>NW_024704743.1:124129157-124193388 GCF_018977255.1 Callorhinchus milii | reverse complement strand
CTGCTCGGCTCTTTCCTCTCCACCATCACTATTCGAACCCCTTCAGTCGGGTTTCCGTGCTGCCCATAGCACAGAAACTGCCCTGGTCAAGGTCACCAATGATATCCTGACCATCTGTGACCAGGGCTCCCTCTGCTCCTCGTCCTCCTCGACCTATCGGCAGCATTCGATACGGTCGACCACCTATCCTCTCTCCACCGCTTGTCCTCCCACCTCAACCTTCAAGGCACTGTCCTTGAGTGGTTTAGGTCGTACCTCTCCCACCGTCTTCACTTTGTCTCCAAATGGCTTCTCCTCCACCCCCGCACTGTCTCATGTGGGTCCCTCAGGGCTCTGTCCTCGGTCCCCTCCTCTTCACCCTCTATATGCTCCCCCTGTGGTGACATCATCCGCAGACATGGGGTTACTCCACATGTATGCGGATGACACCCAACTCTACCTTTCCTCCTCTACCCTCAACTCCACGACCCCGATGTCCTGACAGCTGTCTGTCCGACATCGAGTCCTGGACGAGAGACAACTTTCTTCAGCTCAACGTGCGCAAAACTGAGGCCCTCCTGATTGGCTCACGTCAGCGCCTCCGCACCTCAGGCGCTGACACCATCAGCTCCGCACTCTCCACCTCTCAAAGCCATCAGGAACCTCGGGGTTCACCCTGAGCTGTCCTTTCTCCCTCATATCCGCACCACAACTGGCACCGCCTTCCATCACCTCCGGAACATCGCCAGACTACGGCACTACCTCACCCCTCACACGGCTGAAACTCTGGTCCACACCTTTATCACCTCAAGGCTGGACTATGGGAACTCTCTCCTCGTCGGCCTTCCCGGCCCTCCCTCCACACTGCAGGTCATTCAGAACTCTGCAGCTCGTGTACTGTCCCGCACCACACCACGACCACATCACTCCCACCCTCGCCCTCGCCCTCGCCCTCACCCTCACTCCACCCTCGCCCTCACCCTCACTCCCACCCTCGCCCTGGCTCTCACCCTCGCCCTCGCTCGCCTCCACTGGCTCCCCATCCCCCAGAGGATCGAATTCAAGATCCTCACCCTCACCTACAAGGCCATTCACGGCCTCGCTCCCTCCTACCTCTCTGACCTACTATCCCCCTACCTACCCGCCCGTACCCTCCGTTCCTCTGGCTCCGGTCTGCTCCACATCCCCCACCCAACCGCCCTACCATCGGTGGCCTTCAGCCTCTCAGCCCCGAGGCTCTGGAACTCTATCCCCAGTGCCTTCGCCGCCTCCTCCCTTTCCTCCTTCAAGACCGGTCTCAAGACCTTTCTCTTTGACTGTGCCTTCAGCTCCCCTCTCGACTCTCTACCCCCCCTCGCTCCCTCCCTTCCCTCCCTCACCCTGACCATTCCCCCTCCTCGCTCCCTCCCTTCCCTCCCCTCACCCTGACCATTCCCCCCTCCTCGCTCCCTCCCTTCACCCTGACCATCTCCCCCCAATGCTCGGGTTCTGACCCAACTGTACAGCGCCTTGGGACGTCCTCCCGACGTGAAAGGCTCTCAATAAATGGAATCTTGTTGTTGTTGTTGTTGTTTCCCATGTTCAGATGGTGCCTGAAGACCTTCCTCTTCAACAGTGTCCATAGTCATCTCCCCCCGGCTCGGCTTTGTGCTCTGCCGCTGTCAAGCGTTCTGGGACACCACCCTGTGTGAGGGCCCTATGTAAACGCAAGTTGTTGTTGTCCCACTCCCCCCCACCCCCACACTTTCCCCATAGCCCTGCAAATATTTTCCTTTCAAGGCCCTATCCAACTCCCTTTCAAGACGCGCTTTATTTTATTTTAAAATAAATATATTATTATTTTAGTAGTAATGGTAAAGCAACGTTGTACACCTGGTAAAGCAGTCACGGTGTCCGGCCTGGGATCAGGGGAGACCGGCACCGGCCAGGATCTGAGCTCAATACCCCGGGCAGAGGCATTGCCCAGCGCCGTACCAGGTAGTGAGGCTCAAACCCACGCTTGTTGGCTGTCGAACAATCAACTGGCGACTAACCTCCGTAGGGGGAGGGGGAAGTGGGGTTTCCTCGGGACTGAACTGGCCCCAGGGTGACCCTCCTGGCCATGGAATGTCAGTACCGGCCCCCCCTCTGTGCCGGTCTCCAGTCCGGGTCCTGACCAGGAGGGGCCGCAGTGTCCCGGGCACTCACTGACCAGTCACTGGGGCCGGGAATCCTCCCCTCAGCCCCTGGTAACCCCACAGCCAAAGCCCTAACTAACGGGGAGGGGGGTCCTCGCTGGACAAGCAGCGGGAAAGCTGCCGGACAGTGATATCAATGGCCGAGCGGTGTGGGTTTAGGGGTTACACTCCAGCAGTTACCCCAACACACACTCTGGGGCCCCCCAAACCTTGGCTCTCGCCAACCTGCGCCTAATACTCTCCGGAATTAGGTAAACAGGAAGTGTCCCTCCAGAGAGAGAGAGAGAGAGCGCACTCCGCCCTCTGGGATTTCCCGGTGTGAATGGGAGCGATGGCTTCCCGGGTTGGAGAAGCCTCGTCAGGCGATGGGTTCCTGTGGGTGTCGGAGCCGTTCAGGATCCGCAGTGGTTACTGGGTTGGTTCCCGGGTTAGTTACCGGGTTAGTTACCGGGTTGGTTACCGGGTTAGTTACCGGGTTGGTTCCCGGGTTAGTTACCGGGTTGGTTCCCGGGTTAGTTACCGGGTTGGTTCCCGGGTTACTTACCGGGTTGGTTCCCGGGTTAGTTACCGGGTTGGTTCCCGGGTTAGTTACCGGGTTGGTTCCCGGGTTACTTACCGGGTTGGTTCCCGGGTTAGTTACCGGGTTGGTTCCCGGGTTAGGGTGTGGTTTGTGGTGAGCGCAGACGTCACTGGTTATTTCACTGGTTTCTGGGCTGTTAGTTATTCGATTAGTGATTATTACTATTCAGTTTGATTTGGTTCAGTTGCTCAGTGCTACTTCTTTTCTAGTTACTACTTGATATTCTCCAGTCAGTTACACTGGTTATTGGTTTAGTGCTAGTTATTGCCTAGTGAGTGGTATTTTGCTGGTGATGCCCTGGTTAGTGGGGCTGGTGATGCCCTGGTTAGTGGGTTGGAGCTGGTGATGCCCTGGTTAGTGGGGCTGGTGATGCCCTGGTTAGTGGGTTGGAGCTGGTGATACCCTGGTTAGTGGGTTAGTGGGGCTGGTGATGCCCTGGTTCGTGGGGCTGGTGATGCCCTGGTTAGTGGGTTAGTGGGGCTGGTGATGCCCTGGTTAGTGGGTTAGTGGGGCTGGTGATGCCCTGGTTAGTGGGTTAGTGGGGCTGGTGATGCCCTGGTTAGTGGGTTAGTGGGGCTGGTGATGCCCTGGTTAGTGGGTTAGTGGGGCTGGTGATGCCCTGGTTAGTGGGTTAGTGGGGCTGGTGATGCCCTGGTTAGTGGGTTAGTGGGGCTGGTGATGCCCTGGTTAGTGGGTTAGTGGGGCTGGTGATGCCTGGTTAGTGGGTTAGTGGGGCTGGTGATGCCCTGGTTAGTGGGTTAGTGGGGCTGGTGATGCCCTGGTTAGTGGGTTAGTGGGGCTGGTGATGCCCTGGTTAGTGGGTTAGTGGGGCTGGTGATGCCCTGGTTAGTGGGTTAGTGGGGCTGGTGATGCCCTGGTTAGTGGGTTAGTGGGGCTGGTGATGCCCTGGTTAGTGGGTTAGTGGGGCTGGTGATGCCCTGGTTAGTGGGTTAGTGGGGCTGGTGATGCCCTGGTTAGTGGGTTAGTGGGGCTGGTGATGCCCTGGTTAGTGGGTTAGTGGGGCTGGTGGGCGCGGGGCGGAGCGAGGCTGAGCGGCGGCTGCAGAGACCGCGCGGCCCGAGAGCCGCGATCACCAGGTACCGCAGCACAAGAGAGGAGAGACCGAGGATCAGCGTGAGGGGAGGCCCGGGGTGTGGGGTGTGGGGGAGAGGCCCGGGTGTGGGGGGAGAGGCCCGGGGTGTGGGGGTGTGGGGTGTGGGGGAGAGGCCCGGGGTGGAGGGGGGTGGGGGGGAGAGAGAGGCCCGGGGTGTGGGGGTGTGGGGGGAGAGAGCCCGGGTGTGCCCGGGGAGAGGCCCGGGGTGTGGGGGAGAGGCCCGGGGTGGGGGTGTGGGGGTGTGGGGGAGAGGCCCGGGGTGTGGGGGTGTGGGGGAGAGAGAGGCCCGGGGTGTGGGGTGTGGGGGGGAGAGAGGCCCGGGGTGTGGGGTGTGTGGGGGAGAGAGGCCCGGGGTGTGGGGTGTGGGGGGAGAGAGGCCCGGGGTGTGGGGGTGTGGGGGGGAGAGGCCCGGTGGGGTGTGGGGAGGAGGAGGACATTGCTTTGCACAAAGTCCCGGGTTCACCTACAAAATACAGTTACTACACTTTACAGTGTATTCTGTGAAGTGTTTTTGAGACGTTTCTCCTGATGTGAAAGACACTGTCAAAATGTAAGGATTATTATTATTTAACATTACATTTCTGCTGTCTTTAGATCAGGAAATACCGCACTCTGACAGAGCTGATCACAGATGCAATGGAGTATGTGAAAAACCCCTACAAGGGGAAAAAACTGAAGGTAAGCGATGGGGAAAAAGTCCTGGGACCTGAGTTCAATTCCTGGGTGCGATGAAACCTTAGGCAAATTTCCTTACTCCAGTCATCTCTGTTCACCTAGCAGTAGTAGGAACCCGATTGTTAGTCGACTGGCAGATCATTTTGTGCGAATAATAATCCATTTAAAAAAAAAATTAAATTAAAAAAAAATAATTTGGGTCACTCAATCCACAACTGTTTGTGGGACTCTGCTGTGTGCAATTGTCTGGGCTGTTTCACCCACAAAATACACAGGCAATCTTGCTCTATGTCCCCCGTCCGGCTCGCCCCACCATCGGCGGCCTGGCCTTCAGCCTCTCTGCCCCCGCCCTTTGGAACTGCATCCCGGAGCCCCTTCACTTTGCTCCCTCCCTTGTCTCCTTCAAAGCACGTCTCAAGACCCACCTCTTCGACCATGCCACCGGTCACCCACCTTCCCTGCCCTCCATCCCTCCTGATCCCAACCCCCCAGGTCGGATCCAAAATCCATGACTGTCCAGCACCTTAGGACGTCCTCCCGCGTGAAAGGCAAGGTGTAAATGTCAGTTGTAGTTGTGTAAAATAGCTGAATTTGTTGGAATATTTACTAAAATATTTCCTCTGTCCCCCCGCAGACTCATCCCGACTTCCCGAAGAAAGCGCTGACTCCCTACTTCCGGTTCTTTATGGAGAAGCGAGCCAAGTACGCCAAGATCCATCCGGAAATGAGTAACCTGGACCTGACCAAGATCCTCTCCAAGAAATACAGGGAACTGCCCGAGAAGAAAAAGGTGTGGGTCACAGCAGCTCCTCTCACAGCGTTGTTCGGACGGGGACAGTCGCTCATGCCTGGCCGGCCGGCTTGCCAAACACCCACAGGGGCCATTTTACCTCCTCTTTGAT
Source organism: Callorhinchus milii (assembly GCF_018977255.1). Taxonomy (NCBI): domain Eukaryota; kingdom Metazoa; phylum Chordata; class Chondrichthyes; order Chimaeriformes; family Callorhinchidae; genus Callorhinchus; species Callorhinchus milii. Next base: position 124,187,961 of record NW_024704743.1, on the reverse strand, counting down.
CCAACCGTTTCCCACCATGTCCTGTAGCTCAGTGGTTAGAGCATTCGCCTCGCAAGCGAGAGAACCTGGGTTCAATTCCTGGCAGAGCGAAACACTGGGCAAGTTTCCTTACTCCACTCGCCTCTGTCTACCAACAGTAAATAGGAATCCGGTTGTTAGTCGATTGGTGGATCGCTTTTTCAGGGGTAATAATCCCTTCAAAATCATTTTTTCTTAAAAATTTGGTCACTTAAGCCACGACTGTTTGTGGGACGCTGCTGTGCGTAATTGGCTGCTGCGTTTCGCCAACAAAATAGTCAATTCACTTTACAGTGTACCCTGTGAAGCGCTTTGAGACGTCTCAAAGATGTGATAAGGCACTGTATCAAATGCAAGGATGATTATTATTATTTGTGACAAGGTCAAATGACACTTCCATACGGAATATGTACGGCTTACAGACACACACACATGCACTTGAATTTATACACACGTTTGCATTCATATACATGTATACACACACGTTCACTCACACACATATGAGTACACACACACACAAACACCTTGCATTTATGTAGCGCCATTATAATACACACGGGGCAGCGTCTCAGATCCCTTACGCATGAATATGTATACACACAAACACGCACAAGTACACACACAAATGTCATGGTTATACCACAACTATACGTACCTTACCCTCCTGAACTAGGAGAGTATTAGGCACAGGTTGGTGAGAGCCAAAGCTTGTGGACCACAGTGTGTGTGTTGGGGTTACCCTTGCGAGCACTGGCAAGCTTTCCTGCTGCTTGTGCTAGCTCGGATCAGATTAGAGTAGAGAACTCCAGTGGGGGAGCGAACCCCAGCACAGACACGATGGGGAGAGAGAGAGGGAGAGCTCCAGTGGAGGAGCGACCCCCAGCACAGACACGATGGGGAGAGAGAGAGGGAGAGCTCCAGTGGAGGAGCGACCCCCAGCACAGACACGATGGGGGGAGAGAGAGCAGGAAATGGGGTTAGAGTAGAGAGCTGCATTGATTAATATTGCAGGAGGTGAATGATCTCCGTTTCTGGCTGTAATGGAGTTTTTGTTCCCACAGCTCAAATATGTTGAGGATTTCAAGCAGGAGAAGGAGCAGTTTGAACACGCCATGGCGAAATTCAGGTATGTGGTTTGTGGCAATTTGTTGGAATCTGCCACCCGCTGTGTGTAGACCAGTCACAAGAGCCTCAGGACACCTCCACACACATGGGATCTGTGGAATAATTGGCTGAGTTGGATCCCTGCTCTGTGCTGAGTTACTGCTCTCGCCTGGGGCAGTAGTCAAGGCAACGTTGGAGTCCTGTAGCTCAGTGGTTAGAGCGCTCGCCTCCTAAGCGAGAGGTCCTGGCTTTGATTCCTGCGCAGGGTGAAACCTTAGCCAAGTTTCCTTACTCCACACGCCTCTGTTTACCTGGCAGAAAGTAGGAACACGGTTGTTAGTCGATTGGCGGATTGCTTTTTCGGGAATAATAATCACTCCAAAAAAAATTAAAAAAATTTGGCCACTCACTTCACAGCTGTTTGTGGGACACTGCTGTGCGCAATTGGCTGCCATGTTTCGTCCACAAAATGAACAGTTACTACACTTTACAGTATATTCTTTGAAGCGCTTTGAGGCGTCTTAACGATGCGACGAGGCGCTATATTCAAATGTAAGGATTATTATATGGTTATGAGCTCCCCTGGGGTTTAGAGACGGGCAAATATCAGACAGGGTTACCTACTCGGGTTAGGGTTAGGCTGGCGTAACTGGGTTTGATGTTTGCCGGAAGTCGTGTTGCTGTTCTTCCCCCAGGATCAAGCACCCAGAGCTCCTGGAGGTGCAGAAAAAGTCAGATATTCCAGAGAAACCCAAAACACCCCAACAACTGTGGTACAACCACGAGAAGAAAGCTTTCCTCAAACTGCACCCAGAGGTAACCATCGGATGCTGCGTTTTCAGTCACTACACCTGTAAACTCTGGAACACTCTCCTTTACTTATTCCCTCCGCCTTGCGTATTCCTTCCCCATCTTCGGGTCGCGCCTGAGAACTTTCCTGTTCGACCGTGGCTACGGTCACCTCCCCCCTCTCCCTGGCTCGGCATCGTGCTTCGCCACTGTCATGTGTGAGAGGCGCTGTATAAATGCAAGTTGTTGTTGTAGCCCCAAACCAGAACCCTCCTCCCATGAGGCAGCGCTAGAGCCACAGGAGCATCTCACACTGTACAGCCACCATGTGGGTAGATTCAGGCTACGTTCAGGTCCCAGCGAGGTCTCCCTGACTCCACATGTGGTGAACGGGGAGTGGAGAGGATGACCTGGAGTCCTGTAGTGTAGTGGTTAGCGTGCCTGTGCTCTCGTCTCTGAGTCAGAAGGTTGTGGGTTCAAGCTCCACATTGGGGATTAGAATATTATAGTCTAAGCTGACGTTACAGTGCAGTTTTGGGGGTACCGTCTCTCAAATTGCTTTCTGGGGTAATAATCCCTTCAATTTATATGTGTATATATATATTTTTTTATTTGGTCTTTTCAATCCACGACTGTTTGTGGGACGCTGCTGTGCGCAATTGGCTGCCGTGTCTCACCCTCAAAATATACAGTCAATTCACTTTACTGCATTCTCTACGAAGTGCTTTGAGACATTTCAACGACATGATAAGGCGCTGTATCAAATGTTAGCGTAATGTTATTATTGATATTAATGACTGGGGATTTGTCTACCAGCAGGTCAGCCTGAAGGAGCTGAAGGATGCTCTCCGCAAACAGTGGTCACAGCTGTCTGACAAGAAACGCCTCAAGTGGATCAGCAAAGCTCTCGAGCTGCAGAAAGATTACGAGGTAATGGGTTGGGGGGCAGCACGGGTGTGTGGCCGGACCGGCGGGCAGTGGGGAGGAGGCTACATGAGCCTGGCCCAGCGGTATCGCTCTCGCCTCCGAGTCTGGAGGTTGCAGCGCTTGGGGGGTGGGGGGGGTTGCACTGTGTGAGATGCTGTCCTTGGGGTGAGACGTTAAACCGAAGTCCCGTCTGCCTGTTCAGGTGGATGTTAAAGATCCTGCGGCGACCTGGGAGTGTGGACGCACAGAGGAGCTTTGCTATGTCTCTAACCTGTACTGTCACTAAGCACCAATGTGGACGGGGTGGGGTGGGGGGGAATGTTGCGGTGTGTGACTAACTGAGTTCTGTTTCTCCAGGCCACACTGAAGGTTTATATTGAAGCTCATCCCGACTCGACCCTGGACGAGCCGGTCAAGTCCGTCCTCACCAAAGCCGAGCGTCAGCTGAAAGATAAATTTGACGGCCGACCGACCAAACCACCTCCGTAAGTCTGTGTTTGACCTGTCCCTCAGGCCCTCAATCCCGAGTGAGAGGCCACAGAGAACCTCCTCTCTGGTGTCTTCCGATATACAGTACGGCCCGGGGGAGGATGGGGTGCGGTGCTGTTCGACTGCACCTTTGGTCACCTTCCTCCCCCTCCCCCTGGCCCCTCCCCTCCCACTGGCCCCTCCCCTCCCACTGGCTCCTCCCCCTCCCACTGGCCCCTCCCCCTTCCACTGGCTCCTCCCCCTCCCCTGGCTTGGCCCCGGGATCCGTTACTGTGAAGCTCTAAGACGCCTCCGGCATGGAGGGCGGTGTATATATATATATACAAGTTGTTGTGCGTGGTGGTGGGTGGGGTGCGTGGTGGGGGGGGGGGTGCGTGGTGGGGGGGGGCGGTGTGTGCGGGGTGTGGGGGGGGGGGTGTCATGTGTGTCCGCCACTGTCAAGTTCTTCTGGGATGCTCCCCGTGTGAGGGGCGCTGTACAAGTTGTTGTTGTACGCGGCAGGAATGGGTACTCGCTGTACTGTGCGGAGCTGATGGTGAACATGAAGGACGTGCCCAGCACTGAGCGCATGGTGCTGTGCAGCAAACAGTGGAAGGTGATGTCGCAGAAGGAGAAGGACATGTATCAGAAGCGATGTGAGCAGGTGAGCAGCGACAACACCACGCCACAGCCACTTCCAGTCGAGTATATTACAATAATAATGATAAATCTTGTATTTATCATTATTGTAGTCCTGTAGCTCAGTGGTTAGAGCGCTTGCCTCACAAGCGAGAGACCCGGGTTCGATTCCTAGCCGGGGCGAAACCTTAGACAAGTTTCCTTACTCCACACATATCTGTTTACCAGCAGTGAGTAGCACTCGATTGTTAGTCAATTGGTGGATCATTTTCTGGGGATAATAATCCTGCAAAATAATGTGGTCACTCAATCCACGACTGTGGGGGACGCTGCTGTGCGCAATTGGCTGCCGCGCTTCACCCACAAAATATACAGTCAGTTCACTTTACAGTATATTCTGTGAAGTGCTTTGAGACATCTTAACGATGCGATAAGGTCTGTATCAAATGCATGGATTATTATTATTATTGTTCTGCTAGAGGAACTCAGTTTAATATCTCACCCACAGGACAATAACTGTGATGTTTACTTTTCCCTTCTCACAGAGGAAGAAGCTGTACGAGTCTGAAATACAGAGATTCCTGGAGGTGAGTGTATACCTCAATCATTTCCCCCCAACCCCCAGCTCAGGATCTACTGCTCCCCCTTCCCCCTTCTCTCCCCCCTCATCTCTCACTCGCTCCCTGCTCTCTCCCTGGAGGGATACATCCTGTTTACCTAATTCCAAAGAGTATTAGACGCAAATTGGTAAAAGCCAAGGCTTGGGGGCCCAGAGTGTGTGTTGGGGTAACTGCTGGAGTGTAACCCGCTAAACCCACACCGCTCGGCCATTGATATCACTGTCCGGCAGCTTTCCCGCTGCTTGTCCAACGAGGACCCCCCTCCCCGTTAGTTAGGGCTTTGGCTGTGGGGTTACCAGGAGCTGAGGGGGAGGATTCCCGGCCCCCAGTGACTGGTCGGCCCTTCCAGGTCCTGCTGATGAGCCGGGCCGGGCTGTGCTGCCATCAGCAGTGAGTGCCCCGGGACACTGCGGCCCCTCCTGGTCAGGACCCGGACTGGAGACCGGCACAGAGAGGGGACTGGATTCCGACATTCTGTTGCCAAACATATCACCTTGGGGCCAGTTCGGCTCCGAGGAGACCCAAGGAGGATAGTCACTAGTTGGATGTTCACCTTGTTTAAACTTAAGATTCACACAGGAGCAGGAGGAGGCTGCTCAACCTGTCAAGCCTATTCTGTCAGTTTTTTCGATCATGGCTGATGTCTTAATACCTTCTCTTCTCCCCCCCCCCCCGTAAATACACTTACACCTCGAGTCTCTATCCATTTCCCTTTCAAAGAGGAGATTATGAAAAGTTCGAATGCACAGATAGCTATAGAGACAGAATTGATCGATATGTTTAAAAGGGAGATGGATAATAATAATAATAATAGCCACTTGGGGAAATAAAGGAGGTGAAGGATATGGTAAAAGGGAAGGAACTAGTGTCAAAAGACTTACCACAATCTCTGGTAAACTGGGTGAATGGCCTCCTCCTGCTTCTGTTATTAAATAAACCTCTCGTTACATCGATCGATCGTTGCATCGCAGGAACGTGTCTGTAACCGTGATCTGGGAGTGTGGACGGACGCACAGTGTAGAGGGAGCTTTACTGTTCTCTAACCCTGACCTGGGAGTGTGGACGCACAGTGTAGAGGAGCGTTACTGTGTCTCTAACCCTGACCTGGGAGTGTGGACACACAGTGTAGAGGAGCTTTACTGTGTCTCTAACCCTGACCTGGACAGTGTGGAGGCAGATTTACTGTATCTCTAACCAGTGAACTGTTGACGGTGTTGGTTTGTTGTCTAATGCTATCTGTCTCTTAGAGTCTCCCAGATGAAGAGCGAGAGCGAGTGCTCCTGGAGGAGAAGCTGGGTGGCCGACTCAGTAATAGCACCATAGCGGGCGCTCAGACCAGCAGCCCCCTGAGGGCTAAAATCAGCCCCACCTTACCTGAATCGCCAACCTCCAAGGTCAGGGCTTCCCACACGATCCCAGACATATCGTGGTATATGTAAAGTTTGTTTACATAGAGTGGAGTCCTATAGCTTAGGGTTAGAGCAAGGAGAGGACCTGGGCTCGATTCCCGGGCCGGGCGAAACCTTAAACAAGTTTCCTTACTCCACACACTTCTGTTTACCTTGCAGTAGACGACGGTTAGTCACCCAAAAAATATACAGTCAAGTCACTTTACAGTATATCCTGGGAAGCCCTTTGAGACGTGCCAACGATGTGATAAGGCACTATATCAAATTCAAGGATTATTATATTATAACTGATTCCCCACCTGCTCTGAAGTGCGCACACACATTTACACGCACACTTCTAACTATAATAATCCTCGAGTTTGACATCGCGCCTTATCACGTCGTTGAGACATCTCAAAGCGCTTCATAGGATATACTGTGAAGTATAGTGACTGCGTGTTTTGTGGGCGAAACATAACAGCCAATTGCGCATAGCAGTGTCTCACGAATAGTCGTGGATTGAGTGACCAAATTTTTTGGGAGGAATTATTATCCCCAGAAAGTGTTCCACCAATCGATTTAACAACTGAGTTCCTACTTACTGCTATGTGAACAGAGGTGTGTGGAGGAGAGGAACTTGCCTATGGTTTTTACCTGCCCAGGAATCAAACTCTGGTCCTCTCACTTGCGAGCCGAGCGCTCTAACCACTGAGCTACAGGACTCCTTATCCTTTATGAACCAAATCTATGTTGGATTCAGTGTGACACAGGGTAACGTGATGTTTACTGTCTCCCTCACAGAGGGCTCCCGAACGCCCCAAGCAACCTATCTCCGCCATGTTCCTATTTTTCCAAGAAAAGCGGAAGGATAATCCCGAGTTGTCGGAGAGCGAGCTGACACGACAGCTGGCCAGGATGTGGAACGATTTGTCAGAAAAGAAGAGGGTAGGAATAATAATAATAATCCTTACATTTGAGCGTCCCACAAACAGTCGTGGATGAGTGATCAAATTATTATAATTTTTTTGCACAACTGAAATATATCTTTTTAAATCATATACATTTATATCACCATTTCCTTTACGAATGGAGAACGGCTTACACACATTCCGCTCAGCAGGCTCCAGCTCCACAGGCTCCCGCCCCACCATCAACGGTCGGGCCTTCAGTCTGTCTGACCCCATTCTCTGGAACAGTCCCATTCCCTCCCGTCCCTCCTTGAAAGCTCATCTCAAGACCCTCTTTGACCACGCCTTCGGTCACCCTCCTACCCCTACCCTCCACCCTTCCTGATACCAGCCCCAGCTCAGGTCCAAATCCCTGACTCTCCAGCAATTTGGGACGTCCTCCCGACGTGAAAGGCGCTGTGTAAATGTCATTTGTTGTCTTGAGCAGAGGAGCAGGATTAGGCCATTCGGTCCCTCGAGCCTGTTCCACTATTCTATCAGATCGTTGCAGATACTACGTATTGCGAGGCAACCAGAGGCGTGTGTGTGGAGTAAAGAAACTTGCCTAAGGTTTCATCCCAACCGGGAATCAAACCCGGGTCCTCTCTCTTGCGAGGCGAGTGTGCTAACCACTACAATACCGGACTCCATAAATGCCAGTTGTCGTTGTTGTTGTTCAGGAGAAGTACAAGAAGATGGAGCGAGCCCTGAAAGCAGAGCACGAGCAGAAGATGCAGAGTTTCCTGAAGGAGAAGAAGGACGTCGGGGGCAAGAAAAAGCCACGGCTGCCGGAGACACCCAAGACAGCCGAGGAGATGTGGCAGCGCAGTGTCGTGTCCGAGTACCTGGTGAGGTGCAAGGTGAGTGTCTGCCCTGAAAACACCTTACCCTCCCGCCCACTCCCCCCGCCCAGTGGGCACTGACCCCCCGCCCTGCCCGCCCCGTACTCCCTGCCCAGCACCCCCTGCCCTGCTACACTGGTTTCTCATCTCCCACAGGATCAAATTCAAGATCCTTGTCCTCACTTTTAAAGCCCTCCATGGCCTTGCTCCTCGCTACCTCTGTTACCTATTAAAACGTCACCAATGTTTCCACTCCCTCTGCTCAACGGGCTCCGGCCTGCACCCGGCCAACACCACCATCGACAGTCTGTGGGGCCTTCAGCTTCTCTGCCCCCACCCTTTAAATCTCTGAGTAGCTTTGTTGCTGATGATGCCTCTCTCTGTCTGACCCCAGAACGACAGCAGGAAGGCACAGGCAGCCATGGAAATGGCCTGGTCAGCGCTGGATAAGAAACAGAAGATTCCCTGGATAAAGAAAGCAGCAAACGACCAGAAGCGATACGAGGTGTGAGCGGCTGACACCCCCTCGCCCCCAACACGAAACCCCCCCCCACCCAAAACACTTTATTGTAGAATAATCCTTGCATTTGATACAGCGCATCATCACGGCTTCGAGATGTCTCAAAGCGCTTCACAGGATATATGTAAAATGTAGTGACTGTGTGTTTTGTTGGCGAAATGCGACTGACAATTACGTTCAACAGTGTCCCATAAACATCTGTGGATTGAGTGACCAAATAATTTTTATTTTATTGAAGGAATTATTATCCACGGAAAAGCGATCTGCCAATAGACTAACAGCCGGGTTCCTACTCACTGCTGGAAAACAGAGGCGTTTGCAGTAAGAAAACTTACGCAACGTTTTGCCCTGCCCGGGAATCCACCCCGGGCCCTCTCGCTGACGAGCGAGTGCTCTAACCCCTAAACTACAAGATTTTGAATCCTGGTCTCTTCACAACAGGGTCTGGATGAACAAATCTTTTCAGCCCATTTTACAGTAAATCCTGTGAAGTGCTTTGAGACATCCATCCACCCTGAAAGGTGCCCTGTCAAATGCGAGGATTATTATTATAGTAATTCTTGTGGGGGTGGGAGGGGAGGTTGTAGGAATATTGTTGTGGAGTCCATTGGGACATTCCTGGGTGTATCAAAACCTCAGGCAAGTAAGTAGGAACCCGGTAGTTAGTCAATTGGTGGACTGCTTTCCTGGAGTAATAATTCCTCCCCAGATTTGTTCATTCAATCCACAGCTGTTTGTGGGACATCGTTGTGCGCAACTGGCTGCTGCATTTCGCCCACAAAACACACAGTCACTACACTTTACAGTATATCCTGTGAAGTGCTTTGAGACGTCTCGAAGACGTGATAAAGCACTGTATCGATTGCAAGGATTGTTATTATTATATAATGTCTCCGATGTGTTACAGAGAGAGTTGACGGAAATCCGGTCGCCCGTCACAGCGCAATCGCAGAAGAAGATGAAATTCGACGGGGAACCGAAGAAGCCGCCAATGTAAGTTTTCCCGGTTTCCCACCCGGTGACGGTTCCTCCGGCTCCGATTTTCCGGCTTTCCAAATCTCTTGCTCCTGTTGAAAAGGTTTTGCACATATTTCCATCGTCATTCATTGCTCACTCCATACAGACGGCCAATCAGTCACTGCACTAATTTACACAGCACCTTTCACGTCGGGAGGACGTCCCAAGGTGCTGAACAGTCAGGGATTTGGACCTGAGCTGGGGTTTGGGATCAGGAGAGTGGAGGGCAGAAAGGGTGAGGGTAGGAGGGTGACTGAAGGCCCGGTTGAAGAGGAAGTCTTAGCCCAGTTCTTATGTTCTAGCGTGACCTAAAGACGTGGAAGGAGTGGGTAAGGCAGAGAGATCGAGTTCCAGTTTTGAGCACAGTGCTGGGGGAGGCTCATATGTCTGTTCAGATGCACATTAAAGACACCCCAAAACCAAAGGAAAAGGACACCCTGGCACACCCAAGGCAGACAGATGAGCCGGGCCGGGCTGTGCTGTCATCAGCAGTGAGTGCCCTGGGACACTGCGGCCCCTCCTGGCTCAGGAACCGGACTAGAGTCCTGTGGAGTCCTGTAGCTCAGTGGTTACACCATTCGCTTTGCAAGTGAGAGACCTGAGTTCAATTCCAGGCAGAGGGCGAAACCTTGGGCAAGTTTCCTTACTCCACACAGAGCCTAATAATAATCCCTCCAAAACCAAAAACAATAATAAATTGGTCATTTTCAATCTACGACTGTTTGTGGGACATTGCTGTGCGCAATTGGCTGCCGCGTTCGCCCACAAATATACAGTCAATTCACTTTACAGTGTGTTCTGTGAAGCGCTTTGGGACGTCCTCCCGACGTGAAAAGCGCTATATCAAATGCAAGGATTATTATTATTATTATAGAGACCGGCACAGAGGGGGGACCCGATTCTGTGATTCCGTTGCCAAACGGGTCACCCTGGGGCCAGTTCAGTCCCGAGGAAACCCCACTTGCCCCCTCCCCCCTACGGAGGTTAGTCGCCAGTTGATTGTTCGACAGCCAACAAGCGTGGGTTTGAGCCTCACTACCTGGTACGGCGCTGGGCAATGCCTCTGCCCGGGTTATTGAGCTCAGATCCTGGCCGGTGCCGGTCTCCCTTTTGAAGGTTGGGAGAGAGGGATTGGTTGGTGGCTCTTCCAAAGAGCCGACACAGGCACAATGGGCCAAATGGCCTCCTTCTGTGCTGTAATATTCTATGATTCTCTTACCCCCTGAAGGAGCGGGTACCAGATGTTCTCGCAGGAGCTGCTGACAAACGGGGAGCTGACTCACTTTGGGCTGAAGGAGCGGATGGTGGAGATTGGCCGGCGATGGCAGAAGCAGAGCCAGGCACAGAAGGACGGTTACAAGAAGCTGGTGGAGGAGCAGCAGCTGGAGTACAAGGCCGACCTGGAGGTCTGGCTCAAGGTGAGACTCTCTCACAGGTAGATCAGCTCGTCCAGCCCCCAGCGATGCTGCCTGCCCCCAGTATAACTGTACATTACCATCATCACACCAGGAGGGGGGGGGCGGGTTGTGTGGGGGAGAGGTGGCGGGTTGCGTGGGGAAAGGGGCGAGGAGGGTTGTGGTTGCAGATGCAGGTTCCAGTTGGTTTGGTCCTATTCTCTCACCGCTGCTTATTTATTGCAGAGCCTCTCAACCCAAGAGCGTGCAGTATACAAGGAATATACAACAGCGGTGAGTGAGACCCACACACACACACAGGTTCCTCACCCTCCCTGGTCTCTCTCTTTCAAACTCACTGAACAAGTGCATAACCTGTTTCAAATCCTCGGCCCTCCTCTCTCACTCACACCCAGTCTCTGCTTTCCTTCACCTCCGCCACATCCCTCGACTTCACCTTAAACACCACCTAAACCTTTATCCCCCCCCCCTCCCCCCCTCACCATCACCTCGTGTCTGGATGGCTAACGCTCTCCTCGCTGCTCTCCCTCACTCCACCGTCCATCAGCTTCAATTCATCCAAACCTCCACATCCTCACCCGAATAGCTTCCACACACCCACCCATCACACCAGCGCTTCACTGGGTTCCTATTACACGCACTAAACTCTGTGCCCCCCTCCCTCTCCCCTGGCTCTTTTTCAGAAACCGCCACTGTCAAGCGCTCCGGGAGGCTAGTCAGCATGTAGGGCGCTATATAAGTGCAAGTTGTTGTTGAGGTTTCCGTGTTCAGCTCGAGGTGTGCTATTCTCAGTTCTGGTGTAAATGTCGCTCTAATTATTTCTGCAGAAACGTAAAGGTTCTGGCAAAGCCCTGGGACCCCCAGCGAAGGTTAATGTGCTGTCTCAGGTGGAGGAGTCGGTGAGTCCACTTTAAACGCTCTGGGACGCTATCCTGTCTGAGGGCTGTTATAGACATACAAGTTGTTCTTGTTCAGCCAGCGGCTGCTGCTGCTGATGATCATTGCATTTGATCTGTGGATGGACACAATGGTTTGCTTGTTAGCCTGGCTCAGTGGTAGCACTCTCTCCCTCTGCCTCTCCCTCTCTGTCTCTCTCTCTCAGTCAGGAGGTTGTGGGTTCAAGCCCCACGTCAGGACTTGGAATCACACAGTCTAAGCTGATGCTCCAATACAGCGCTGGGGGAGGTGGGGGATGCACTGTGGGAGGTGCCTTCCTCGGGAGGAGACGTTAACCCGAGGTCCCGTCTGCCTGTTCAGTGGATGGTAAAGATCCCGCGGGGCTATTGGAAAAGAGAAGGGAGTTTCTCTCTCTCTCTCTCCCGGTGTCCTGGACAACAATCCCCAAAATAAAATGGTCCATGGCTGTTTGTGGGACGCTGCTGTGTGCATCTGCCTGCCGCGTTTCACCCACAAAATACACAATCACTACGCTCTGCAATATATCCTGTGAACAACTTTGAGACATCAATGACGTGATAAGGCGCTGTATCAAATACACACATTAATATTATTATTAATATTTGATGCAGAGTTTCTGACTTTGAGACGTGTCAGAGTGCTTCACAGGCAATTGTTGTCACGTCTAATGACTGGCTGTTCATAGGCAAGTGACTGGCCAGTTTATCTGTGGTTCAGCACCAACTGGTGAGAGCGAGCCAGAGAGGGAGGGAGGGAAGCAGGGAGAGAGAGAGTGGATGAGAAAATTAACCAGAGAGAGAAAGATAACTAGAGAGAGAGAGAAAGAGTGACGAGAGACACAGACAGAAACAGAAAGTGAGAGAACCAGGAAGAGCTACAGAGAGGAGAGAGAGGGACAGAAAGCGATAGAACCAGAGAGAGAAACCAAGCCCCTCACACACACACATACACACACAGTGAGACAACTAGAGAGGTAGAGAGAGACAGAGAAGCAGATGGTGGTGTGGGGTGTGTACACCAGGACTGACAGTGACAGAGCCGGTGGGTTACGGAGCAGGTGTCCCTCGTGATCTCGGCCAGTCTTACATGGCTTTTCACTGTGACAGGATTCCTCTGACTCTGAAGACGAAGCTGAGAAGAGCGCGGAGTCTGAGTCCAACGACGATGAGGAAGAGGATTCGTCCGGCTCGTCCGAGAGCGGTACTGACGAGGACGGAGAGGTCAGTGTGTTACATTTGGAGGCGTGTCAGGCGCTGACACCATCAGCATCCAAGGCTGCACTCTCCACCTCTCAAAGCCAGTCAGGAACCTCGGCGATTTGTTCGACCCTGAGCTGTCCTTTCTCCCTCACATCCGCACCACAACTGGCACCGCCTTCCATCACCTCCGGAACATCGCCAGACTACGGCACTACCTCACCCCTCACGCTGCTGAAACCCTGGTTCACGCCTTTGTCACCTCAAGGCTGGACTATGGGAACTCTCTCCTCGTCGGCCTTCCCGCCACCTCCCTCCACACTGCAGGTCATTCAGAACTCTGCAGCTCGTGTACTGTCCCGCACCAGACACTGCGACCACATCACTCCCACCCTCACCCTCACCCTCGCCCTGGCTCTCACCCTCGCCCTCACCATCGCCCTCGCTCGTCTCCACTGGCTCCCCATCCCCCAGAGGATTGATTTCAAGATCCTCATCCTCACCTACAAGGCCATTCATGGCCTCGCTCCCTCCTACCTCTCCGACCTACTATCCCACTACCTACCTGCCCGTACCCTCCGTTCCTCTGGCTCTGGTCTGCTCCACGTCCCCCGCCCCAATCGCCCTACCATCGGTGGTTGGGCCTTCAGCCTCTCAGCCCCGAGGCTCTGGAACTCCATCCCCCAGTGCCTTCGCCGCTTCCTCCCTTTCCTCCTTCAAGGCCGGTCTCAAAACCTTTCTCTTTGACCGTGCCTTCAGCTCCCCTCTCGACTCTCTTCCCCCTCCTCGCTCCCTCCCTTCCCTCCCCTCACCCTGACCATTTCCCCCCTCCTCGCTCCCTCCCTTCCCTCCCCTCACCCTGACCATTTCCTCCCTGCTCGGGTCATGACCCAACTGTGCAGCGCCTTGGGACGTCCTCCTGACGTGAAAGGCGCTTTATAAATGGAATCTTGTTGTTGTTGTTGTTGTTGTTGGAGGCGTGTAGCTCACTGGTTAGAGCCCTCGCCTCACAAGCGAGAGGCCCTGGGTTTGATTCCCGGGTAGGGCAAAACGTTGGGCAGATTTCCTTAGTCCAGTGAGTAGGAACCCAGTTGTTAGTCGATTGACGTACGCTTTCTGGGGGTAATAATCCCTTCAAAAAAATAATTTGGTCACTCAATTCACGACTGTTTGTACACAATTGACTGCCACGTTTCACCCACAAAATAGTCACTCCACGTCACAGTATATTCTGTGAAGACGTGATGAGGCGCTATATCAAATGCAACGATTATTATCTTACAATTTTTTTTGTTGCGTGAACAGAACGAGGATGAGGAAGATGCCGAGGAGGATGAAGAGGAAGATGAGGAGGACCAGTCCGATGGGAGCAGCTCGTCCTCGGAGGGCTCATCGGGGTCAGAGTCGGACTAACCCTAACTGCGACCAGGAGGGAGGGAGAGAACAGGGGAACCCTGAGGCGAGGCCATATAGCACACGACACACAGAGCAAATATCGCCCACAAGCTGAGTTTATCACCAGCATTCTAACAGGAGAACCCCTTCAACCCCCTCCCCCATCCACCCCACACCCATTGCCCCCTCCCCTGGCAAAGCCCCTCTCCTAGTCCATCGCCCTCTCCATCAAAGGCTGCCTCGTCCATCACCCTATCCCACCACCCAAACCCCAGCCCTTTTCCCCCCTCCCACACCCTCTTCTCCCCTCCCGCTCGTCCCTGCTCCCTCCCCCTCCCACACCCTCTTCTCCCCTCCCGCTCGTCCCTGCTCCCTCCCCCCTCCCACACCCTCTTCTCCCCTCCCGCTCGTCCCTGCTCCCTCCCCCCTCCCACTCCCTCTTCTCCCAACTCCCACCGTTCCCTATTGTTTGTAAATAAAGTGTTTCCGTTGTTTGACGTGATGTGATGTGAAGTTACAGGGTTTATAGTTTTTTATTTTAGGGGGTTTAGGAAAAGTGCTTTTTTTTTTTAAGTTTTACTTTTTTTTAATAAAATTAAAAATAAAATAAACAACAGGATGACTGATCTCCCGCTGGTGACATGGCTCCCCTTATCCCTGTCCCTCCCCCGCTCCTCAGTAACTGACTGGCTCGCTCCCCCACCTGTGCTCTTTACCCTTTTCTCTGCCCAACTGTGATCATAGAGGGGGGGAAAAAAAGGCAAAATACTGTAGATGCTGGAAATCTGAATTCAAACCGAAATGGCTGGGAACAGTCAGCAGGTCAGGCAGCATCTATGGAGAGAAGGGATTTGAATGTAAGGACCCTTCCTTCAAATCCCTTCTCTCCATAGATGCTGCCTGACCTGTTGACTGTTCCAAGTGAACTTTGATCATTGACCTGAAGCGTTAACTCACTTTCCTCTCCATAGATGCTGCCTGACCTCTTGAGTGTTCCCAGCCACTTCTGTTATTTTGTTATCAGTGATCGTAGCCTGAGTTTCAACAACGAGGAACCAGCTGGGTTAGGCCGGGCTGTTCTGGGCTTATCCAGTCTCTGACGCTGCCATTTTGCCCTCAACGGCAAAGTCTCCGCCATTTAAGTCTCGCACAATGAATGCAGTGCTGTTCTGTCTGAACTTCAGAAAGACTTGAAGGCTGAGACTTGAAGGAATTTCGAGACTATGGTTTACTTGTAGCTGTAACCAACTCCCTTATTGCTGCCGTGGCTTTGGCTGTGTGTGTGCGTGCGCTCTGTATAGAGGTTTGTGGGGTGGGGGAATGTGACCCACCTTTCTATGTGTGGTTAGAACACTCCCCTCAGAAGCGAGAGGACTTGGATTCGATGCCCAGGCAGGGCAGAACATTAGGCAAGTTTCCTTACGCCACACGCCTCTTATCAGTAAGTAGGAACCCGGTTGTTAGTTTACGTAACTTGCCTAAGGTTTCGCCCTCCCCGGCAATCCATCTCGGGTCCTCTCGCTTGCGAGGCGAGTCTTCTAACCAGAGCTTTGTGGCTCTGTAACTGATGCAACACTGCGGATCACAGCCCACTCCCCCCCCGAAACCCGCACCCAGTTGAGGGTTATTCACAAGACATTGGCGAAAGGGAGTAATTCTTGATCAATCCCCTCGGCTCTACCACTGTCAAGCGCTCTGGGACACTACGTTGCGTGAGGGGCACTGTATACATGCAAGTTGTTGTTGGAGCTATCCCATGGCAGACAGACTGTCAGGGTTTATTTCTGTCCCTGAACAATCCTGGCCGGAGCATTGAGATTCTCTTGGGAAGAGTAGCTGATGACGGGAGCTTTATTTTTGTAGCTCCCGAGTTTGTGTGTCTGGGTCTATCCTCGTTTGCTACGGGATGTGGAGTCTCA
Source organism: Callorhinchus milii (assembly GCF_018977255.1). NCBI lineage: Eukaryota > Metazoa > Chordata > Chondrichthyes > Chimaeriformes > Callorhinchidae > Callorhinchus > Callorhinchus milii. Next base: position 124,171,839 of record NW_024704743.1, on the reverse strand, counting down.
CATTTCCTGAGAACAGGTTTATTTCTTGGGAGGGAGAAGGGATAAAATTACTTTGCATGTGGAACTCTTAATGAAGGGAGGGACTGGTGAAGCTTTTTAATGACGATCCCAATCTTTCTCCCCACCCCCGCCACCCCTTGGTCTCCTTCACCACCCTCCTTCCTTAATGTCTGTTGTTTCAGCCATTAGGAGGGGATCATTGCCCATGTGCAAGACAAATGGTGATCTTTTGCATTTGATAAAGCGCCTGGAAAAGTTCCAGGGCTTCGCAGGGAATTGTTCAGTGTAGTTACTGTGTAGGGAAAAAGAGGCGTGCCAAGCGCACATGCAGTCCTGAGGTGAAAGAGCAGATCAAACTGAGTATTGTCGGCCAGGAGAGAGGGGGAGAGAGAAAATCTTCTTTTCCGATAGCGTTGTGGGATCTTTAATGTCCACCTGAGCAGGACACAGTCAGGACCTTTAAACACCTTGTCATCAGGATTCTGACAGTCCAACGTTGGAGTGAGATTCAAACCCACAATCTGAGAGTTCTGCCGAGCCAAGCCAACACCTTATGGTCCTTCACATAGCGGCTGTGGCTCACGTACTCTAAAGGAGCCATAAAGTAGTAGCATTTGGCACTTTTTAATACTTTTGGACTAATTTTTAGGGCTGTGTCGATCGATGGTGATGTTTTATTTTGATATCTTGAGTAATATTCTGTTGGCTGTTCAATTAATCGCATGTGCAGATTCAGGGACCTGTTGTAAACACGTGAATTAATTTGTGGCTGAGTGTCCCAACTCCTTGTACACTGTGCAGTACCTGTTATAATCAGGCACCAGGTTAATAAACTGAAGGCCAGAAGGAGATGTCACTGTGTGTGTGTGTGTGTGGGCTTCGTTTATCTTCAATCTGTTTTCATGCTCCATTGTGTCTGTGCTGGTGCTCACTCCCCCATTGGAGCTCTCTAATCTCATTCCCTTCTCCCTCCCCATTGTGTCTGTGCTGTCCCAAGGCACTGGACATTTGAGGGTTTGCACCTGAGCTGCAGGTTGGAATCAAGAGGGATGGATGGTGGCCAAAAGCACGATCAAAGGGGAAAGTCTTGAGACAGGCCTTGGAGGGGGTGAGATGGAGGGGCTCAGGGATGGCGTTCCAGAAGTGGGGGCAAAAAGACTGAAGGCCCGACTGCCGATGGGGGAGAGGGCAGGGGCAGAAACAACAAACAAAAATTACATTTGTATAGCGTCTTTCAGATCGGGAGGACGTCCGCTGAAAGTTGCCATTCAGCCCATGGTGTCTTTGCCGGCTCTTTAAAGAACAATATTTTCTGTCCCATTTTTCAACCCCTTTTCCCAACCCCCTGTGGCTTACTCCTTTTTAAGTGTTTATTTATCTCTACAATAGAATTTAACAATATTACCCTGTATAGTGCCTTTCATTTCCCGTCAGGAGAATGTTTTAAAACATCGGCACCAAGGTGGAATTCTCCCCCTAATTTCCTGACACATGCAGAAACCCATCACCTGCTTAAGCGTATCCAAACCAGCTGAGATTTCCATGTAGCGCAGCTACACATGGAAATAAATCCCAGAGAGAGATTGTTGGAATGGAATGGAATTCTGGAAAGTATTCAGCGCAGGTTGGCAAGAGCAAAGGCTTGAGGACCCGAGTGTACATTGGGGCAAATGCTGGAGTCTAACCAACTAAAACCACATGGTTTGTCAATGCAATTGCCATTTTCCACCAATTGTGCCCACAAAGAAGAGAAGAGAGTTGAGTTTATTTTTTTTTATTTTCTAGACGTTTCACACCCTTTTCCAACAAGTTTGCTGCAGGGTTTTGTGTGTTCATTGTGAAAACGTTTCCCCTTGATACACACATTAAACCAAAAATTAAAAACCTGTCCGTCAGGTTTAACTCCCTCCCCCACACCCCAGGCCCCCTCTTCACCCCTACAAACTTGTACCTGACTAACCACACACCCAACACCCTCGTCCCTCCCGTTTCCAACCCTCATACAAATGCAAAAAGATTTCACAACACTGCTCACATACACACACACACACCCCTGCACACACTAGCGCAGAGTAGATTTAGTTTTTTAAAAAATATTTACCTCAAAACACACAACATATATATGTACACCTTTTACACCCATTACATTCCCCCAACCCTCCCCAAACTCTTACCCAGCTACACCCAAAATTCCATCCCAACTTCCCAAACCACGTGCCAAAATCTAAGACTACGTTTCCCTGCCCCGATGTTCTTCCCCCCCCTCCCCGGGGGTTGGCATTGAGTTCACTCTCATTCTACACTGAACAATGACACAAAGGACTGGTTTCAGTGAGTGTAGCCCAGAATAACCAGAGCTTGTAACAAAACTAGGTGATATTTAACATGTCTGAAATGACTGACTGTGTCTGTCCGAATGTCTGCGCCAGATGGACACTGTCTGAATCTGACTGACTCCCTCTTACTGACTGTTCATCTCATTGTTTCTGACTGTTCAGCTGACCGACTGACTCACTGGTTGACTGTCTGACTGACTGAATGATTGGGCTGTCAGGGTCCCAGGTCATGAAAACGGTTGTAAAAATAAATAGCACCAGATGAGCTCTCTCTCCCCACCATTGGGCTGGAAAGGGGCTTCCAGCCAGGCCCCAGGAGAGGTACACTTACTTCAGGTGAAATATGTGCGTGTCTTGGCCACTCTGCGAGAGGCACTGGGACAGGGGAGGGTAGCGAACACAGCGAGCACAGGTCAACACTATCAGTTCAGTGAGACTGGATCCTTCCCTCCAATGTACCACACAACTGTGGAAACCCAGACCACAATATGGTCATCTTCAAACCTCCTCAGTAATTACTGTCAAGAACAGCGACTTCTGCTGGGGGAATGCAGCAGACAGTTTGGCCCACAGCAAGGTCTCAAACGTACACAAGTCACGTGAACAACTCATTGACTCACAGAGGATTGGCGGCCAGGACAACAGAGAGAAACTCCCTTCTCGTTTCAAAGGGTCGTGGGATCTATGGCGTCCGCCTGAACCTGACCTGTGAGGACTGGTGCACTTTCCAGGTTCCTTGTTCACCTTCACACACAGCTCTGGGGGGAGGAGGGACCTCAATAGTCTAAAAGCTTCCTGCAACTCTGACAAACCATTGCCTGGGTCGGCAGCCAATCATCCACCAATTCCTCTCAACAACAACTTGCATTTATACAGCGTCCTTCACACGGGCCAGCGTCTCCAGGCACTTAACAGTGGCGGAGCCTGAGGCCAAGCCAGGGGGAGGGGGGGAGGCAACTGTGAGAACTGTCGAAGAAGAAGCTCTCCCCCCACCCGGGAGGATGGGGCAGGAGGATGAGAGGAGTCGGGCCATCATCAACCATCTCAAAAGACCAGTCATGGGGACAGAGCACTGGAGAGGTCTATGTGAGCAGCAGATAGACCTCAGGCGCTGAACCTCATTCAGAGGCCACAAATTATATCCCAGCCTCACAGTCAATAGGATCACAGCGTTCGGTCAGGCTTTGTTATAATAATAATCCTTGTATTTGATATAGCACCTTATCATGTTGTTGACATGTCTCAAAGCGCGTCACAAGATATACTGTAAAGTGCAGTAACTATGTATTTTGTGGGTGAAACGCGGCAGCCAACGCACACAGCAGTGTCCTATAGTGGTGGATTGAGTGACCAATTTTTTTTAAAGGAATTATAACCACCAGAAATTGTTCCGCCAATTGACAAACAACCGGGAGATATCGGTCTATCTGTCTGTCTGTGAAGATTACAATGATCCCATCACCAACGCTGATAAAGAAAGGGGAGTTTCCCCAGTGACCTTGCCAACAATCCTCCAGATACATCGGTCACTCAGCAAAAGATGGCCCCTGCGTTCATCTACAAAAAGAAACCCTGAATGGCACCATATAAATAGAAGTTGTTGCTATTAAGATTCCCAAGATCATAACCACAAACCACCAATTGTCAAAATTCCTAATAATGGTGATGGCAATGATTTGGAATGAATGCTACTCGTCCCCCCTCCCCCCCACCACCAACTCAACGTTTAACTGGAGTTTTCAATGCTGGATATCAGGAATAAGGAATATCACTGGTTATCAGGCATTTGATTCAGTGTCTTTAACATTCTCACATCTCAAAACGCTTCACAGGGAATTCCTGCGACTGTAGTGACTGTTTTTTTTTAACCAGCAGTATGTCCCAAACATGAGGCGAACGACCTGGGGGATTGTTGGCCAGGACCCCAGGACAGAGAGAGAAACTCCCTTCTCTTTTCCCGACAGCGCCGAAGGAGATCTTTAACGTCCGCCTGAACAGTCTGTCCTGTGAACTCACAGCCCTGGATGTGGGGCTTGAACCCTCAACCTTTGGAGCCGGAGGTGAGAGAGCATGAGCTTAATAAAACAGATTCTGTGTTGTGTAGGTCAACATTACTATGTTAGAGAGTGGATTGCCTCCCCCACCCCCCGCACTACTCCGCAAACAAGACCACAATATCATACAAAGTCTTTAAACGGTTAAAAAATACCCTACTCTTAAACTACCAGAGGTAGAAAAACTAAACCAGGCAAAACCACTCACTTGCCAATGCTACAACCTCCCCTCCCACCTCCCCTCCCACCCCACTATCACAAGGTAATTATGGCATCAGCAAAATGGCTGACAATGTTAACAGCGCCTGATGTGCTGATGGTAACAAAGTCCTGAATTGCTAATGGATGCATTGAGTCTTCAGCCCACTCACACGCACAATAATAATAATAATCGTTGCCTTTGATACAGCGCCTTATCACATGGTTGAGATGTCTCAAAGTGCTTCACAGAAAATACTGTGAAGTGAATTGACTGTATATTTTGTGGGAGAAACACGGCAGCCAATTACGCACAGCAGCGTCCCACAAACAGTTGTGGATTGAGTAACAAGATTATTATTATTATTTCACAAAGAGATCCCATCTCAAATGAATCACTCCACCCTCCCACCCCAAATACCTATCCCCCGCCACCCAGCCCCACGCACACACACCCTCCAACCCCATCCCCCCTCAACACACACAAATGATAAAGTGAAGGGCATTGCTTGACTGGGACCCAAAGGAGGTGTCAATCTCCCTGGGTCAACTCAACCCCAATGTCCAACCGTGGCCACATGCACTGGCATGAGACCATCTACACACAAAGAGAGGTTGAGCTAAATTGGGGCTTTTTTCACTGGGGAGGGGGAGATTGAGAGAGAGGGATATGACAGCAGGATTTACTGCAAAGGAACACGCTGAGGTAAATAGAGAAAGACTAGATCCTTTAGTTGGGAAAACCATTCTGTTTGATGGGGCAAAGATTGTTAGGAGAAGAATGAGAGTGAGAGGTAAGAAGGAATTTCTTGACCTACAGGCTTGTTTGGATCAATGACTACTGAAACCATATCTAAATGAGAGGGTATGAATATAAGACAGCCAGTAACAGATCTAATAGGGGGTTTAGGAGGAACTTCTTCACACAGAGGCCGTGAGAGTGTGGAGCTCACTGCCGGGAGCTATGGTTGGAGCAGAAAGTGTCACAGTGTTTAATAGGAGACTTGACACGGAAACAGGGGAGAGGGGGATAGAGGGGTGTGGGAGAGGGGGATAGAGGGGAGTGGGCGAGGGGGATAGAGTGGAGTGGGAGAGGGGGATAGAGGGGAGTGGGAGAGGGGAATTGAGGGGTGTGGGAGAGGGAAATAGAGGGGTGTGGGAGAGGGGAATAAAGGGATGTGGGAGAGGGGAATAGAGGGATGTGGGAGAGGGGAATAGAGGGTTGTGGGAGAGGGGAATAGAGGGATGTGGGAGAGGGGAATAGAGGGTTGTGGGAGAGGGGAATAGAGGGTTGTGGGAGAGGGGAATAGAGGGATGTGGGAGAGGGGAATAGAGGGTGTGGGAGAGGGGAATGGGGGGTGTGGGAGAGTGGAATAAAGGGGTGTAGGAGAGGGGAATAGAGTAAAGAAACTTGCCTAAGGTTTTGCCCTGCCCAGGATTCGAACCCGGGTCCTCTCGCTTGTGAGGCGATAGCTTTAACCACTGGGTGGGTGGGTGGGGGGGGCAGAAAGGAAGTAAGAGATGTGAAGATGAAAATGAAAAAGGATCTGACAACCCCCTCAACTGGAAAAACTTTCTATTCACTCCCTCCAGTAAAGAAACTCTCTTCACCTCTCCAGGATCTTCACCCTCAGCTCTGGGAACCTGAGTCCCACCTACTCACTGTCTCTTTGGATTTGAGATTGAGACGTTTCGAAGACATGATAAGGCACGGTATCAAATGCAAGGATTATTATTGTTTTTCAAAAGAATCCTTCAATCCGGTCAGTCTCAATCCCAAAGCATTTAAAACACTGCTTGCAAATTATTACTAATAATAATCCTTGCATTTGATAAAGCACCTTATCATGACTTTGAGACATCTCAAAGCGCTTCACAAGATATAAAGCATAGTGTGTATTTTGTGGGCGAAAAGCAGCAGTCATTTGCAAACGGCAAAGTCCCACACTCAGCTCTGGATTGAGACACCAAATTATTATTATTTTTAAAGGGATTATTACCCCCGGAAAGTGATCCACAAATCGACTAATAATTGGGTTCCTACTTACTGCCAGGTAAACAGGCGTGTGGAGTACGGAAACTTGCCTTAGGTTTCACCCTGCCCGGGAAGCGAACCCGGGTCCTTTCACTTGTGAGGTGAACGCTCTTACCAGTACACTGCAGGATTCCACAGGGCTCGAGCAGAGGATCAGCCTAGACACTCAGCTCAAAGCCCCTTGACATTGGGGGGGCTCAAACCTACACTCTCTATTTCGGAGGCGAGAATGGCAGTGGGTGCCCCAGTTTGACCCACAGACAGTGTGAAGCTAATGGCGGCAGCTGGTTGTGACAGTACTAACAGTGAATATCCTTCACTCTCAAAGAATGGGGGGGTGGGGGGAAGAGAGTGGCGGGGAAGAGAGAGGAGGGAGGGGGGGGAAGAGAGAGGAGGCGGGGGACAAAAGGCTCAAATGCTCCCACCGCCGTGAGCACTGATCGATCTCCTCGCATTCCAGTGCCACACAGAGCATTGTGGACTCTCTGAATATAGGTCGTCATAACCTCAGCTCAAGCAGTTTCTCCCTTAAATACTGCTTCACCTCTTCGATTCCGTTTAGCTTTTCCAGCTCATGGTAAGGCAACTGCAGGAACAAGGAGAGCACAGCACAGTAAGACACCCATTGTTATAATAATCCTTACATTTGATATGGCGCCTAATTATGTCTTCGAGACTTTTCAAAGCGCTTCATAGAATACACTGTAAAGTGGAGTGACTGTGAAATTGGCAGCCAGTTTCACACAGTAATATCGCCGCCACCATCAACACCACACACACCCTCATATCCTCACACACACTCCTTCATCTAAGACCACACAAACCCTCAACCACCCCAAACACACAGATATACATCCTCAATCACTCCCACACACACGTCCTCATACCCTCACACACACTCATTCTCCCCTCAAACACTCTCGCCCACACACACCCATGTCCACCACATATTCTCTCGCCCACACATACAAATATACACACACATCCACAGAAACACACACAGCCACACCACAAAGACCCACACAGACATAGATAGTTCCCCCCACCCCCAAGGGTGACTAACCTGAAGCACGGTGTACCCCAGCAGCTGGAGATGTCGATCCCTCATTGCTCGGGACCCCACCAGGATGTCTGAGTTGTGGCAGTAATGCCATTTGTTGTTGACTGACACCACAATGCTGTGTGTGGAGGGTGGGAGGCTGGGGGGGGGGGGGAGGAAGAGGGATAAACATTACTCAGAAGCGTAATTATCTCCAACAACTACCACAGTGTACAATAAACTTTCAAAACTTTTGTTAAAGCAAAATACTTCTTGTTTCACTGGACAACCCACATTCCACCCACACCCACTGCACGGAATCCAATGGATGAAGCCCCTTCACTCCCATTGAGTAGTGTAAACGCACTGGGCTTCATGACCTTATCACTCCCACCCTTACCCGGCTCCACTAACTAACCATCCCACAAAGGATACAGTTCAAAATCCTTGTCCTCGCTTTCAAAGCCCTCCACAGCTTTGCTCCTTCAAGGTCCTGCTAACCTCTAATGCCATATCAACCTGTCTGCTTTGCCTCACTCCCTCACTTGCCTCCTGCAAGACCCTGTCTCAAGACACTCCTCTTTGACCAGGCCTTGGGCCACCATCCCAGCCCTCCACCACTCCTGATCCCAATCCCCAGAAAATCCCTGACTGTCCAGCACCTTGGAATGTTCTCCCAACGTGAAAGTCATTGTGCAAATGTAATTATTTGTTGTTGCTGTCTCTCTTCGTGACCCGTCCCCACAAGCGCACTCACTGACAAGCGCTGGAATCGCATTGAATCGCGGGAAATTAAGTTCATCTGATCATGGATCAAGATTATGTTTCCTACGATTCAATGCAGCCGGTAAGTGCAGGAGTAATGGAAGGTAGGGGAGCTGCTTTAAGAGGTGATTAATACAACTGGTGGAAAATAAATCTAGTTGGTTTTGATAGGAAACTGAATGGGACTCGGTGAATGTGCGACTTATGTGACTAGACGATTTATGAAGAGAAGACGGATGGGAGTTGTACTCTTCCCTAACTGGGGCTGAACCAAAAAATCATAGAACCTGACAGCATAGAAGGAGGCCATTCGGCCCATTGTACCCGGGCCGGTTCTTTGAAAGAGCCACCAACTAATCCCACCTTAGCCCTGCAAAGCCTTCCTTTTTAAGTACCTATCCAATTCCCTTATGAAAGTTATTATCAAATCGGCTTCCACCACCCTTTCACGCAGTGCATTCCAGATCACAACAACTTTCCAGGTTAAAAATAAATATCCTCATCTCCCCTCTGGTTCTTTTGCCAGTTATCTTAAATCTGCAACCTCTGGTTACTGGTTACTGACCCACCGACAGAGGAAACAGTGGCGTGTGGGTTGCCAATGTTGTTACCCTCTCACTGTGTGTGTGTGTGTGTGTCAGCCCGCGCTCTGGCCATTACCGGTTGGCTTTCTGTGAGCTCTCGGAGTCCAAATGCCTTTCTTTCTCTGGTCGCGGGGGGCTGCAGAGACGGAGGGTTGTCCCCGCGCTCCCCATGTCCCCTGACCCCGGCCCACCCTGCCTCTCGGGGTAACGAGCGGTGTCGTAGAAATCGTGGCCGGTTTGCTCAGCTCTGAACATTGCTGCTCGCTCCTGGCCCTGAGCCGCAGACACCTCCTCCCCGTCCTCGTCCAGAATCTTGCCGATGGGGAACTGGAAGAGGGAGGTGGAGCTGATGACGGGAGAGCAGTCAGGGGCGCTGGTCGGTTGGTTCAGGCAGTCAGAGGGGCTGCTGAGGGTGGAGCTCTCCTGGCTCTCCAGTGACTGCTCTTTGGTCAAGCTGCTGTAGTAGTCCGAGGGTGGGTAGTAGGGCGAGTACTCGATGGGCGAACGGACAGTGCCGGCCAGCGGCCCGATACACGTCAGGAAATCCACCTCGGCCGCTAGCTCTCCCGCTCGCTTCTCCTTTCCCGCGGGCTTCCCCTCCACGTGGCTGAACGGAGAAAACTTCTGGAAGTCGGTGGTTAGGGAGTGGAGATCAGCAGAGCTGGGCAGGGCTCCAGGACCCTCGGATGGCTTGGTGTCGGAGGCCGGAGGGCACAGAGGGGTGTCGGCGGTGGTGGTGGTCTCGGCAATGTGAAGGACGCTGCCGGAGCCATTTAACCAGAGTAAAAAATCTGCAGAGGAGATCAAAAGAGTCCTTGTGTCAAGAATAATTTGCATTTACACACACAGCGCTCAACAGTGGTGGAGACTGATGCCGAGCCAGGGGGAGGGAGGGAGCAGGTGAGCGTAAGCATGATCAAAGAGGAAGTTCTTCAGACGTGATCTAAAAGAGAGGATGGAGGGGGCAAGGTGGAGGGATTGAGGAAGATAGTTTCTGAGTTTTGGAACATAGTGACTGAAGGTACAGCTGCTGATGGTGGAGCGGAGGGGACAGGGGGCAAACAGGAGGCAGCGAGTAGTGGGTTTGGGGGGCTAAGCAGGTCGGAGAGGTAGGGAGGTGCTAGGATATGAAGGGCTTTGAAGACAAGTATGAGGATCTTGATAGGGAGCAGTGGCACCTGGGCGAGTACTGGGGTGATGGGGCTATGGATTCACTCAACCAAGAGGGTGCCTCACAAATTTGTGTGCTGACAACACAATTCTAACACGTGTGGGCATTACGAGAGCTAAGCTGCTGCCCATCCCAGCCAGGAGCCGTCATATGGAATTTGCTCAAACTTGCCCTAAAGAAATAACTTTTTTTTTACAGTAATTTTATCAACAACAAATTGGTTTTACACAGCGCCTTTCACGGAGGGAGGACTTCCCAAGGCGCTGAACAGTCAAGGATTTGTACCCAACCTTGGGGATTGGAATCAGAGAAGGTTGGAAGTCAAGGAGGATGAGGGTGGGAGAGTGACCAAAGAGGAAGGTCTTGAGACGGGCCTTGAAGGAAGTAAGGGAGGGGGCGAGGCAGAGGTTCTCCAGGACAGAGCTCCAGACGGACTTCTCAAAGTGCTTCACTGTCACCACAATCAAGTGTAATGAGTGATTTTTGCTGCTAATTTGCGTACAGCAAGGTCTCTGACAGCTCACAAATTCATCTCATCACTGTGCCTATCTGGAGGACTCTTGACCAGGTCACTTTACAGTGGATGGGAGTATTATTACCTGTGTAATAGCCCGGGGCCACAACTTCATCCTGCTTGTAACACTGGTCTCCAATCAGCTGTCTCAATGCCTCAGCGACCAACCCTTTGTAACTGAAACCAAAACACAAGATAACATACAAAGTTTGTTGGTCAGCAGATGTCTGATAAACGTAATCTCACTACTGTGATCAGCCAGTGACTGACACACACGGAAACCCGTCACCGTGACCAGCCGGTGACTGACACACACGGAAACCCGTCACCATGATCAGCCGGTGACTGACACACACGGAAACCCGTCACCATGAACAGCCGGTGACTGACACACACAGAAACCCGTCACCGTGATCAGCCGGTGACTGACACACATGGAAACCTGTCACCGTGATCATCTGGGTGTCAGATACACACAGAAACCCGGGCCCTCACCATGCTTAAGAGTATCCAAACCAGACTGAGTTTCCAGGACATATACATGGAGAAGTGTTTGTCTGGGATGGAGTGCCAGAGAGACGCACTCCGCTCGGCTAACTCCAACGATAACAACAATAACAACTTGCATTTATATAGCGCCATTCACACATTTTGCAGTGTTCCAGGAAACTGAGGCACAAGATGGCAAGCACGAGGTTTGGGGACTCCAGAGAGTGTGTTGGAGGTAATTGCTGGAGCTAAAGCTTGCTATTCTCGCTGCTTGTCCCTAACTACTAGGGCTTGGGTTTGCAGGGTTTTCAGGAGCTGAGTGTTCAGGGTTGTGCCAGTTCCATTCCAGGCACAACCCTGAGCAAAAATCCCTGAAACTGGACCCAGCACGAGGAACATAGGAACAAAGGAACAGGAGTATCAAGGGATATGGGGCAAAGGTGGGAAAATGGAGTTGAGCTATAGATCAACCATGATCTAACAGAGTGGCAGAACAGGCTCAAATGGCCTCCTCTTGTTTCTGTGTTCCCACAATAATAATAATTCTTACCTTATCACGTATTTGAGACATCTCAAAGTGCTTCACAGAATATCCTGTAAAATTAATTGACTGTATATCTTGTGGGTAAAATGGAGGGCATGGAAGTACAGAGTTTGGTACAGGTAAGAATGTGGGCGGCGGAGTTTTGAATCAGTTGAATTTTGCCCCATCATTGCCAGTCGAGCATTCAACATCTCTGCACCCACACTCTGGAACTCTATCCCACAATAGCTCTGCCTCACACCCTCTCTTTCCTCCTTGAAGCCCGTCTGAAGACCTTCCTCTTTGACCGTGCCTTCGGCCACCCTCCCATCCCTACTCCCCTGCCCTCCTACCCTCCTCTCCTTCTGACCCCAACTCCCAGCTTGGTTCAATACCCGATTGTCCAGTGCACTGGGGTTTCTTTCCGACATGAAAGGTGCTATACAATTGTAATTTGTTGTTGTTGTTGTATGGACGCAGGCAGGCAATGTGGTGGAGGTGGAGTAATGCAGTGCTGGCCCAGTACCGGGTCCTCCCTGTCAGCTCCTGTAAACCCTGCAGCCAAAGCCCTAACGGGGAGGGTGGTCCTAGCTGGGCAACTTTCTGGAGGTCGAACTTTCTGACCCAGAGATGAGAATGATACCAATTAAGCGCGTCAGCATCTAATAATAATCCTTGCATTAGATAAGAGTGCTTTATCACGTTCTTGAGAAGTCTCAAAGCACTTTACAGAATATATTGTAAAATGAATTGACTGTATATTTTGTGGGTGAAACGTGGCAGCCAATTGCGCACAGCAGCGTCCCACAAACAGTCGTGGATTCAGTGGCCAAATTATTATTATTTTGAAGGGATTATTACTCCGGGAAAAGCGATCCGCCAATCGACTAACAACCAGGTTCCTACTTACTGCTAGGTAGACAGAGGAGTGTAAGCGGGGTCTCCCTGGAGTTGATTTGGCTCCAAGGTGACATGCCTGGCAATCAAATGTCGGAATCGAGCCAGCCCTCTGTGACAGTCTCTAGTCCGGTTCCTGAGCCAAGCGGGTCCGCAGGATTGCAGGACACTGCTGACGACAGCACCTCAAAGGGCAGACCAGTCACTGGGGGCAGGGAATCCTCCCAGTTAGGTCCTGTTAACCCTGCAATCAAAGCTTCAACGGGGAGGGTGGTCCAGCACCGGGAAAGCTGGCCAGACAGTGATATCAACGGCAAACTATGTGGTTTTAGCTGGTCAGACTCCAGCAGTTACCCCAACACACACTCTGGGCTCCCCCCAAGCCTTGGCTCTTGCTAACCTGTGCCTAATACTTTCTGGAATTAGGTAAACAGGATGTGTCCCTCCAGGGAGAGAGAGAGAGAGTGAGAGAGAGAGCATTACAATCCAGCAATCTATCTCTGGGATTTCCATGTGTAGGTGGGATGCATGAAATTCTCAGTGTGGTTTGGACACTGTTAAGCACAGTGATGGGTTTCCACATGTATCAGACACCCAGCTGGCCAAAAAAGCAATGAATAAACAGAGACTGGTGGAGTACGAAAGCATTCCTAAGCTTTTGCCTGCCCGGGAATCGAACCCAGGTTCTCTCGCTTGTGAGGCGAATGCTCTAACCACTACCATATGGGACTGCACACTCCTATAATATACCCACCGCTGAAGTCTCCCTTCCCAGGTTCGATGGTGGTGATCACTGACCTGTACTTCCTGTTGACCTCGTCAGCTGTCAGCACGTGGTCGAACATCATGACCTTGTACCTGTCCTCCAGACGAGGGCCTTTGTAATCGTGGAATTCCAGCTGGATGGCAGCGTCCAGCAGCGAGAGATACCGGCGCACGATCAGCGCATAGGGGCTGTCTGGGGGGAAAGAGAGAGCACGAAGGACTGAAACTAAACCATTTACAGCACAGAAAGTATTGTGTCTGTCCACTGCTCCCAGCATCACCTGTCATTCTAATAATCCTTGCATTTAATATAGTGTTCAAGACGTCTCAAAGCGCTTCATAGAATAGACTGTGAAGTGGATTGACTGTATTTTGTGAGCAAAATGCAGCAGCCAATTGTGCACAGCAGCATCCCATAAACAGTGTGGATTGTGTGACCACATTTTTTTGTTTAAGGAATGTGGAAAGCAATCTGCCAATCGACTAACAACTGGATTCCTGTTTACTGCTAGGTAAAGAGAGGCATGTGGAGTAAGGATCTTGCCCCACCTGGGAATTGAACCCAGGTCCTTTTACTTGCAAGGCAAGTTCTCTAACTACTACGCTATAGGATTCGATGCATGCTAAATACTAATACAGTCTTATAGTGCTGACTACGGTGACCAGCTCAGTGCTCTAGGATAGAGCCACCAATGGTGGAGCGGAGGGCAGAGGGACATGCAGGACGTTCCAGCCTATAATAAACAGTTTTGTGGGAAAAACGTACTCATGACGTTGTTGATGAAGGGTGCGGAGAAGACGCGATGGAGCACTGCTCCCGGGAAGTGTCCGAGCTGGAACATAGACATGACAATGTTGACCGTGGCGAGGGGCGAGTTCAGGACCTTGACCTCCAGCACTGACTCCAGCTTGTCAAAGAACTTGGCTTGGTTGGAAGGCTTGTAATTCATGCGGCTGAAAGGAAAGACCAGCTTCTGAATCACCTGCAGAGAGAAACACGTCACGTCAACGATTAGTGTCTCAAACAGAGAGTCGTCTCAAAAAGTTTCACGGTAACATCGTCAACTGGAGTCTTGGTCCTCTCTATCTCTACAACCTATTAGAATTTCACTAACCTGTCCGCTCCCTCTGCTTGGAGGGTACTGGCCTGCTCCACATCCCCTGCCTTGCCAGCTCCACCATCAACAGTCGAGCCTTCAGCCTCTCCACCCTCTGAACTCCATGCCGAAGCCCCTCCACCTCACTCCCTCCCTCAACTCCTTCAAGGCCCGTCTCAAGACCTTCCTTTTCAGTCATCTTCTCTCCATCACCCTCCCTGCCCTCCACCCCTCCTGATCCCAACCCACAGCTTAGGTGCTTGTTGCCTTGTTGTCCAGTGTTGTCCCTTGTTGTCCAGTGCTTTCGGATGTCCTCCCGACATGAAAGGCGCTGTGTAAATGTAATTTGTTGCTGTTGTTGACTATTTCGGTTGGCAAACACTGCAGTCATTTTGCACAAAGGATGAATCTGACAGATCCCGATTAATCTGGAGGAATGTCGGTCAGGACACCAGGAGAAATGCCCTTCATGACGTTACATGGTCTTTTAATATCCACCTGAATAACAGGCCTCAGATGAATGACTGTATCATTCAGAGGGTTATTAGGTCACTGTCACATGCAGCTGTTGAGATGGTAACAATACTTGAAAGGGAACTGAAAAAGTGAAAATTACAGGGAGAGAGCAGGAATGGGATTAGAGTAGAGAGCTCCAGTTGGGGGAGCGAGCCCCAGCACAGACACCACCCTCCTGGGCTGTAGTCTCGAGAGCTCTATATAACTGCACAGATGAAATCTGTAGCCCCCTCCCCAGCTGCAGACCCATTGTACTCTACAATCGGGTTATCTAATGACAGAGCTTTGGACTCTGTCTGGTCTGTTTACGTGCCTACAGTCACCTCCTCTCCCTAGCTGGGCGTCGGGCTCCACTATTGTTAAGCGCTCTGAGACACCTCCCTGCATGAAGGGCTCTGTGTAAATGTGAATTGTTGTTGTTTTCTGCTGTACCTTACTGTCCAGATATTCTCCCTTTTTGACCAGGAACTCTGCGATGGTGTCCAGTAACCTGGTCTCCCTCAGGCGATGGCGGGCGATGTACTTTGCTATCAGGGCCATGGTATACGGGCTCACATTGTCCACCTTCTTGGGAAGCTCTTCTGTAGTCAAACACCACAGTCATTCACCCCAGACACCAAGACACCCCCAGCTCCATGCAGTTATCCCTGCATCTGATATAGCGCCTACAACATTGCAGGGTTCTCAAAATGCTTCTCAGGTAATTATAATAATAATAATCCATTCTTGAGATGGCTCAAAGCGCTTCATAGGAAATAAGTGTCCTGTAGCTCAGAGGTTAGAGCACTCGCCTCGCAAGCGAGAGGACCTGGGTTCAATTCATGGACAGGGTGAAATCTTAGGCATGTTTCCTTAGGCAAGCATCTGTTTACCAGCAGTAAGTAGGAACCCGGTTGGTAGTCGATTGGTGGAACACTTTCCACTTTATAGTATGTTCTGTGAAGCGCTTTGAGAGGTCTCAATGACGTGATAAGGAGCTAAACCGAATGCAAGGATTATTATATAATAATATAGTAATCCTTGTATTTGATATTATAATAATAATAATAATAATCCTTGCATTTGATATAGCGCTTTTCACGTCGGGAGGACGTCCCAAAGCGCTTCACAGAACACACTGTAAAGTGAATTGACTGTATATTTGTGGGCGAACGTGGCAGCCAATTGAAAATGACTAAATTATTATTGTTTTTGGTTTTGGAGGGATTATTATTAGGCTCTCTGTGGAGTAAGGAAACTTGCCCAAGGTTTCACCCTCTGCCTGGAACTGAACCCAGGTCTCTCGCTTGCAAAGCGAGTGCTCTAACCACTGAGCTACAGGACTCCCTACTTACTTACTGCTAGGCAATAAGAGGTGTGTGGAGTAAGGAAACTTGCCTAAGGTTTTGCCCTGCTGGGAATCGAGTGAGGAGGGCTTCTTTGGGAATTAGTTCACTCCAAGTTGACATGTCTGGCAATGGAATATTGCGAGTCCACCCTCTATAACAGCCTCCTGTCCAGTTCCAGGACTCCAGCGAAGTAATAACAGATCAGCTTGGTTTATCAACAGGACTTGGAAGGGCAGAACAGTCACTGGGAGGAGGGATTCTTCCCACTCAGCAGCTGTTAACTGCAAACTGTAGTAGCCAAACTTTTGGGTCAGCCAATAAAAAAAAGTTCAATCCTCAATCCTCCTACTCAGCTCCTGTTAACCCTACAAGCCGAACCCTTAAAGGATTGGGTGGACCTAACCGGATAAACAGTGGGAAAGCTTGCCAGACAGCGACATCAATTAGACTTAATGGAAGTTTTCAAAATTATGAGGGGATTCGATAGGGTGAACAAGGAGAAACTATTCCCACTGGCGGTGGGTCGGTAACCCGAGGACACCCATTTAAAATAGTTGTTAAAAGAAACAGAGGGGAGGGGAGGAGAAATGAGTTGCTGGGATCTGGAATGCATTGCCTGAAAGGCCAGTGGAAGCCGTTTTGATAACAACTTTTAAGAGAGAAGTGGATAATTATTTGGGGAGAACAAGTTTGCAGAGCTATGGGGAGAGAGCGGGGGAAGTGGGGTTGATTTGAATGACTCTTTTCAAAGAGACACGGAGGGCCAAATGGTCTCCTTCTGTGCTGTATAATTCTATAATTCTATGAATGGCAAACTATGTGGTTTCAGCTGGTTAGACTCCAGCAGTTACACCAACACACATTCCGGGGCCAAGCCTTGGCTCTTGCCAACCGGGGGTAATAATCCCTTTTCTGGGGGTAATAATCCCTTCAAATAAATAATAATAATTTGATCACTCAATCCACGACTGTTTGTGAGATGCTACTGTGCACAATTGGCTGCCGGGTTTCAGCCACAAAATATATACAGTCAATTCACTTTACAGTATATTCTGTGAAATGCTTTGAGACGTCTCGAAGATGTGATAAGGTCTATATCAAATGCAAGGAATATTATTATATAAGCTGCAACTAATACTCTCTGGAATCAGATAAGCAGGATGTGTCCCTCCAGGGAGAGAGTGCGCATTCCATTCCAATCTATCTCGGGGATTTACAGATATAGGTGGGATGTATGGAAATTTCAGTTGGGTTTGGATACTCTTAAGCATGATGATGGGTTTCCGAGTGTGTCAGTCCACCTGGCTGACTATAAAAATATTCGGTGGTAGGGAGCAAATGGAGCCTGGCTCTGTATCACCAAGGGCTGGAATGATGGGGGTTCGGAGTTTAGTGCGGGTGAGTATGTGGGCCAGGGAGGTTGAGGAGGTCAAAGCCGCAGAAGTGAAGATAATAATAATTCTTGCAGTTGATATAGTGTGTTATCATGTCTTCTAGATATCTCAAAGTGTTTAACAGAATATACTGTAAAGTGAATTGACTGCATATATTTTGTGTGTATATTGAGTGACCACATTATTATTATTTTGAAGGGATTATTATTCTCAGAAAAGCAATCTGCCAATCAACTAACAACAACAACTTGCGCTTATATAGGTGCAAGTTGATCTTAGGTTAGAAGATCAGCCGTGATCTTATTAAATGGCCAGGCAGCCGCGAGGGGCCGAATGGCCTACTCCTGCTCCTATTTCTTATGTTCTTATATAGCGCCCTCCACTCAGGGAAGTATCTCAGAGCGCTTAGCAGTGGCAGAGCCTGACTCCGAGCCAGGGGGAGAGATCAGGTTCCTACTTACTGCTAGGTAAACAGAGATGTTTGGAGTAAAGAAACTTGCTCAACATTTCACCTTGCCCGGGAATCAAACCCAGGTCCTCTTGCTTGTGAGGCGAGTGCACTAAGCACCGAGATGTTGACGGGAGCTGTACATACCTGCCAATCTGACGATGAACTTCTCTTGTCGGTTCTCGTAGAAGAGCTGGGAGCTGAAGATGATCTCCAACGACTTGTTGCTGGCCTCACGGACGCAAGCGGCCAACATCTCGTCCAGCAGCGACATCTCGTGGTCCCTCACGTTGCCCACATGGCCGAGGGTGTGCTTGACCAGCCGCAGCACCTTACGGCCGGTCACAAGCTTCTCGGAGGCCGGGGTGTCCTGGGACAGGGCCTGAGACCTCAGCTTGTAGTAGGAGAGCAGCAGGAAGAGGGTCTGAGGGTGCCGCTCCTTCTCGATGTTCTTCTCCAGGCCGGTCAGGCAGGACTCCACCAGCGGGTGCTGTGTGGACGGGTGGAGCTTCATGGCACTGCTGAACACCATGGAGATGTCCTTCTGGTTAAACTGGGAAAGACGGATTCTGGATTCCTCCTCCAGCACCTGGACGATCTTCAGTTCACTGGGAAGACCTGCCAGGTGGACAGGGGAAGCCTGATTACTTATTTGTAATTTGTAATAATAATAATCCTTGCATTTGATACAGCACCTTATCACATCATTGATAAGGACATATTGTAAAGGATTATTGTTAACCCCGAAAAAGCAATCCGCCAATCGACTAACAAACGGGTCCCTACTTACTGCTAGGTAAACAGAGACGTGTGGAGTAAGGAAATTTGCTTAAGGTTTCACCGTGCCTGGGAATCAAACCCAGGTCCTCTCACTTGAGAGGCGAGCGTTGTAACCACTACACCACGGTACTCCAATGAAGTATGGTGATGGAGTTTGTTCATGTGTCAGACACCCGGCCAAAATGAAACAATTCATCACCATTTAACCTCTTGAAACTTTTCATTATCTTAAACACTTTCATTATAATAAAATAATCCTTGCATTTATTTGATATAGCACCTATAGCATCGTTGAGACGTCTCAAAGTACTTCATAGAATATATTGTAAAGTGAATTGACTCTGTATTTTGTGGGTGAAACGCTGCAGCCAATAGCTCCAGTCGCGGAGTGAGTAACCCAATTTTGAAAAATTTTTGGGAGTAACTACGAACAACCAGGTTCCTGAATACTGATGGTAAGCAGGCGTGTGGATTAAGGAAACTTGCCTAAGATTTTGCCCTGCCAGGAAGCGAACAGGATTCGACATCACCCCCTCGAACCTCCTCTGCTCCAACACAGAGTCCAAACCTCTCCAAACAACAACTTGAATTCTACATGAACAATTTCTCAGCATATTTTCCCCTGAGCTACAACAACAACTTGCATTTATGTAGCGCCGCTCATGCAGGGCAGCGCTTGACAATGGCGGAGTCAGTGGTGGCGAGGGGGGTAAGCAGATCGGAAAGGTAGGGAGGTGACAGGATTTGAAAACAAGTGAGAGGATCTTGAAATCGATCCGTGATTGGGAGCCAGTGGAGCCTGGCCAGGACTGGGGTGATGGGGGTACGGAGTTTCGTGCGGGTGAGTATCCGGCGGTGGAGTTTTTAATTAATTGGATCTTGTGTATGGTGGAGCTGGAAGACCAGCGAGGAGGGCATAGTCCAGCCGGGAAGTGACAAAGGTGTGGACGAGGGTTTGGCCACTTACCCAGAGCAGCCACTGCATAGAGGCAGTTCACAATGCTGAAGTTATCGAACTTGGAGCAGTCGTTGATGATGGAGTCGCACAGGGTCTGGAAGTCCTCATGCTCTGACACCCGAGTGTAGTGACTGTCTCCTGTGCCAGCGCTGGGGGACTGCTGCTGCACTACCTGCCCGATCTTCTGCAGGGCAATGGGGTAGTGATTGAAGGAGACCTTGCCCGGGTTCTGAGTCACCCACCTCAGCACCTCGTCCACTGTCCTGGAGCGGTCAATCAGCCTCTTCATGGTGAAGAAGGTATCGTAGCTCACTTTCTCGTGGATGAAGTTCCACGTTTTCTTCTTGGCGTGGTGGGGCTTGCGGCCACTGTGCTTCGCCTGGTGGGGGCGGGCGAGGCGGTCCGTGTAGCACCCGCCCCGGCCCCCGGGCTTACACGCGTGATACCGTGTGGTGTACATCATCCTCTGGCTCGTCGGGGGGCAGGGGGGCTCCAGCCCGCGATTCCCGCTCAGGAGGACGAGCAGAGGGAGGAAAGCGCTTGTGCCCAGGCCAGACAACCTGTCCAAAATCACAGCTCGCTCGCTCCGGCTGGGGAGAGCTCTGAACAGCTGGGAATGGGAGCTTTGCATTTTAAAGACGGCAAGCCCACCCTGCCTCCAGCAGGCCGCAGCACCCTAGGGAACAGCGGACAAGCACATAAACACAGGGGGCAATCACAGCAACCCCCACCCCCAAACTGGCTCAAATCATCTTGACCCCCCACCCCACCCCACTTTCTTTAGCTCATAAAATACACAGTCACTCCACTTTACGCCTGACTGCGAAGCGCTTTGAGATGTCTCAATGCAAGGACCCCCTCACCCATACGAACCGAACCAACCCTCCCCACCCAACCGCCCCCAACCTGCACCCAAACCCCCATCCCGAGGGCCAACAACAAGATTACATTCGTATGGCGCCTTTCACATCAGGAGGACATCCCAAAGCCAACCCTCTCACCCTCACACACAACCCCCCAATAACACACAACTCCCCCCCACTCCACACCCAACTCCTCCAAACACTGCCAACCACCCCCCCACCCGCCCGCACCCAGACCCCCAATCAATCAATCAATCCCCAACCTGCAACTCTCATTCAACAACAACAACAACAACAAGATTCCATTTATAGAGCCATTCCATTCCATTCCTCCACCTCCTTCATCTCAACGCCCCCCTTCTCAAACACAACTTGCATTTGTATAGGGGTAGCGTATAGGTAATGTCCCATTGGGTTTGCAGCCCCCCCCCCCCCACCCCAAACTCCCCCAACATACCAACCCCCCACCCCAAACTCCCCCAACATACCAACCCCCCCCACCCAAACATACCAACCCCCCACCCCAAACATACCAAGCCCCCCACCCCAAAACTCCCCCAAACATACCAACCCCCCCCACCCCAAACATACCAACCCCCCCCACCCCAAACATACCAACCCCCCCCCCACCCCAAACATACCAACCCCCCCCACCCCAAACATACCAACCCCCCCCACCCCAAACATACCAAGCCCCCCCCACCCCAAACTCCCCCAAACATACCCAACCCCCCCCACCCCAAACATACCAACCCCCCCCACCCCAAACATACCAACCCCCCCCCACCCCAAACATACCAACCCCCCCACCCCAAACATACCAACCCCCCCACCCCAAACATACCAAGCCCCCCCACCCCAAACTCCCCCAAACATACCAACCCCCCCCAACCCCCCAAACATACCAACCCCCCCACCCCAAACATACCAACCCCCCCCACCCCAAACATACCAACCCCCCCACCCCAAACATACCAACGCCCCCCACCCCAAACATACCAACCCCCCCCACCCCAAACATACCAACGCCCCCCACCCCAAACATACCAAGCCCCCCCACCCCAAACTCCCCCCAAACATACCCAACCCCCCCCACCCCAAACAGACCAACCCCCCCCACCCCAAACAGACCAACCCCCCCAACCCAAACATACCAACCCCCCCCACCCCAAACATACCAACCCCCCCACCCAAACATACCAACCCCCCCCACCCCAAACATACCAACCCCCCCCCCCAAACTCCCCCAAACATACCCCCCCCCAAACATACCAACCCCCCCCCACACACACCAAAGCCCTTCACTCCAACCCCCGCCCCACCCCACACACACTCACACACAACTACCCGTAACCCCCCCCCCCCAAACCCTGACCCCAGGCCCCCCGCCCGCCCTGGGCCGAGGCCCACTCCCCTCTCTCAGGCCCTGTGTCTCCACATCCGCGGCTCTCACGTTGACCCGTCTCCCCGCTGGGCCGCAGCCTGAGCCCCGGGAGCGGCCCCGCCGTTGCCTCCGCGCTCCCGCTCCTCTCCCCGGTCACTCACTCACATTCTCCCGCACCCGAATCACCCCGAAGCCGCCGCCGCCGCTCCGGCCCTGACAGAGCCTCAGCCCGAGCTCCGGGCCGCGCACCCTCACCAGCGCCGCCAGACACCTCCCCACCAGCCGCCGCCGCCGCGCTCACACTCATAACCGTCTCCTCCGCGCCCGCTGCCGGTTTCCTCGGCCCGTGGCTCACCGGGTAGTGTGTCCGTCTCGGGAGCACAGGGTCCCGCGTTCGAGCCTCACCTGAGGCGCTCAGACGTCAAAATATTCGCAGTCTAATTTAATCATTATTATTATTATTATTATTATTATAATTAACAGAAATAAATATTATCATTAATGATACAAATCGTTTTTTAAAAGTAATAATTGCTCAATAAGGGACTTGACTTCCCGGAATTAGACAGACAGGATTCAGAGCAGATCTGCGGAAACAACAACAACAACAACAAGATTCCATTTATTGAGCGCCTTTCACGTCAGGAGGACGTCCCAAGGCGCTGTGCAGTTGGGTCAGGACCCGAGCATTGGGGGGAGATGGTCAGGGTGAGGGGAGGGAAGGGAGGGAGTGAGGAGGGGGGAAATGGTCAGGGGAGGGGAGGGAAGGGAGGGAGTGAGGAGGGGGGAAATGGTCAGGGTGAGGGGAGGGAAGGGAGGGAGCGAGGAGGGGGGAAATGGTCAGGGTGAGGGGAGGGAAGGGAGGGAGTGAGGAGGGGGGAGATGGTCAGGATGAGGGGAGGGAAGGGAGGGAGCGAGGAGGGGGTAGAGAGTCGAGAGGGGAGCTGAAGGCTCCCCAGGGAGACGGAGGGCGGCAGCAGAAAGTGTTGATGTTTTTTCAAGAACAAATTAGGTATATTTCTGTTGAGAAATAATATCTCGGGATATAATGTACATGACGTGACGTGTCATGCGACTCCCAAGATGTTGGAAGGCGAACTGGATGGACTTTGGTCTTCTTTCACCAACAAATTCCAATATTCTTATGGATGCAGGAAGCCATTCCATTCCAACGTCTGTCTCTGGGATGTCCAAGTGTCGGTGGGATGCATGGAAACCTCAGCTTGGTTTGGAGTCTCTTAAACATGGCGACGGGTTTACACGTGTGTCAGACACCTAACTGACCCCCCAAAAATTGTAATAATCCTTGCATTTGATATAACACCTTATCACATCTTTGAGACGTCTCAAAGCACTTCACAGAGTCAACCAAATACTAGCCCCAAAGCAGCCCAGTATTATGCGTTGCCTACAGTGGGTACCAGAGTGGCCAATTTAGGATTAACGCCTATGGAACTGTGTAAGAAAAGTTTATTAAAGAGAAAAAAATACAAGTGTTGCAGGTTTAATTAAAAAATTGCCCACCACAGCACTCTGAGCTCACAGTCCAGACTGAAGCTCCAGTGCAGTGATGGGGAGGGGACACTGTCCTTTTCGGATAAGTCGTGAGCCTCAGCTCCCCGTCTGTGCCCTGTTTGAGCAGATGCTCAGAGATACATTGAGTCCTGTAGCTCAGCGGTTAGAGCACTCGCCTCGCAAGCGAGAGACCTGGGTTTGATTCCCAGCAGGGCAAAACCTTGGGCACATTTCCTTACTCCACACACCTAATAATAATCCCTCAAGAAAAAAAACAATAATAAATTGGTCACTTAATCCATGACTGTCTGTGGGACACTGCTGTGTGCAATTGGCTGCAGCGTTTCACCTACAAATACACAGTCTATTCAGTTTACAGTATATTCTGTGATGCGCTTTGAGACGTCTATATCAAACGCAAGGATTATTATTATTATACCACACCTGCCATGTGCGCTAAATAAATAATCCTTGCATTCATACAGTGCCTGATCACATTGTCGAGACATTTCAAAATGCTTCACAGTTTTACTCTAGAGTGTTCTGTACGGTGTATTTTGTAGGCGAATACATCAGTCAATTTTATCTGCGAGATTGTGAGCCAGGGCACCGAGTGAAACTCCCTTACAACAAAAATAACAATAAATTTACAACCATAAA
Organism: Callorhinchus milii; assembly: GCF_018977255.1. Lineage (NCBI taxonomy): Eukaryota > Metazoa > Chordata > Chondrichthyes > Chimaeriformes > Callorhinchidae > Callorhinchus > Callorhinchus milii. Next base: position 124,147,526 of record NW_024704743.1, on the reverse strand, counting down.
ACAACAATAACTTACACTTACACAGTGCCCTTCAACGGACATAGTCTCAGAGCACTTAACAATAATAATAATCCTTGCATTTGATATAGGGTTTTCAAGTCTTATAGACGTCTCAAAGCACTTTACAGAATATGCTGTTAAGTGAATTGACTGTATATTTGTGGGCGAAACGAAACAAAACACTTAACAGTGACAGAACCTGACTCCAAGCCAGAAAGGGGTGACCGTAAGCACAGTCAAAGAGAGAGGTCTTCTGGTGTGATATGAAGACGGGCAAGATGGAGGGATTGAGGCAGAGAGTTTAAGAGGTTTGAGATGTAGTGACTGAAAGCACAACTATTGATGGTGAAGTGGCGAGAACAAGACATGCAGGAGGCAACTGAGCAAAGATGGCGGGTAAAGGAGTGGGGTGTGAGAAGGTTTGAAACAACCCTGAGTGAAACCTGATAATAATAAAATAATAGTAATCCTTGCATTTGGTATAGTGCCTTATCATGTCATTAAGATGTCTCAAAGTACTTCACAGGATATACTGTAAACCGGATTGACTGAATATTTTGTGGGTGAAACACCAAAACCAATTGCACACAGCAGTATCTCACAGAGTTGTGGATTGAGTAACCAAATTATTTTTATATGCTATTGAGACACTATGTTCCCTCCTGCATGAAGGGTGTTATATAAATATAAAGTTGTTGTTGTAGGGAGATGCCAGGATGTGAACCATAGAAATTTACAGCAGAGAAGGTCATTTGGCCCATTGTGTCTATGCTGCTCTTTTGAGAACCATCCTTTCAGTCCCGTTTACCTGTCCTTTCTCCATTCCTCTGCAGTTTACTCCTTTTTTGGTATTTCAAGACCTTCCTCTTCGACCGTGCCTTCGGTCACCTTCCTACCCTCAGCCTACCTACCCCCCATCTCTGCCCTCCACCCCTCCTGATCCCAACCCCCTGCTCAGATCCAAATCCCTGACTGTCCAGCGCTGTGGGACATCCTCCCAACATGAAAGGCACTGTGTAAATGTAGTTTGTTGTTGTTGCCTTTATCTAGTTGGCTTTTGAAATATGGATTTTTCCTCAACCATCACTCCCTTTTTTCAAATTGTGTGTGGGATCTCCTGATGTGAGAGGTACTTTATCAAATATAAGGCTCTTTGGAACTCCTTCCCACCCTCACTCATCTCTGCTGTGTCCAATTGGCTGCCACGTTTCGCCCATAAAATACAGTCAATCCACTTTACATTATATTCTATGAAGCACTTTGAGACGTCTCGAAGATATAAGGCGCTATATGAAATGCAAGATTATTCAAGGCCCATCTCAAGACATATTGTGTTTGATTACCATTTCCCTCACCATCCCCCCAGGCTCCCACCCCTAGCTCAGGTACTCAGCTGGCAATGTCAAAGACTTTGAGACATCTTCTGGAGAAAGGGCTGTATAAATGTAAATTATATTAATATTTAACTCTTCAGGTTGAAACTGACTGCATTCTTTTAGACTGGATATAGATTGCACATTATTCTTCTGCCTGTGTTTTACCTCATAACAATTGTCCCAGGTCCAATAGTGCCTCTTCAGGTTGATGTTAAAGATCCCACGACTTTATTGTAAAAGGAAAGTTTCCTCCAGTGTCCTGGCCGACAATTCTCCAGATAAAAGGATTGTAGTTCTCTCGATGCAGAAGAATCGCTGAAATGATTCATTATGCCAACTCCCTGCTTGTTGGCCTTCCCAACTCTTCCTACCACAAGCTGCAGATCATCCAGAACTCTGCAGCTCATGTCCTCTCTCACACCAGGTTCAATAGCCCCATCACCCCAATCCTCACCTGGCTCCCCATCCCCCAGAGGATAAGAGTTCAAAATCCTCGACCTTGCCTTCAAAGCCCTCCATGACCTTGCTCCTTCCTACCTCTGTGACCCGCTAACCCCCTTGTCAACCATCCAGGTGGGTCTTCAGCCTCTTTGCTCCCACCCTTTGGAACTCACCTCCCTCCCTCCCTTACCTCCTTCAAGGTACAACAACAACAAAATTCCATTTATAGAGCGCCTTTCACGTCTGGAGGACGTCCCAAGGCTGTACAGTAGGGCCAGGACCCGAGCAGGGGGGAAATGGTCAGGGTGAGGGGAGGGAAAGGAGGGAGCGAGGAGAGGGTAGAGAGTCGAGAGGGGAGCTGAAAGCACGGTCAAAGAGAAAGGTCTTGAGACCGGCCTTGAAGGAGGAAAGGGAGGAGGCGGCGAAGGCACTGGGGGATAGAGTTCCAGAGCCTAGGGGCTGAAGGCCCAGCCATCGATGGTAGGGCGGTTGGGGCGGGGGATGTGGAGCAGACCGGAGCCAGAGGAACGGAGGGTACGGGCAGGTAGGTAGGGGGATAGTAGGTCGGAGAGGTAGGAGGGAGCGAGGCCGTGAATGGCCTTGTAGGTGAGGATGAGGATCTTGAATTCGAGATTGAGGTACATCTCAAGACCCTCCTCTTTGACTGAACCTGTCGCCACTTTCCTACCCCTTCCACCATTCCTGATTCCAATGGCTGCCACATTTGCCCACAAAGATCATTCACTACACTTATAGGCAATGTACCAAAACTACAAGGATTATAGCAAATGTGAGCCTGGTTCAGTCGATAGTACACCCGCCTTTGAGTCAGAAAGTTGCGAGTTCAAACCCATGTAGGGAATATAATAATAATTCTTGCATTTGATGTAGTGCTTTATCACGTCTTCGAGATGTCTCAAAGAGCTTCACAGAATATACTGTAAAGTGAATTAACTGTATATTTTGTGGGCAAAACGCAGCAACCAATTGCGCACAGCAGCGTCCCACAAACAGTCGTGGATTCTGACCAATTCATAAGAACATAAGTAGGAGTAGGCCATTCGGCCCCTTGAGCCTGCCCCGCCATTCAATAAGATCATGGTTGATCTATTCTAACTCCACCTACCCGCCTTATCCCGATATCCCTTTATCCACAAGAAATCTATCAATCTCAATTCATTTTTTTGAAGGAATTATTACCCTCGGGAAAGCGATTCCGCCAATCAACTAACAATCAGGTTCCTACATACCGCGAGGTAAACAGAGGTGTATGGAATAAGGAAACTTGCCCAAAATTTCGCCCTGCCAGGAATCAAACCCAGGTCCTCTCGCTTTCGAGGTAAGTGCTCTAACCACTGAGATACAAGACTTCACTATACCAAATGCAAGAATTATTATTATTAGTACTGTACAACAAAACACAAAGGAACTCTTGGTTTAATAAAATTACAAGCCGCTCTCTTTTATAGCACGTCTTTGTCGAAAAGGGGGAATCATACATGGCAATATATATATTATGATAATTGTGGGGCTTTCAATATTAATCGCTTTTAATCCATAAAAAGCCTTGATTTTTACATCAGTCCTAAATTCTCATATTGGGTATTGTCTCGTAGGTAGGTAAGTTGGCGAAGGGGTGGGTGGGGAGGTGGATGGGTTGGGGTAAGTGTTTGGTAAGGGGGTGGATATGGGTGGGTGTGGAGGGTTTGGTGGAGGCTGGGGATGGGGAGGTGGGTGTGGAGGGTTTGGTGGAGGCTGGGGATGGGGAGCTGGGTGTGGAAGGGTTGGTGGAGGCTGGGGATGGGGAGGTGGGTGTGGAGGGGTTGGTGGAGGCTGGGGATGGGGAGGTGGGTGTGGAGGGGTTGGTGGAGGCTGGGGATGGGGAGGTGGGTGTGGAGGGGTTGGTGGAGGCTGGGGATGGGGAGGTGGGTTTGGAGGGGCTGGTGATGGCCTGGGGTGGGAAGGTGTGCTTGGAGGGGTTGGTGGAGGCTGGGGATGGGGAGGTGGGTTTGGAGGGGCTGGTGATGGCCTGGGGTGGGAAGGTGTGCTTGGAGGGGTTGGTGGAGGCTGGGGATGGGGAGGTGGGTGTGGAGGGGTTGGTGGAGGCTGGGGATGGAGAGGTGGGTGTGGAGGGGTTGGTGGAGGCTGGGGGATGGTGAAAGCCTCATCGCTGGTGAGTCCCAAAGACCACAAAGCTGAAGAGAATGGTGATGCCCACCAGAGAGATGGTGGCGGGGGCGGTGAAGAACTGCCAGTAGGTGATCTGGTAATACCAGAGAAACACCAACATCAGGAAGAAGAAAGGCAGCATCAGTCTCCCGATGTTGAGCATGGACTCGGTGTGCTCTGGCCCCGGGCTGCCAGCCGGGGCTGAGAGGGTGGCGGTGGGCGAGATGTGGCAGTGAATGACGCAGTTATTGAGGATGTGGAGAGAGGCCAGGGTCTGATGGTTGTCTCCCAGCAGCTGGCCCTGGTAGATCAGCCGCACCTGATGCTCCTGGTCAGGGAAATAGGTCCTAGGACAAGAGAGAGAACAAATCAACACAATAATAATAATAATTCTTGTGTTTGATATAGCACCTTATCACGTCTTCGAGCGTCTCCTGATCTTAAGTGCTGTTCCCCTGCTCTTGTTGAGCTTGTGACTGAGTTAAACCCATCATTTGGGTTAAGGTTATGTACAGCCTTTAGGATCGTAGATAGAACAACAGGTGGAACAGGAAACCATAATGACTTAAGCTCCTTATAATTAAGTGCTGCCTATTCAGCGTCTTCAGATGAGTATCTCAATTGTCTGTACCACAGACGCACAGCCGTGGGCCTGACTCACGCCATGATGAGATGGGGGTTAATCAGGAGCACGAGGAGGCAGGTTGGTTGAATGGCTGGGAACAGACTGTCACTCAACTGGGGAATCCCCAAACATTAACAGAACAGGAGGAGTTCCTGTGCCCACTATATCTGTAGCCTGTGCCACACACTGAGGAGATACAGCACTGAATGTGTAATAACAACAATAATATTCCTTGCATTTGATGTCGGACGTTCTCCCAACATGAAAGGTGGTTTACAAATGTAATTTTATTGTTGTTGTAGAACCTTATCACGTCGTTGAGACGTCTCAAAGCGCGCACAGGATATTCTGTCAAGTGTATTGACTGCATTTTGTGGGCAAAATGCGGCAGCCATATCCTACAAACAGTCGTGGAATGAGTGACCAAATTTTATTTGGGGGGATTGTTGGCCAGGATACTGGAAGAGATAAAACTCCCTTCTCTTTTTCAATAGCGCCGCAGGATCTTTAATATCCCCTAAACAGGCAGAGGGGACCTCGGTTCAACATCTCACCTGAAGGGCATAATAAGGGGATACAGTGCTGACTGAGAGAAACAGAGGTAAAAGAATTGACACGAATCCCCGAACACTCAGTGTGTGGCCATCATGCAACCGTTCGGCTTTACCTTTTTATGTGTCCGACTGTGTCCTCGGCTTTTACGCGAGCTATTCTCTCAGTGTCATTTAAAAACTTTAACCTAAGCAATATATAGTTGTCCTGAGGAGAGTCAGTGAGCTCGGGGTGAGGCTGGGCCGGGGGCTCAGGCTCCTCACTGCCCTCCCCTGGGCTGGGTCGGGACGGCCTCTGGCGCAGGTTGGAGGGTCCTGGCGAGGGCTCGTCCGCTTCAGGCATTTTGTCATTGTCCAGGTTCACCTCCCCTCGTTCCTCACACTCCCCTTCCTCCGAGGGCGTTTCGTGCTTCGAGGCGTCGTTCATCATCTGCTCGGTCTCCTCCTCATGCTCACTTTCCTCCTCACGCTCCCCATCCTGCTCCTCGGACGCCCTCGTTGGCGGGGCCACCCGCTCCCCACGCTCGGTGGTGTGTGTTGACACCCAGGCCAGCACCACCACCAACAGCAGGAACAGCAGCCCGAAGACCACTGTGACCTCATCGTCCACGCCCTCTATTACAGCCATGGCCCACTGCGGAGTCCACAGCCTTCAACCAAAGAACTGAAAAATGTAGAGAGAAACGTCCATATCAACTAGCGGCACTTCATAATAATCACATCATCACAGACATGTTCAACATAGGAAGTCATGAAAGATATATTGAGGTGGTACAGCGCAGATTCACCAAAATTATACACCACCAACAACAAATTACATTTGCACAGAACCTTCTGTCAGGACATCCCAGTCGAGCAGATTGGGGAGTGAGGAGGTTGGAGAGGTAGGGAGGTGTCAGGGAGTGAGGGGATTTGAACACAAGCGTGAGGATCTTGACGTCAAACCTTCCATCAGGAGGACATCCCAGGCGTTGGACAGTCAAGGATTTGGACCCAAGCTGGGGGTTGGGATCAGGAGGGGTTAAGGGCAGGGAGGGTGGGGTAGCAGGGTGACGACCAAAGGCGCAGTCGAAGAGAAAGGTCATGAGACCGGCCTTGAAGGAGGGGGTGAGAAGAAGGGACAATGGTCTGGAAATCCAAAGGGGAAAAAAAACCGCATTTTCTTTTGGGTTGTTTGACCAAAGCTACAGACAAATTTTTTTATTTAACAACAACCTGCACTTATATAGCACGCTCCACACAGGGTAGCATCTTGGGGCACTTAACAGTGGCGGAGCCTGACTCTGAGCCGGAGGGAGGAGTCCGAAGGTAACCATAAGCACGTTCGAAAAGGAAGGTTTTCAGGCGGGACTTAGGGAGAGAGGGGACAAAGCAGAGGGATTGACGGAGAGTGTTCCAGAGTTTCGGGGCGCACTGGCTGAATATGCGACCTCCAATGATGGGGCGGATAGTGCAAGGGACAAGTTGGAGGCTTGTGCGAGTCGAGCAGATTGGGGAGTGAGGAGGTCGGAGAGGTAGGGAGCTGTCAAGGAGTGAGGGGAGTTGAACACAAGCAAGTGGATCCATTCAGTGATGGGGAGCCAGTGGAGCCTGGGCCAGAACTGGTGAGATGTGGGTACGGAGTTTGGTCTGGGTAAGTATACAGATGGCAGAGTTTTGAATGAGCTGACCTTGTGAATAGTGGACCTGGGGAGACCGGCAAGGAGTGCGTTTGAGTATTCCAGGCGAGAGATGACAAATGCATGCAAGAGGGTTTCCGCTGCATATAGGATAAGGTACGGTCGGAGCAATGTGGCGGAAGGCGGTCCTGGTCAGGGACCGGATGTGGGGGAGGAAGGGCAGCTGGGAGTCGAACCGGACGCCAAGGTTGCGCACTGGTTCAGTGAGTGTGAGGGAGAGCCCAGGGAGGTTGAGGAGTTCAGATCCGCAGGAGTGAAGACGTTGACGGGATCCAAGGAGTATGGCTTCCGTCTTGTCCACTTTCAGCTGCACGAAGTTTGCACTCATCCAGGCATTGATGTTTGCCAGACAAGCTGATAGAACATCAGTGGACCTGGAGTCGATACTGGAGTAGGCAAAGTAGATTTGTGTGTCATGTGATACATGTGGAAGTTTACCCTGTGTCTGCGATGACATTGTAAAGGGAGCATGTACATGAGGAAGAGAAGGGAGCCAAGGATGGAGTAGAGGCAGTTAGTTAAGTGGAAGTTGAATCATTTGAGTGTGGTCCCACTAAGGTGGATGAGAGAGGAGGAGGTGGAGGAGGATGGCATGGTTGACTGTGTCAAACGCAGCACAGAGATCCAGGAGGACGAGAAGGTAGAGGGAGCCCTGGTCACAGATAGCGAGGACGTCATTTGTGACTTTGACAACCGCTGTCTCTATGCTGTGGGCAGTCAGAGTGAAAACCCGACTGCAGGGGCTCGAGGAGGGAGTGGAGGGAGAGGTGTGACCGAAGTTGACCTGCAACAATGCATTCCAGAACTTTGGCAAGGAAGGGTAGGTTGGAGATGGGACGGTAATAATAATAAAAATAATCCTTGCATTTGATATAGCGCTTTTCACGTCTTCTAGAAAAGTATAGCCAGGAGGGGAGGCTTCAACGAGGGGATGGAGTCACCGGGGTAAGCCGGGTTTCTGTAAGAATATTGATGTGCTCATCTAGGATGAGGTCAAGGTTTGTAAGGGCTTTATTATAATAATAATAATCCTTGCATTTGATATAGCGCTTTTCACGTCGGGAGGACGTCCCAAAGTGCTTCACAGAATATACTGTAAAGTGAATTGACTGTATATTTGTGGGCGAACGCGGCAGCCAATTGCGCACAGCAATGTCCCACAAACAGTCGTAGATTGAAAATGACCAATTTATTATTGTTTTTGGTTTTGGAGGGATTATTATTAGGCTCTGTGTGGAGTAAGGAAACTTGCCCAAGGTTTCGCCCTGACCTGCCGGGGATTGAACTCAGGTCTCTCACTTGCAAAGCGAGTGCTCTAACCACTGAGCTACAGGACTCCACGACGGAGTGGAGCAGAGCAGACGGAGACTTGGAGACAGAGCAGACATTTTGGAAGGAAATCTGGATATGCTGGTGGGGGAGGGAGAGTGGAGAAGGGAGTGGTATAGGGAGGATTTGGAGTCGTGGGGGAGAAGTGACCATGGAGTTTGAGGAGGGGGGAGAGTTGGAGAGGGTATGAATGCGGGGGGTGTTTGCCTTTTGGCGGCGGTTGTTGAGGAGAGAGTGAATGATGTGACAGTTGGGGTGGCTGCTCTAGGGCAACCAATGCCGGGAGCCACGATGGGCCTGGCAGAGGATATACAGGCTGGAGCAGAGGGAGGTAACGGCGGGATCCAGGAGAGAGAGAGAAGGCGGAGAGGGTGGTGGGAGAGAAGGACAGAATGGGAGTAGCGGAGTGTGGGAGCAGGCACATTTTCAGAAGGAGTGGCTCTTGTTGGGGCGGCAACCAAAACGCGCATGCAGAGACCGGCAGCGAGCGATCAGAGGGCAGTATCAGCCTGCGGGCTATGGGAGACAGCTTTGGGGGGTAGAGAGGGGATTGCAATCATGGCTTAGGTGCCAGAAACAGGGAAGGAAAGGAGGGTGACGAGGTAGTACCTCTCCGACCTACTATCCCCCTACTTACCTCCCCGTACCCTCCGTTCCTCTGGCTCCGGTCTGCTCCACATCCCCCACCCCAACCGCCCTACCATCGGTGGCCTTCAGCCTCTCAGCCCCCAGGCTCTGGAACTCCATCCCCCAGTGCCTTCGCCGCTTCCTCCCTTTCCTCCTTCAAGGCCGGTCTCAAGGCCTTTCTCTTTGACCGGGCCTTCAGCTCCCCTCTCAACTCTCTACCCCCTTCCTCGCTCCCTCCCTTCCCTCCCCTCACCCTGACCATTTCCTCCCAATGCTCGGGTCCTGACCCAACCGTCCAGCGCCTTGGGACGTCCTCCCGACGTGAAAGGCGCTCTATGAATGAAATCTTGTTTCTCTTTTCCAATAGCCCCGCGGGATCTTTAACATCCACCTGAACAGGCAGACGGGACCTCGGTTTAACGTCTCCTCCCGAGGACGGCACCTCCCACAATGCAAACCCCCCCACCCCCCCCATCGCTGTATTGGAGCATCAGCTTAGACTGTGTGATTCCAAGTCCCGATGTGGGGCTTGAACCCACAACCTCCTGACTGGGAGGCGAAGAGTGCCATTACTGGGCTAGGCTGACACACCAAGAGAGACGAAGAATGGGCTGCAGGGATCTGGGGGGGAGGGGGAGGGGGGTGAAAGACCATGAATAGAATTGAAGATCAGGTACAAAGATCTTGAAGACTAGGGGACAGAGAGGCAATGGAGCCTGGTGAGGACGGAAATGATGCACACGTGGAGTCCGATGCAACAACTTGCATAATATAGCGGCCTTCCTAAGGGTCAGTGTCAGAGCCTGAGCCAAGCCGCGAAGAGGGAGGAGGTGACTGTAAGCACGGTCGAACAGGAAGGGCTTCGCTTCTCACCAAGGTCGCTCTGATGCAGAGCAGGACCACATTAATAAAAATAATAATAATGTAATTGGTATCAATAATAATACTCCTTGTATTTTATACAGTGCCTTATTACGTCGTCGAGACATCTCAAAGCGCTTCCCGGAATATACTGTAAAGTGAATTGACTATTATGTCGGCGAAATGGAGCAGCCAATTGCACATAGCAGTGTCCCACAGATAGTCATGGATTGAGTGACCAAATTTTTAAAAAATTATTATTACCCCCAGAAAGCGATCTACCATCAATAACAATCGGGTTCTTACTTACTGCTAGGTAAACAGAGGCGTGTGTGTGGAGTAAGGAAACTCGCCTAAGGTTTTGCTCTGCCTGGAAATCGAACACGGGTCCTCTCGCTTGCAAAGCGAGTAATCTAGCCAATATGCTGTAGGATTTTAATTTTTGGTTGGAATCACTTCTATAAAAATAATTGACTCTTGAAACGACTCCACTATTCCTACACTTCAAACCTCTTGCGAAACGTTCTATAATCTCCAAATTGTTCTCCTCTCCTTCAGGCGTCGTAGTTTTGGCTCTCCCCACTGGGGAAGGGGGGTGTACAGTTCCACACGCTCTGGTACCGCACCCCACCAAATCCGCACGGACAGGCACCTTCTTGGGAGGGAGTGGCGGAGGATGAGGGGAGGGGGAGAAGTGTCTATCAGTAGCGGAAACGTTAGCTAACGTTTCTCTCTCTCTCTCTCTACTAAAGCCCAGAGACCCTATAATCAACTGCAGCACTTTTGGAAGGCCGGCCGTACATGCACAGTCGATCGAAATGTTTAAGAGGTTGGATACTCGGGAAGTGAGGGGTGTATTAAGAGAGAAATGGGATTGAAAGATGTGCTGTTGTCTGATAGACTGGTACGATCATCTTAATGGGTTCTCCTGTTCCTCTGCCCTCACAAAGGGCTGGAATCAACACAATCCGGCACCAAGAACAAGCGTCTGAGCACATCACGGTGAACAACAGCTACATAGGGTGTGCCAGTTGGAGCCTTGATAAGACACGAGGAGTCTGAGCGAGGATGGGGAAGAGAAGAGGTGGCTGGCTCCAGGGGAACTGCCTTTTGGGGAAGAGGGGCTGGTGTTTATTGGTTTAAGAGGGAGGGAAGTGACGCTTATGTGGGGAGGGACTGACATTTATTTGGGTGTTGATAATTAATAATAATAATCCTTACATATGATACAGCCCCTTATTCAAGATGTCTCAAGGCACTTCACAGAATATGCTGTATATATTTTGTGGGTGATACATTTTTTATTGGGGGGTTGGGGGGGACTGATGTTTATTGGAGGGGCTGACGTTTATTTTGGGAGCTGACATTTATTAAAGGGGGCAGTTTATTTTGGGGGAGCGATGTTTATTAAGCGGGGGCGATGTTTATTAAGGGGGGGTAATGTTTATTTGGGGGGAATAACTTTTATTAAAAGGGGCTGATGTTTATTTATGAAATATTTATTGGGGGGTTGATGTTTACTTGGGGGAGTGATAATTATTTGGGTAGGTAATGTTTATTAGGGGGGGGCTGATGTTTATTTTGGGGGACTGACATTTATTAAGGGGGTTGATGTTTATTTGTAGGGGCTGACTATTCTTACGGGGGGCTGATGTTTATTTGGGAGGGGCTGACTTTTTTTGTGGGGGGATCGTTTATAACAATAATTGTCACATTTGATATAGCGCCTTATCAGATCTTCGAGACGTCTCAAAGCGCTTCACAGAATATGCTGTGTAGTGTCTATATTTTGTGGGCGAAATGTGGCAGCCAATTACGCACAGCAGTTTCCCACGAACAGTCATGGATTGAATGATCAATTTTTTTTTAAGGAATTATTACTCCAGGAAAAGCAATCCGCCAGTCAACTAACAACTGAGTTCCTACTTACTGTTAGGTGGACAGAGATGTGTGGATTAAGGAAATTTTCCTAATGTTTCAACCTGCGGGGAATCAAACCCAGGTTTCTCGCTTGCAAGGCAAGCGCTCTAACCACTGAGCTACAGTGGGGGGGGGTGACAATTATTAGAGGTACTGACATTTAGTGGGGAGGGGGAAACTAACATTTGGGGGCAGGGTGTGGGCAATAGCATAACGAGCACGGCGTCGGTTTCTGGGGTGCTGAGTTGTGGGAAGTTCAGAATCGAGAGATTGGGGGGCAAATTTATGGGAGAGAGCGTTATCGGGCCTGGGTGGGGGGTCAGAACTGGAAATTTGGTGGATTGGAAATGTTGGATTTTGTTTGGGTTTTGGTATTGTCGGACTGGGGGGGGTAATGGGTTCAATTATTTTGCCACTCTGCTTTGTTGGGGGTTGCAGTTTTTGTTGGGCTTTGCGATTTTGAGGCTCGACGTTGACGGGCTACGGCTTGTGGATTAATATTTGTGGCTGGGGTCTTAGGGCTAGTGAGCTGGTGTTGGAATTTGTTTGAGGCCGGAAAATTTAATGTTGAGAATTTATGGGCTCTTTTTGGGTGTGATGTTAAGGGGACTGGAGTTTGGGGACTGGGGAATCTTATTGGGGTAGTTTTGGGAGATGGGGTTATTGGAGCTGTTTTGGAGGTAACTTTGTGACTGGGTTTGGGGATTGTTTGAGGGGTGATTTTTGGGTGGGTAGTGGGGAGATTTTGGGGGAAGTTAGTGAACTAGTTTCTCGAATGAATTTTGGGGGGGTTGTTCGGGTGATTTTTAAAGCGGTTGTTTTTGGAGTGGTCGATACTGAGTCCGTTTTTAGGTTTGTTCTTTGGGAAGTTATTGGGGTTGTTTTGGTGAGCTGTTGCTTTGTCAACAGTTTGTCAATAGTCAAGTTTCTTTTTATTCCTGGGGAGGTTTTAGACCTGAATATTGAGGGGAGTTTTGATTCTTTTTCATGGAGGGCTTCGGGGATGGTTTTCAGAATTGTTACGGTGGTAGTTCTCATTGTTTTTATGGGAATGTTTAATAGGATTGGCCGTGGGCTTAACTTCAAGGCTGTTATTGAGGCTGTTTTTCGGTTTATTCCGGGGAGTGTTTTTCTGCCTATTTCTGGGGTTTGTTTTGGGGTCGTTATTGGGGTTGCTTTAACGGTAGTTTTTGGGGTTGCTTTAGGGGTAATAATTGGGGTTGCTTTAGGGGTAGTTATTGGGGTTGCTTTAGCGGTAGTTTTTGGGGTTGCTTTACGGGTAGTTATTGGGGTTGCTTTAGGGATAGTTATTGGGGTTGCTTTAACGGTAGTTTTTGGGGTTGCTTTAGGGGTAGTTTTTGAGATTGCTTTCGGGGTAGTTATTGGGGTTGCTTTCGGGGTAGTTATTGGGGTTGCTTTAGCGGTAGTTTTTGGGGTTGCTTTACGGGTAGTTATTGGGGTTGCTTTAGGGATAGTTATTGGAGTTGCTTTAGGGGTAGTTATTGGGGTTGCTTTAGCGGTAGTTTTTGGGGTTGCTTTAGGGGTAGTTATTGGGGTTGCTTTAGGGATAGTTATTGGAGTTGCTTTAGGGGTAGTTATTGGGGTTGCTTTAGGGGTAGTTATTGGGGTTGCTTTAGGGGTAGTTATTGGAGTTGTTTTAGGGATAGTTATTGGGGTTGCTTTAGGGGTAGTTTTTGAGATTGCTTTCGGGGTAGTTATTGGGGTTGCTTTCGGGGTAGTTATTGGGGTTGTTTTAGGGGTAGTTATTTGGGCTGTTTTAGGGGTAGTTATTTGGGCTGTTTTAGGGGTAATTATTTGGGCTGTTTTAGGGGTAGTTATTTGGGCTGTTTTAGGGGTAGTTATTTGGGCTGTTTTAGGGGTAGTTATTTGGGCTGTTTTAGGGGTAGTTATTTGGGCTGTTTTAGGGGTAGTTATTTGGGCTGTTTTAGGGGTAGTTATTGGGGTTGGTAAGTCCGTTTTTAGGCTTGTTTGGAGCGTATTTATTGGGACTGCTTTGGGGGTTGTTTATTAATTGCAGATGGTTCTTCAAGGGCCTGCTCCTGGGGCTGCTATGGGTGCCTTTTTTTGGCTTGTTTTGAGTTATCTCTGGAGTGGTTTTAAGGGTTAGTTTTGAGGTTTTATTAGGGTTTTTTTTGTTGGTTATTGGGGTGATTTGGGGGAGGTTTGGGAGTTTTATGGAAGAGTATTTGTGGGGATATTTGGGGGCGAGTATTTGGCGGAGGAGGGTAGTCTAGGGTTATTTGAAGAGGTTATTTGACAGGGGGTGTCCTGGGTTTTGTTTGGGGGGGGATTGTCCTGTGGGTTATTTGGGGGCATTTTAGGTTGTTCTCGGGGTTATTTTGAGGGGGTATTTAGGGAGTGTTTTTGGGTTGTTCTAGGAGGAGTTAGGGGGGACTTTTTTGGGGGGGAAACAGTTCTGAGGTTATTTTTCAGGTTTTTGGGGGGGTGTTTTGGGGGGTAATTCTACGGGTTATTTTCAGGGTTTATTTGTCGGTCTTTTTTTTGTGGTATTTTGGATCCCCTGGTTTGCAAGTTATTTTCGGGGTTCGCTCCGGGGGGAATTGCGGGGGGGGTTGTTTTGGGAGATATTCCCAGGGAGGGTTGTTTTTGGGGGTATTCTCGTGAGGGGGTGTTGGGGTTATTCTCGGGGAGTTGGGGGTATCCTCAGGAGGGGAGGTTGGGGGTATTCTCGGGAGGGGGGGGATTGGGGGTATTCTCGGTGGGGAGGGTTGGGGTATTCTCGGGGGAGGTGGGGTATTCTCGGGGGAGGTGGGGTATTCTCGGGGGTTGGGGTATTCTCGGGGGAGGTGGGGTATTCTCGGGGTTGGGGGTATTCTCGGGGTTGGGGGTATTCTCGGGGGTTGGGGGTATTCTCGGGGTTGGGGGTATTCTCGGGGGTTGGGGGTATTCTCGGGGGTTGGGGGTATTCTCGGGGGTTGGGGGTATTCTCGGGGGGGGGTGTTGGGGTATTCTCGGGGTCGGGGTTGGGGTATTCTCGGGGGTTGGGGGTATTTATTCTGTGAAGCGCTTTGAGATGTCTAGAAGACTTGAAAAGCGCTATATCAAATGCAAGGATTGTTATTATTATTACGACTGTTTGTGGGACACTACTGTGCGCAATTGGCTGCCCGTTTTGCCCACAAAACACACAGTCACTACACTTTACAATATATTCTGTGAAGCGCTTTCAGACGTTTCAAAGGTGTAATAAAGCGCTCTATCAAATGGTAGGATTATTATTATTGTAATAGTGTGACTGTATTTTGATGCGGTTGTGATTTCCTGAGCTGCCACTAGATGCTCCCAATGGGCAACATAAGCTCACGGGGTGACCGGTCCGATCACCCGACCTGGACTGAACTGGTATTCACAGGTCCTGTTACCCCCAATATTTTTTTTTCTGCAGCGCACTGTCCAACAACTGAAGCATGTGGAAAATAAAATAAATAACGGACTAGGTGAACACCCTGAACAATATTACGACACTTGCCCCCTCCCTCGCCACCTTCAAGACCCACCTCAAGACCCTCCTCTTCGACCGTGCTTTCGATCTCCCTGCTTCCCCCCCCCCCGCCCTCCACCCTCCCCCACCCCGACCCTCAGCTCAGGTCCGTAACTCTGTCTATCCAGCGCCTTGGGATGTCCTCCCGACATGAAAGGCGCTATATAATTGGAATTTTGTTGTTGTTTGTTGAAGAGGGGAGTTTATCTTGTTGACAATCTGATTTTTCTGAAGAAAAAAATAAATAATTTTAAATCTGAGCAGGTAAATAATGCAGCAAATTATACAATTCTCAATGTTTCACTGCACCAGAGTCACACAAAGAATGCAAAGAAGGGCAGCTGAACAGATACAGTAGAGAGCCGAATATTGGTACCAGCTCCTTTTAGCACATGAAAACAGTAGAAACTTTGTGTTTGTTCGTCTGTGTGTCTCTGCCGCTGTGCGTGTATGTCTCTGTCTCTGACTCTGTGTGTGTTTGTGTGAGATCGATTTCAAGATCCTCACATTCGTCTTCAAATTATTTTTCGAGGAATTATTACCCCCAGAAAGCAATCTGCCGATCAACTAACAACAGGATTCCTACTTCCTGCAAAGTAAACAGAGGCATGTGGATGAACACAACTTGATTACTCAATCCACAACTGTTTGTGGGACACTGCTGTGCGCAATTGGTTGCTACGTTTCGCTCACAAATTATAGTCAATTCACTTTACAATATATTCTATGAAGCGCTTTGAGGCATCTCAACAATGTGATAAAGCGCTATATCAAATGCAAGGTTTATTATTAGATGCCTATGCGCTCAATTGGAATCATTCTCATTTCTGGGTCAGAATGTTATGGGTTCAAGACTCATGTCAGGAATTTGAGTCCAAACTGATTCTGCAACTCTACAACAACAACAACAACAACAAGATTCCATTTAGAGAGTGCCTTTCATGTCGGGAGGACATCCCAAGGCGCTGGACAGTTGGGTCAGGAGCCGAGCAGGGGGGAAATGGTCAGGGTGAGGGGAGGGGAGGGAAGGGAGGGAGCGAGGAGGGGGTAGAGAGTTGAGAGGGGAGCTGAAGGCACGGTCAAAGAGAAAGGTCTTGAGACCGGCCTTAAAGGAGGAAAGGGAGGAAGTGGCGAAGGCACTGGGGTATGGAGTTCCAGAGCCTCGGGGCTGAGAGGCTGAAGGCCCGGCCACCGATGGTAGGGCGGTTGGGGCGGGGGATGTGGAGCAGACTGGAGCCAGAGGAACGGAGGGTATGGGCAGGTAAGTGGGAGATAGTAGTTCGGAGAGGTAGGAGGGCGCAAGGCCGTGATTAGCCTTGTAGGTGAGGATGAGGATCTTGAATTTGATCCTCTGGGGGATGGGGGGGGTTACACTGATTTGGGATATAGTGGCTGAAACCACCACTGCCGATAGTGGGACAGAGGGTCTGGGAGACAAGCAGGCCAGATCCAGTCCAGAGGAGATAGCGGGTAGTGATGTAGAGACAGAGCAGGTTGTAGAGGTAGAGTGGGTGCCAGGGTTTGAAGGGATTTAAAACAAAAGCGTGAGTATCTTGAAATCGATCCACTGTATGACAGGAAGCAAATGGAGGTTGATAAGAACTGGGGTAATAATAATCCTTGCATTTGATATAATGATTTATCATGTCTTTGAGTCATTTCAAAGCACTTCACAGAATATACTGTAAAATGAATTGACTGTATATTTTGTGGGTGAAGCAGATGTAATGGAGGTACAAAATTTAGTCCGGGTGAGAATGTGGGTAGTGAAGTTTTGAATCAGTTGAACTTTGTGAATAATGGAGCAGGGGAGACCAGCGAGAAGGGCATTTGTGTAGTCTTACTAGCTAAAACCACATAACTTGCCATTCAGGTTTGGTAAGTTTTTCTGCTGCTTGTCCAGCTAGGACCAACTTACTGGTTAGGATATTGGCTTGCAGGGTTAACAGGAGCTGAGGAGAACCATGTACTTGGAGAAGCAATAGCTGCTGCTGAAGCGCTAAACCATCACTCAAGGGAAGGGACGTGTGTCTAAGCTGCGGACAGGAAGATGCTATATTGCTGTCCAAGAAGTTTGTTGGGAGTTCTCTGCCATCCACCTAGTGAGGCTCAAACCCATGTTGTCAGATTTCAAATGACCAACTAGTGACTGTCCTCCCTGGTGGATGTAAGAGGGGTCTTCTTGGAACCCCTTGGGGTCTCCGGTGCCCTCTCTAAACTCCATCACCCCAGTCCTAGTCAGGCTCCACTGGCTCCCTATTACAGAATGGATTGACTTCTATAAATCCCTTTGCACCCTTTCACTTTCCAACCTCTCCAATCTGCTTTCTCCTCAATCTACCACTCACTGAGAAGGGCAGGGGGATGGGAGGGAGGAGGGTTGAGGGAGGTGGGGAATTCCCTAGTGTAGTGGTAAGCATGCTCGCTACGCAAGAGAGAGGACCTGGTTTCGATTCCTGGGCAGGGCAAAATGTTGGACAAGTTTCCTTACTCCACACGCCTCTGTTTACCCAGCAGTAAGTAGGAATCCAGTTGTTAGTTGATTGGCGGATTACTTTCTGGAGGTAATAATCCCTTCCCCCCCAAAAAAAAAGTCTCTCAATCCTGTTTGTGGGACACTGTAATTGGTGTGCAATTGGCTGCCGCGTTTTGCCCACAAAATACACAGTCATTACACTTTACAGTGTATCAGTGGTCAGGCTTTTAGCCTTTCTCCTGCCACCCTATGGAACTCCATCCCACATTCCCTTCACATCACTCCCTCCCTTGCCTCCTTCAAGGCGCATCTCAAAACCCTCCTCTTCGACCGAGCCTTTGGCCGCCCTCCTACCCTCCTACCCTCCTACCCTCCTACCCTCCTCAGCCCAACCCCCAACTGGGGTCCAGATCTCTGACCGTCCAGTGCCTTGGGACGTGAAGGGCACTATACAAACGTAGTATTGCACTGTATCCTGTGAAGCGCTTTGGGACGTCTCAAATGACGTGATAAGGCGCTGCGTCAAAGGCAAATGAGGGGCGGGTGGTGGGGGGGGGAGGAAGGGGGGGAGAGGAAGCAGGAGGAGAGCAACAAAGAAAGGGAGGGAGCCATGTGCCGAGCACGTGCCCGGGCGCGCTGACGTCAGGGGGCGGGGAGTAGAGGAGCCCCGCCCTCGCAGCGTCACGTGGAGATCGGGGCGGGGCGGCTGGCGGTGTGGTGCGCGCGCAGCTCCGCGGCTGGCCGGTGGCAGCCGAGCGAGGCGTGGCGTGGCGTGACGGGCGTGACGTGACG
>NW_024704743.1:123855851-124129132 GCF_018977255.1 Callorhinchus milii | reverse complement strand
TGACGTGCGTACGTACATAGTGGGCGGTTGGCGAGCGGGAGCGTCTCGAGCGCGGACGGTTGAGAGCCGCTGTGGGGAGCGCGAGAGGGAGCGAGTCTGACTGACTGAGAGCCGGGGCGTCGTGTGCGGGTGTATGTGTGTGTGTGTGGGTGTGTGAGGAAGAGAGCGAGAAAAGCGTGAGGAGAGAAAAGGGGAAAAGGGGGCGAACGGTGCAGCGAGAGAGAGAGAGAGAGAGAGAGAGAGAGCGAGCGCGCGCCATGGAGCGGGCCGAGCTGGAGCACAACACGCGCTGCGGCTGAGGAGATTATTATTGTTGTCGTGCGAGCGAGTGCGCGAGCGAGTGAGTGTGGAGGCGCTCGAGCTATTCCTCTCTCCCTCTCTCTCTCTCCCTGTCTGTGCGCGTGTGTCTGTGACTCTCTTTGTAACGGTAACGGCTCGACCCCCCTCCCCCGGACCCTGACCCCCACCGACCCCAGGCCAGGCCCCCCTCCCCCCCGGGTCCGACCGCCCGCCCGCGGCTGATATTTCTCCGCGGTGCCCCTCCGTGAGGGAGAGAGAGAGGTGGAGGGTAACGGGTGGCAGATGAATTTCCAGCCGCAGCCCTCGCTGCACGCCGGCTCCCCCAGCTCGGGCTCGGGGGGCGCCGGGGGCTCGGTGGGGTCGGGCTCCGGCTCGGGCTCCATGCCCGCGCTCTCTCACTGCTCGCCGGTCGGCTCGGGCTCGTCCAGCGGCGGCTCGGCCGCCTCGCCGGCACAGCAGCAGCAGCAGCAGCAGCAGCTGGTGCTGTCCAACTCGGCGGCCATCCGAGCCGAGATCCAGCGCTTCGAGAGCGTCCACCCCAACATCTACGCCATTTACGACTTGATCGAGAGGATCGAGGACATGGGGCTGCAGAACCAGATCCGGGAGCATGTCATCAGCATCGAAGGTGAGCGACACCGGTTACTGCGAACCTCCCAACCGATCCCTCGTCGGTTTGGCGGTGATCGCCTCCCACCGTTATCCCAACAACTGTCCCCCGATTTACTGCGGAACAAAGGGACCGTTATCGCAGTCCGCGGCAAACAACCCGACCGGTATCACACTGCAGGAGAAGTCGGTCCGATAATAATGATATAATAATAATCCTTACATTTAATATAGCGCCTGATCACGTTTTCGAGACCTCTCAAAGAGCTTCACATGATGTACTGTTGTAAAGCGAATTGACTGCATTTTGTGGCTCTCATGGGAATTAATGACATCTCCAGGATCTCTTGCCAGAACAAACGGATTATTACAAACCTCATGCAAAGGAGGTGCAAATACCAATAGGTTACAAATCACAATAAAAACTCACTGACCGATCACTACAAGTATCGGGTCCTTAAATATGTTAATGTTATTTTAACGGTCATTTCCTGGAACTGAATAATGGAAATGAACATCGGAGTAAATAAACTCTTGTGAGCATTGGCATTAGAACACCATTCTTACAAATATCACATCATGTGAAAGTAAACATCGGCATTGATTGGAAAAAAATCAGATTATTGCATAAATCAGATGGCCATAAATCAGATTGGCTTTTCTGGGGGTAATAATCCCTCCAAAATAATAATAATTTGGTCACTCAATTCACCACAGTTTGTGGGAGGACACTCCTGTGCACAATTGGCTGCTGCGTTTCACTCACAAAATATAGTCAATTCACTTTATAGTATAATTCTGTGAAGCGCTTTGGGACACCTCGAAGATGTAATAAGGCACTATATCAAATGCAAGGATTATTATTGTTATTATCTCTCAGTACATCAGCACATGTTGGAGGAATATGAGATTTACTCATATCGGATTGCTGGCACTCTGGATAGTAAGTGCATTTTCATTGAAAATGGGAAATCTATACAGCAAATATTGTTTTCACTTAAATTGAAATATCCCAAAGATAATGACATTTGCATCAGAAGGCAGAGAATGCCAGCAGGCTTGAAAACTTGAATTTGCTCAAGTACATTGGAACACATCTTCAGTATTCAAATAAGGCAGGTTATCCCAGATGTTGCATTTGTAAATATGGTGCATGCGAGCATATAAAGTGGAGAACGAGTTTATTAGGAAATATTAATTATAGATAAATATTGTACACACTGGAATTGAAAGTAGGGATTTTTACATTTCAAAATAAGTTAAAGATTTATGTAGTTGGTCAATGAAAAACTTCTATGAACCTAAAAAAACCCAGTTATTTCACACATTGTGGCAATTCCTATTAAATTGTGGAAGAATAGTGATTTGATGAAGCATTGGCCTAACCTTGGTTGAAAGATTTTGGTTATCATAAGGAATGCTGTGTTTAGAATAGTTCTCTGACCTTGTCATCAGCACAGGGTGCAAAATGAACCCAATGTTCATTTAGTGCTGTTTCCATTTGTAGTGCATATTGTACTTATCGGAAAAGAAAGCTTCCAAATTACAGCCAGTTATTAAAACCTTGCTGTAGCCTGTGTTTGTGTTGATTATGTTGAATGCATTTAAAATTAAGGATTTACGGTTGGAACAATTTGGAATCTGTCTTTGGCTGTAAAAGACACACATTTAGTGAATGAGTTTCTGGTCTCCTAGGTACCACTATATTTGTCTATCTGAGTGGTGATATTTTGTAGAATAGGCTGTTTGAATAAGAACGATGATACATTTAACACAGTAGATAAATTATTCTTCAATTGATTCAAGTACCCAGTCTTTTAGGTTTACTCTTTTAATCACCAGCCTGCCACCTACTTTTGAGGGTGAGTTTAATATCTTTCAAGCATTACAAAAAATATCAGCTGTTAAAGTATATCTGATTTGTGCTACTTTTACCTACAAAATTCTGTAGATAAATCCTTTTTTGTTATTATTCCATTTTGAAGCATCTTGCTGTTGGCATATCTCTTGTAAAGGTGCAAGGTCAGGGCCAGTCATTGTTGTAAATGTGCGGAAAATACAAATTTAAAATGAAATTGTGACTGGCAGATTGGAGGAGGATGAGGGTGATCTGTGGATGTGTCGTTTCAGTGGAGACTCATCGCCCTGTCATTTCTATTGCATTATTAACTGTTCAAACCCCCACCATGCTATTCAGTGCTGTGATTGTATCCACTAGTTTATTTGAATAGAACTTGACTGCAAAGAGCTGGATGTTCATGAAACCCAGCATTAACAGCTGTATCAGAGTGTGTGGGTGTCTTGGAGCTTTGGGTTGGAAATGAACACAGGCTTGCGTGACCAATAAATGGATATCTTAACATCAACACCGGGTAAGCACACTCACATCAGCCATGCTCATGTTTTTAAATAGTCCTTGCGTTTGATGCAGAGCTCAGAAACATTGAAATTTCTCAAAGCACTCTAGAGGTAATTGCTATCAAGTGTAGTGACTATGCATTTCTGGACGCATTTTATTCACAGCAAGGTTCTATTAATTGTTTTTATTTTACTTCATGATTATTTATCATAGAATCGTACAGCACAAAAAGAGGCCATTCGGCCCATCGAGTCTGTGCTGGCTGTTTGAAAAGAGCAGTGTAATGTCAATCCCACTCCCCAGTCCTTTCCCCATAACCTGCAAACCCGTCCTCCTCAAATACCCGTCCACCGCGTTTTTAAAAGTTGCTATCGAATCGGCCTCCACCACCCTTTCAGCCAGTACGTTCCAGATTTGAACAACTCGCTGCGTGAAAACATTTCTTCTCCCCTCCCCTCGGCTTCTTTTAGAGACTATTTTGAATCTGTGACCTTGAGTCACCGACACACCCACCAGTGGAAACAGTTTTTCCCTTTCTAACCTATCAAATCCCCTCATGATTTTGAAGACGTCTATCAGGTCTTCTCGTAACCTTCTCTGCTCCAATGAGGATAATCCTAACCTCTCCAGCCTTTCCTCATAATCAAGGTCCCTCATTCCTGGTACCATCCTTGTGGAGTACATCTGGAGTATTGTTTACCATAACTCCCTTCCCTTTTGGAAAAGTCATGAGATTTTTATTTTGTGAGAGCTCAAACTTGCATTTGTCAGATAACTAATGATTAGCTAATGGCCACTGTCTTTGAGCGGAGGAAGATGGAATCTCTTTGAGGCTGAGTTGGCTACAAGATGACACACCTGGAAATCGAAGATTGGAATTGCATTGATGCTCTTTGGTGCTGGTCTGATAGTCCAGTACGTTTTGTACTGTAATTATTTTGTACTCTTAAGGCACTGTTGATGATGGATCAGCAATCTGGACTTGTTAGCAAGACTTGGAGGACCAGTCCAGTCATCACTGGGGACAGGGATTCTTCCCACTTAGTATCTGTTAACTCTGCAATTTAAAACCCTAGCCAAGTAGAGTCGTCCTAGCTGGACAAGTAATGGGAAACTTGCAAGTGATCGCAATGGTAAGATGCAAGATATTAGCTGGTTAAATTCCAGCAGGATCTCAATACAGACTCTCAGGACCCAAGCCTTGGTTCTTGCCAACATGTCTAGAGGTACAGATCAGCCATGATCTATGAAAATGGCTGTGCAGGGTCTATGGGCCGAATGGCCTACTCCTGT
The DNA here is from genome assembly GCF_018977255.1 of Callorhinchus milii. Taxonomy (NCBI): domain Eukaryota; kingdom Metazoa; phylum Chordata; class Chondrichthyes; order Chimaeriformes; family Callorhinchidae; genus Callorhinchus; species Callorhinchus milii. Next base: position 124,124,571 of record NW_024704743.1, on the reverse strand, counting down.
TCCTAAGCGCTCTGTCCTACCATATCAGTGTTGTTTGTCAGTTGCTGCAGATTAAATTGCTTTTCTTATAGTCGTATCATCTGGGAGAACAATAACAAAATTACATTTGTACAGCGCCTTTCACATCGCGAGGACGTCCCAAGGAGCAGGAAAATAGAAAACTACAATAGACGACAATAGGATAATGACTCTCCTTCCTGCACACCTGTCTTCCACCCCAGCCCCTCCACAAGTTCAGTTGACTAATTGTGGATATCAGAGTTGATGGCAGTATTGACTGATGGATCTGATTTGATGTACTATATCAAACAATAATCCTTCACAGGGTGTATTGTGAATTTTAATGACTATGACTTGTAGGTGAACACAGCAGCTAATTTGCTCACAGTAACGTCGCATAAACGTTCATGAAGCGAATGACCAGTTTTATTTGGGGGATTATTGGCGAGGACATCTGGGAAGAAAGAAACTCCCTTTTTGATTAGTGGCATGGGAACATTCTTCTGAATAGGCAAGTGGGACCTCAGTTTGAAGTCTCATCCAAAAGATCCCACCTCCAACAGTGCAGTGGACTGGAGTGTCATCAAAGACTAAGTCCTGACGTGGGCTAGAACCATACTTCTCTGACTCAAAGTTGAGAATGCTACTGCCTGCACCAGGCTGACACCCAAGTTGTTCTGTTCAGATAGCCAAGGTTGAAGGAAATCAGGAGTAGCCTACTGAGGGAATCTGTACTGAGAGGAAGTGCAACATTCATTCCAGGGTTTGTCAAAGCAGGATTTGGGGAGATTGTTGAGAGTTTGTGTGAATATTTCCTTCTGTGGTTTTCTCCAGTATGCAAATATTCTCACTCGGCCCAGAGGGTGCTTTTTATCAATTCTTCGTAGCAGGATGGCTACACTTGGCAACCTGAAACAAAGATGTACTCAAGATGCACAACCTCAAATTCCCCACCACATCCTTCCTTTTTGGAGCACCATATGTCAGTACACCAATCTGCTGTGCTGTCTTCAAATAAGAATTCTTGATAACTTGTCTTAACTTTTTCTCATGAAGGCATCGGTGGGCACATTATACTAGTGTACTGTGAAATGGTCTTTCCTCTTCAGTCCCTCTCCATCCAGTCATGGTACAGCACAGATTGGGTACAGAATATAGTTCAAGGTACGTTGCCTTAACCGCAACCACGGAAATAGCATGCCCTGCTACCCTTGAGTGGCAGCTCCATTTCTTTCTAAAGCTGTCATTGTGGCTGATTGAGACTTCCAGTTTAATGCCAATTTGTGCTTATTATGGGCCCATTTGTGCTATGTACTTAGGCTGATTAAGATCTGAGTTAAGACTATTGAAGCTCATCTCATCTGTGTTAGATATTTACACCAGCAGGGGGGAGAGGGAGGAGCTTCTGTTGTCTCCTCTGCCTGCACTGGTTCCAGGGATTAAAGGGGCAGCATGCAAACTGACTCGTCATCTGAACATTTTTGTGGTGGATAATAACAACAACAAAGTATTGTGTCTCTCACGTTGGGAGGACCTCCCAAGGCCCTGGAAATAACATCCTACAATGGCAACTTGGACTAATATACAGCCTTTCACGTAGGAACATCTAACAACTTCATGGGAACAATGTGATGGACTGAATAAGTAGGAAGGTAACCGATGCTATGGTTTTAGAGGGTTTTTGAATACAAGGACTATGTGAGGCAGGAACTCTTTGCTCTATGTATCGAACATTTGGTAATGGGAGTGTGCCATTACTACAAAAAGGTTCTTGAATTAAAGCAAGTGTGGAACACTGTAGTGTAGAGTTTAGAGCCCTTGTCTCGCAAGCGAGCAGATCCAGGTTTGATTCCCGGGCAGGGCAAAACCTGATGCAACATTTCCTTACTCCTACACGTCTTTGTTTACCAAGCAGCAAGTAGGAACCTGGATGTTAGTCGATTGGCAGATTGCTTTCCGGCTGTAATAATAATAATAATAATTTGGCTACTCAATCCACTACCGTTTGTGGGACACTGCTGTGTGCACTTTGCTGCTGCATTTTGCTCACAAAAAATTCTGTTTACAGTATATTCTGTGAATACTTTGAGGAGTCTCAATGAAACATTGCCAGACTACGGCACTACCTCACCCCTCATGCGGCTGAAACCTGGTCCACGCCTTTATCACCTCAACGCTGGACTATGGGAACTCTCTCCTCGCCGGCCTTCCCGGCCCTCCCTCCACACTGCAGGTCATTCAGAACTCTGCAGCTCGTGTACTGTCCCGCACCAGTGACCACATCACTCCATCGCCCTCGCTCGCCTCCACTGGCTCCCCATCCCCCAGAGGATCGAATTCAAGATCCTCATCCTTGCCTACAAGGCCATTCACAGCCTCGCTTCCTCCTACCTTCGCCACTTCCTCCCTTTCCTCCTTTAAGGCCGGTCTCAAGACCTTTCTCTTTGACCGGCCTTCAGCTCCCCTCTCGACTCTCTACCCCCTCCTCACTCCCTTCCCTCCCCTCACCCTGACCATTTCCCCCCTCCTCGCTCCCTCCCTTCCCTCCCCTCACCCTGACCATTTCCCCCTCCTCGCTCCTCCTTCCCTCCCCTTCACCCTGACCATTTCCCCCAATGCTCGGGTCCTGACCCAACTGTCCAGCGCTTTGGGACGTCTCCCGACGTGAAAGGAGCTCTATAAATGAATCCTGTTGTTGTTTTTGTTGAAGTCCTAAGTAGCCATATCAAATGCAAGGATTGTTATTTTGTTATTATTATTAAGTAGCAACAATGTAATGATTCCCTCATCATACCCCTTAACTTTCAGCCAGAGAGCAGTAACAGCTTGCACCTATATCACGCTGTCCACGCAGGGTAGCGTCTCAGAGCGCTTAACAGTGACCCCGAGCCGGGGGGAGGTGGCCGTAAGCACAGTCGAACAAGAAAGCTTCAGGCGGGACTTGAAAGACAAGGCAGAGGGATTGAGGGAGAGTGTTCCAGAGTTTTGGGGCATAGCGGCTGAAAGCACGACCTCCAATGGTGGGACGGAGGGTGCTCGGGGTTGGGGGTATTCTCGGGGGTTGGTGGGTATTCTCGGGGGGGTGTTGGGTATTCTCGGGGGGGTGGGGATTCTGGGTTGGGGTATTCTCGGGTGGGTCGGGGGGGGTGTGGTTGTGTTGGGTATTCTCGGGGGGTGGGGTATCGGTTGGGTATTCTCGGGGGGGTGTTGGGGTATCTCGGGTGGATTCTGGGGGGGGGTGTTGGGTATTCTCGGGTTGGGGTAGTCTCGGGGTGGGGGTAGTCTCGGGGGTGGGGGTAGTCTCGGGGGGGGGGTGGGGGGGGGGTAGTTCTCGGGGTGGGGTGGGGTATCTGGGGTGGAGGTGGGGTGTCTCGGGGGGTGGGGGGTAGTTCTCGGGGGTGAGGGTAGTCTCTCGGGGGTGGGGTAGTCTCGGGGGGGTGGGGGGTAGTTCGGGGGGGGTGGGGGTGTCTCGGGGGGGGTGGGTGGGGTAGTCTCGGGGGGGGGTGGGGTAGTCTCGGGGGTGAGGGGTAGTCTCGGGGGGGGGGGTGGGGTGGGGGGTAGTCTCGGGTGGGGAGCTCGGAGGGTAGTCTGGGGGGGTGGGGGTAGTCTCGGGGGGGGGGGGTAGTTGCGGGGGGGTGGGGGTAGTCTCGGGGGGGGTGGGGGGGGGTTCGGGGGTGAGGGGTAGTCTCGGGGGGGGTGGGGGTGTCTCGGGGGGGGGTAGTCTCGGGTGAGGGTAGTCTCGGGGGTGGGGTAGTCTCGGGGGGGTGGGGGGTAGTCTCGGGGGAGGGGTAGTCTGGGGGGTGGGGTAGTCTCGGGGGGTGGGGGTAGTCTCGGGGGGGGTGACGTGCGTACGTACATAGTGGGCGGTTGGCGAGCGGGAGCGTCTCGAGCGCGGACGGTTGAGAGCCGCTGTGGGGAGCGCGAGAGGGAGCGAGTCTGACTGACTGAGAGCCGGGGCGTCGTGTGCGGGTGTATGTGTGTGTGTGTGGGTGTGTGAGGAAGAGAGCGAGAAAAGCGTGAGGAGAGAAAAGGGGGAAAAGGGGGCGAACGGTGCAGCGAGAGAGGGAGGGAGAGAGAGAGAGAGAGAGGGAGAGCGAGCGCGCGCCATGGAGCGGGCCGAGCTGGAGCACAACACGCGCTGCGGCTGAGGAGATTATTATTGTTGTCGTGCGAGCGAGTGCGCGAGCGAGTGAGTGTGGAGGCGCTCGAGCTATTCCTCTCTCCCTCTCTCTCTCTTTCTCTCCCTGTCTGTGCGCGTGTGTCTGTGACTCTCTTTGTAACGGCAACGGCTCGACCCCCCCTCCCCCGGACCCTGACCCCCACCGACCCCAGGCCAGGCCCCCCTCCCCCCCGGGTCCGACCGCCCGCCCGCGGCTGATATTTCTCCGCGGTGCCCCTCCGTGAGGGAGAGAGAGAGGTGGAGGGTAACGGGTGGCAGATGAATTTCCAGCCGCAGCCCTCGCTGCACGCCGGCTCCCCCAGCTCGGGCTCGGGGGGCGCCGGGGGCTCGGTGGGGTCGGGCTCCGGCTCGGGCTCCATGCCCGCGCTCTCTCACTGCTCGCCGGTCGGCTCGGGCTCGTCCAGCGGCGGCTCGGCCGCCTCGCCGGCACAGCAGCAGCAGCAGCAGCAGCAGCTGGTGCTGTCCAACTCGGCGGCCATCCGAGCCGAGATCCAGCGCTTCGAGAGCGTCCACCCCAACATCTACGCCATTTACGACTTGATCGAGAGGATCGAGGACATGGGGCTGCAGAACCAGATCCGGGAGCATGTCATCAGCATCGAAGGTGAGCGACACCGGTTACTGCGAACCTCCCAACCGATCCCTCGTCGGTTTGGCGGTGATCGCCTCCCACCGTTATCCCAACAACTGTCCCCCGATTTACTGCGGAACAAAGGGACCGTTATCGCAGTCCGCGGGCAAACAACCCGACCGGTATCACACTGCAGGAGAAGTCGGTCCGATAATAATGATATAATAATAATCCTTACATTTAATATAGCGCCTGATCACGTTTTCGAGACCTCTCAAAGAGCTTCACATGATGTACTGTTGTAAAGCGAATTGACTGCATTTTGTGGCTCTCATGGGAATTAATGACATCTCCAGGATCTCTTGCCAGAACAAACGGATTATTACAAACCTCATGCAAAGGAGGTGCAAATACCAATAGGTTACAAATCACAATAAAAACTCACTGACCGATCACTACAAGTATCGGGTCCTTAAATATGTTAATGTTATTTTAACGGTCATTTCCTGGAACTGAATAATGGAAATGAACATCGGAGTAAATAAACTCTTTGTGAGCATTGGCATTAGAACACCATTCTTACAAATATCACATCATGTGAAAGTAAACATCGGCATTGATTGGAAAAAAATCAGATTATTGCATAAATCAGATGGCCATAAATCAGATTGGCTTTTCTGGGGGTAATAATCCCTCCAAAATAATAATAATTTGGTCACTCAATTCACCACAGTTTGTGGGAGGACACTCCTGTGCACAATTGGCTGCTGCGTTTCACTCACAAAATATAGTCAATTCACTTTATAGTATAATTCTGTGAAGCGCTTTGGGACACCTCGAAGATGTAATAAGGCACTATATCAAATGCAAGGATTATTATTGTTATTATCTCTCAGTACATCAGCACATGTTGGAGGAATATGAGATTTACTCATATCGGATTGCTGGCACTCTGGATAGTAAGTGCATTTTCATTGAAAATGGGAAATCTATACAGCAAATATTGTTTTCACTTAAATTGAAATATCCCAAAGATAATGACATTTGCATCAGAAGGCAGAGAATGCCAGCAGGCTTGAAAACTTGAATTTGCTCAAGTACATTGGAACACATCTTCAGTATTCAAATAAGGCAGGTTATCCCAGATGTTGCATTTGTAAATATGGTGCATGCGAGCATATAAAGTGGAGAACGAGTTTATTAGGAAATATTAATTATAGATAAATATTGTACACACTGGAATTGAAAGTAGGGATTTTTACATTTCAAAATAAGTTAAAGATTTATGTAGTTGGTCAATGAAAAACTTCTATGAACCTAAAAAAACCCAGTTATTTCACACATTGTGGCAATTCCTATTAAATTGTGGAAGAATAGTGATTTGATGAAGCATTGGCCTAACCTTGGTTGAAAGATTTTGGTTATCATAAGGAATGCTGTGTTTAGAATAGTTCTCTGACCTTGTCATCAGCACAGGGTGCAAAATGAACCCAATGTTCATTTAGTGCTGTTTCCATTTGTAGTGCATATTGTACTTATCGGAAAAGAAAGCTTCCAAATTACAGCCAGTTATTAAAACCTTGCTGTAGCCTGTGTTTGTGTTGATTATGTTGAATGCATTTAAAATTAAGGATTTACGGTTGGAACAATTTGGAATCTGTCTTTGGCTGTAAAAGACACACATTTAGTGAATGAGTTTCTGGTCTCCTAGGTACCACTATATTTGTCTATCTGAGTGGTGATATTTTGTAGAATAGGCTGTTTGAATAAGAACGATGATACATTTAACACAGTAGATAAATTATTCTTCAATTGATTCAAGTACCCAGTCTTTTAGGTTTACTCTTTTAATCACCAGCCTGCCACCTACTTTTGAGGGTGAGTTTAATATCTTTCAAGCATTACAAAAAATATCAGCTGTTAAAGTATATCTGATTTGTGCTACTTTTACCTACAAAATTCTGTAGATAAATCCTTTTTTGTTATTATTCCATTTTGAAGCATCTTGCTGTTGGCATATCTCTTGTAAAGGTGCAAGGTCAGGGCCAGTCATTGTTGTAAATGTGCGGAAAATACAAATTTAAAATGAAATTGTGACTGGCAGATTGGAGGAGGATGAGGGTGATCTGTGGATGTGTCGTTTCAGTGGAGACTCATCGCCCTGTCATTTCTATTGCATTATTAACTGTTCAAACCCCCACCATGCTATTCAGTGCTGTGATTGTATCCACTAGTTTATTTGAATAGAACTTGACTGCAAAGAGCTGGATGTTCATGAAACCCAGCATTAACAGCTGTATCAGAGTGTGTGGGTGTCTTGGAGCTTTGGGTTGGAAATGAACACAGGCTTGCGTGACCAATAAATGGATATCTTAACATCAACACCGGGTAAGCACACTCACATCAGCCATGCTCATGTTTTTAAATAGTCCTTGCGTTTGATGCAGAGCTCAGAAACATTGAAATTTCTCAAAGCACTCTAGAGGTAATTGCTATCAAGTGTAGTGACTATGCATTTCTGGACGCATTTTATTCACAGCAAGGTTCTATTAATTGTTTTTATTTTACTTCATGATTATTTATCATAGAATCGTACAGCACAAAAAGAGGCCATTCGGCCCATCGAGTCTGTGCTGGCTGTTTGAAAAGAGCAGTGTAATGTCAATCCCACTCCCCAGTCCTTTCCCCATAACCTGCAAACCCGTCCTCCTCAAATACCCGTCCACCGCGTTTTTAAAAGTTGCTATCGAATCGGCCTCCACCACCCTTTCAGCCAGTACGTTCCAGATTTGAACAACTCGCTGCGTGAAAACATTTCTTCTCCCCTCCCCTCGGCTTCTTTTAGAGACTATTTTGAATCTGTGACCTTGAGTCACCGACACACCCACCAGTGGAAACAGTTTTTCCCTTTCTAACCTATCAAATCCCCTCATGATTTTGAAGACGTCTATCAGGTCTTCTCGTAACCTTCTCTGCTCCAATGAGGATAATCCTAACCTCTCCAGCCTTTCCTCATAATCAAGGTCCCTCATTCCTGGTACCATCCTTGTGGAGTACCATCTGGAGTATTGTTTACCATAACTCCCTTCCCTTTTGGAAAAGTCATGAGATTTTTATTTTGTGAGAGCTCAAACTTGCATTTGTCAGATAACTAATGATTAGCTAATGGCCACTGTCTTTGAGCGGAGGAAGATGGAATCTCTTTGAGGCTGAGTTGGCTACAAGATGACACACCTGGAAATCGAAGATTGGAATTGCATTGATGCTCTTTGGTGCTGGTCTGATAGTCCAGTACGTTTTGTACTGTAATTATTTTGTACTCTTAAGGCACTGTTGATGATGGATCAGCAATCTGGACTTGTTAGCAAGACTTGGAGGACCAGTCCAGTCATCACTGGGGACAGGGATTCTTCCCACTTAGTATCTGTTAACTCTGCAATTTAAAACCCTAGCCAAGTAGAGTCGTCCTAGCTGGACAAGTAATGGGAAACTTGCAAGTGATCGCAATGGTAAGATGCAAGATATTAGCTGGTTAAATTCCAGCAGGATCTCAATACAGACTCTCAGGACCCTAAGCCTTGGTTCTTGCCAACATGTCTAGAGGTACAGATCAGCCATGATCTATGAAAATGGCTGTGCAGGGTCTATGGGCCGAATGGCCTACTCCTGTTCCTAAGCGCTCTGTCCTACCATATCAGTGTTGTTTGTCAGTTGCTGCAGATTAAATTGCTTTTCTTATAGTCGTATCATCTGGGAGAACAATAACAAAATTACATTTGTACAGCGCCTTTCACATCGCGAGGACGTCCCAAGGAGCAGGAAAATAGAAAACTACAATAGACGACAATAGGATAATGACTCTCCTTCCTGCACACCTGTCTTCCACCCCAGCCCCTCCACAAGTTCAGTTGACTAATTGTGGATATCAGAGTTGATGGCAGTATTGACTGATGGATCTGATTTGATGTACTATATCAAACAATAATCCTTCACAGGGTGTATTGTGAATTTTAATGACTGTGACTTGTAGGTGAACACAGCAGCTAATTTGACCACAGTAACGTCGCATAAACGTTCATGAAGCGAATGACCAGTTTTATTTGGGGGATTATTGGCGAGGACATCTGGGAAGAAAGAAACTCCCTTTTTGATTAGTGGCATGGGAACATTCTTCTGAATAGGCAAGTGGGACCTCAGTTTGAAGTCTCATCCAAAAGATCCCACCTCCAACAGTGCAGTGGACTGGAGTGTCATCAAAGACTAAGTCCTGACGTGGGCTAGAACCATACTTCTCTGACTCAAAGTTGAGAATGCTACCGCCTGCACCAGGCTGACACCCAAGTTGTTCTGTTCAGATAGCCAAGGTTGAAGGAAATCAGGAGTAGCCTACTGAGGGAATCTGTACTGAGAGGAAGTGCAACATTCATTCCAGGGTTTGTCAAAGCAGGATTTGGGGAGATTGTTGAGAGTTTGTGTGAATATTTCCTTCTGTGGTTTTCTCCAGTATGCAAATATTCTCACTCGGCCCAGAGGGTGCTTTTTATCAATTCTTCGTAGCAGGATGGCTACACTTGGCAACCTGAAACAAAGATGTACTCAAGATGCACAACCTCAAATTCCCCCACCACATCCTTCCTTTTTGGAGCACCATATGTCAGTACACCAATCTGCTGTGCTGTCTTCAAATAAGAATTCTTGATAACTTGTCTTAACTTTTTCTCATGAAGGCATCGGTGGGCACATTATACTAGTGTACTGTGAAATGGTCTTTCCTCTTCAGTCCCTCTCCATCCAGTCATGGTACAGCACAGATTGGGTACAGAATATAGTTCAAGGTACGTTGCCTTAACCGCAACCACGGAAATAGCATGCCCTGCTACCCTTGAGTGGCAGCTCCATTTCTTTCTAAAGCTGTCATTGTGGCTGATTGAGACTTCCAGTTTAATGCCAATTTGTGCTTAATTATGGGCCCATTTGTGCTATGTACTTAGGCTGATTAAGATCTGAGTTAAGACTATTGAAGCTCATCTCATCTGTGTTAGATATTTACACCAGCAGGGGGGAGAGGGAGGAGCTTCTGTTGTCTCCTCTGCCTGCACTGGTTCCAGGGATTAAAGGGGCAGCATGCAAACTGACTCGTCATCTGAACATTTTTGTGGTGGATAATAACAACAACAAAGTATTGTGTCTCTCACGTTGGGAGGACCTCCCAAGGCCCTGGAAATAACATCCTACAATGGCAACTTGGACTAATATACAGCCTTTCACGTAGGAACATCTAACAACTTCATGGGAACAATGTGATGGACTGAATAAGTAGGAAGGTAACCGATGCTATGGTTTTAGAGGGTTTTTGAATACAAGGACTATGTGAGGCAGGAACTCTTTGCTCTATGTATCGAACATTTGGTAATGGGAGTGTGCCATTACTACAAAAAGGTTCTTGAATTAAAGCAAGTGTGGAACACTGTAGTGTAGAGTTTAGAGCCCTTGTCTCGCAAGCGAGCAGATCCAGGTTTGATTCCCGGGCAGGGCAAAACCTGATGCAACATTTCCTTACTCCTACACGTCTTTGTTTACCAAGCAGCAAGTAGGAACCTGGATGTTAGTCGATTGGCAGATTGCTTTCCGGCTGTAATAATAATAATAATAATTTGGCTACTCAATCCACTACCGTTTGTGGGACACTGCTGTGTGCACTTTGCTGCTGCATTTTGCTCACAAAAAATTCTGTTTTACAGTATATTCTGTGAAGTACTTTGAGGAGTCTCAATGAAACATTGCCAGACTACGGCACTACCTCACCCCTCATGCGGCTGAAACTCTGGTCCACGCCTTTATCACCTCAACGCTGGACTATGGGAACTCTCTCCTCGCCGGCCTTCCCGGCCCTCCCTCCACACTGCAGGTCATTCAGAACTCTGCAGCTCGTGTACTGTCCCGCACCAGTGACCACATCACTCCATCCCTCGCTCGCCTCCACTGGCTCCCCATCCCCCAGAGGATCGAATTCAAGATCCTCATCCTTGCCTACAAGGCCATTCACAGCCTCGCTTCCTCCTACCTTCGCCACTTCCTCCCTTTCCTCCTTTAAGGCCGGTCTCAAGACCTTTCTCTTTGACCGTGCCTTCAGCTCCCCTCTCGACTCTCTACCCCCTCCTCACTCCCTTCCCTCCCCTCACCCTGACCATTTCCCCCCTCCTCGCTCCCTCCCTTCCCTCCCCTCACCCTGACCATTTCCCCCCTCCTCGCTCCTTCCCTCCCCTTCACCCTGACCATTTCCCCCAATGCTCGGGTCCTGACCCAACTGTCCAGCGCTTTGGGACGTCCTCCCGACGTGAAAGGAGCTCTATAAATGCAATCTTGTTGTTGTTTTTGTTGAAGTCCTAAGTAGCCATATCAAATGCAAGGATTGTTATTTTGTTATTATTATTAAGTAGCAACAATGTAATGATTCCCTCATCATACCCCTTAACTTTCAGCCAGAGAGCAGTAACAGCTTGCACCTATATCACGCTGTCCACGCAGGGTAGCGTCTCAGAGCGCTTAACAGTGACCCCGAGCCGGGGGGAGGTGGCCGTAAGCACAGTCGAACAAGAAAGCTTACAGGCGGGACTTGAAAGACAAGGCAGAGGGATTGAGGGAGAGTGTTCCAGAGTTTTGGGGCATAGCGGCTGAAAGCACGACCTCCAATGGTGGGACGGAGGGTGTGAGGGATGAGCAAGAGGCTTGTGCCAGTCGATCGGAGGCTGAGTGGTGGATTGAAGAGGTCAGAGAGGGAAGGAGGTGCCAGAGAGTGAATGGATTTGAACACGAGAGTGAAGTGGTGAAGTTGATTTGTTCGGTGATGGGGAGCCAATGGAGCCTGGGCCAGAATTGGTGAGATGTGGGTACTGAGTTTGGTCTGGGTCAATATGTGGGCAGCAGAGTTCTGAATGAACTGAATCTTGTGAATGGTGGAGCTAGGTAGACCGGCGAGAAGTGTGTGGGAGTAATCCAAACGGTAGGTGACAAACACATGCACGAGGGATTTGGCTGGATTTGGGGTAAGGATGGTTGGAGACGGGCAATGTGGCGGAGGTGGAAGAAAGTGGTCCTGGTCAGGGACCGGATGTGGGGGAGGAAGAACAGTTAGGGGTTGAACTGGACGCCTAGGTTGCGCACTGGTTTGGTGAGTGTGAGGGAAAGCCCAGGGAGGTTGAGGAGTTCAGATCCACTGGAGTGAAGACGTTGACGGGAACCAAGGAGTATGGCTTCCGTCTTGTTCATATTCATCTGCAGGAAGTTTACACTCATCCAGGCCTTGATGTCTGCCAGACAAGCTGATAGAACATTGGCGGACCTGGAGTTGGTACTGGAAGAGGCAAAGTAAATTTGTGTGATATCCGCATACATGTGGAAGTTTACCCCGTGTCTGGGGATGACATCGCTCAGAGGGAACATATAGATGAGGAAAAGAAAAGGCCAAGGATGGAGCCCTGGGGTACCCCACAGGTGACCGGGTGGGTGCGGGAGGAGATACCATTTGCTGAAATGAAATGAAGGCGGTTGGTTAAGTAGACTAAAACCATGCAAGTGCCGATCCACTAAGATAGATGAGGGAGGAGAGCCGATGGAGGAGGTTGGCGCCCATAGCATCCTGTTGTTAGTTACATCAGTTCCAAGCCTCCTGAGCTGTATTCTGCACGGTGGCTTTTTATTTTCTGATTTTCCTCTGAAAGTTCTGACTAGTATATATTTTGGGGGTTAGTCGGGTGTTTGACACATGTGGAAACCATCACCATGCTTAAGAGTATCCAAAGCAAACTGAGACTTTCATGCATCCCACTTATACATGGAAATTCCTGAGATACATTGCTGGAATGGAGAACAGTTAGGATGAGGGTAGTAATTTATACATCCTTGATATTTACTGTTGCCTAGGGCAACATAAATGTATTTTTAGGCAGTTTGCTTTCCATTACATCAATTCCAAGTCTCCTGAACTGTATTCTGCACGGTGGCTTTTTATTTTCTGATTTTCCTCTGAAAGTTCTGACTAGTATATATTTTTGGGGTTAGTCGGGTGTGTGACACATGCTCAAGGGTATCCAAACTGAACTGAGAATTTCATTCATCCCACTTGCACATGGAAATTCCAGAGATAGATTGCTGGAATGGAATGCGCACTCTCTCCCTGGAGGGACGCATCCTGCTTACCCAATTCCAGAATGTATTAGGTGCAGGTTTTGCAAGAGCCAAAGCTTGGGGAACCCAGAATGTGTTGGGTAACTGCTGGAGTCTAACCAGCTAAAACTACATAGCTTGCCTTTGATATCGACGTCTGGCAAGCTGTCCCGTTGCTTGTCCAGCTCGGGCCATCGTACCTGTTTGGACTTTGGCTTGCAGAGTTAACAGGAGCTGAGTGGGAATTCTCCCTGCCCCTTGTGACTTATCTATCCTTCGAGGTCCTGCTGGTAAGCCAGGCTGCCTGTGCTGTCATCAGCAGTGCCCTGGAATACTGTGGACCCCCCGGCTCAGGAACTGGACTACTGAGATCACCAGAGGGCTGGCTCGATTCTGATATTCTGTTGCTGCGCATGTCACCTTGGAGCCAGTTCAGCTCCAATGAGACTCTGTTCTGACTAGTTTACAAAATTCTGACTTGTATTGAGCTGGTTTATGATTTTACAGGTGTTAGCAACCTTCAAATGACCATGTTTCTTGAGTAAGCTTAAACAATTAATTTTTGTAGGCTTACTGATGAAGGGGAAAATCCCTGCACCAGGACAAATTTAAAATTGTTACCAAAAAAAACTAAGGGAGAGGTTAATTTTTTTTAAAAGTGAGAGCTTTGGGACATGGAATCCTCTACCAAAAACGTGGTTGCAGTAAAATCTACAATTAATTTGTTTAATTAAAAAATGCAAAAGGATATATAATAATCCTTGCATTTGGTATAGCTCTTTACCACATCTTTGAGATGTCTCAAAGTGCTTCTCAGGATATACTATCAAGTGAATTGATGATATATTTTGTGGGCAAATAATAAGGGGTATGGGAAGAGAGCAAGACAGTGGGGCTAAGATAATCGTTTTGTTAGAGAGCCAGCATGGACAACAAGTGCTAGAGCCAAATGACAATCTTTGGTGCTGTAAATTCTATGATCCCATTTCCGTGGTTGGGGTTAAGGTAATGACATGAACTATATTCTCTACCCAATCTATACTGTTCCATGATTGGGGGGAGAGTGAGTGAAGAGGAATAACATGAATTACCCTTGAAGATGTTTTGTTATAGCTACTGTAATCAAAATGGAAGAATTAGAAAGATGTGCTATAAATTGGTGGTGCTATCTTATTAATTATTAAATGTTGGTGCCCAATTAATAATAATACTTGCATTTGATATAGTGCCTTATTGCGTCGTTAAAATGTCTCAAAGGCTTTACTGGATCCACTAAAGTATAGTGCCTGTGGAACAAAATTTGCGCATGAGTAGTGTCCCATAAACAGACATGAAGTGAATGACCAATTCTAATTAGAAGATTTTTGGCTAGGACATCAGAAGAGGCATACTCCCGTCTCTTTTTGATTAGTGCCATGAGATCTTTAATGTCCACCTGAATTGGGCAGACTGTACCTCAATTTCACATATCATCAGAAGGATTGCAACTCCTAACAATGCAGCATTGCAATGGAGTATCAGTCTAGACTGTGTGAGTTCAACTTAGTGCTAAAACAACAGCTTGCATTAAATAGAGCATTTCACGCAGGATAGTGCCTTGAAGTACTGAACCCACAACTTTCTGACTGAGAGGTAAGAGTGCTACCAACTGAGCCAGACTGACACTCAAATTAGAAGGAACAAAGGAGTTCAATGCCTTTGGCGAGGGAGGAGAGAAATTAGATGGAATATGTATCAAGTCACTCCCTTGTTATTAAAGAAAACATTAATTGTTTTCCATATGCCTCTCACTATGCAGTTCAGTTCAGGCTCTCTGTTCTCTTTTAACCACGTACATTTTATACAGTTTTCATTTGGAACTGTATCCTGTCAAATACTCAAAAATACCTTTCCTTTATGATTGAAGCAGAGTTTGTGTCTGAAATTTTAGAATCTGCACAGCAGCTGAGAAAATTGTGTTTTTTAAAACATTAGAATTTTGTATTTGTCATGATCAGGGTTGTTTACCTCATTAGGCCCAATAACAACTCTCCATTCCTCAGTATGGGGTGGTTAGGGGAAGGGAAAAATTATGGCAGATAATTGATTTTCCACAGTTTTCCACTGTATCACTTATGTTGTGGCTCTTCCTAATGGGATTGCTAGATTAGTATAATAATAATAATCCTTACATTTCAAATCCATTCACTCCCTGGCACCTTCCCCACCTCTCCGACCTCCTCATTCCCCAATTCACCACCTGGTGCCTCTGCTCGACTGGCACCAGCCTCCTACTTGTCCCTCGCATCCTCTGCCCCATCATCAGAGGTCGTGCTTTCAGCCACTATGCCCCAAAACTCTGGAACACTCTCCCTCAATCCCTCCGCCTTGCCCTCCCCTCTCCCCTCTTTCAAATCCTGCCTGAAAACCTTTCCTCTTCGACCGTGCTTATGGCCACCTCTCCCCCAGCTCGGGGTCAGGCTCTGTTACTGCTAAGTGCTCTGAAACGCTGCCCTGCGTGTAGGGCAACATATAAGTGCAAGTTGCTGCTGTTGTTGTACATTTGATACAGTGCTTTTCACATTCAGTGGCCATCTCAAAGCACTTCAAAGGATTTTCTGTGTACTTGTACACTATGGGTTCTTTAACATACAGGCAGATGGGTCTCATTTTAATGTCATCTGAAGAATGGTAACTCCAACAATGCAGCACACCTCTAACATGCTTGAGTGTCAGCATAGAGTATATGGGTTCCAAGTCCTTACGTGGGCTTGAACCACAACCCTCTGATTCAGGTGAGAGTGCTCTGATTTGAGCTAGGCTGATTCTGTCTTCCCCTGCCGTTGAATGTATTTTCTAGTGGCAGCAACAACAACAAAATTACATTTGTATAAGGGAAAGAAATGGATGGAAATCAGCCTTGAGGCATTTAGAACAATTGTAGCAGCTCATCTGCTGCTCTGGCTGAGATGAGATAATGCATCACCGACTGGGGTTTCACCTGGGAGTCTCTGTTTGTAAGGCTCAGGTTCACATTACCAAATGACCCATGGGAAATGTGTTTTTTCCCAGAGAGAGAATACTTGGCGACGCTAGCTTTTTTTATTCTGTCTGGCTCGTCATCTGATTGTTCAGGTGAGCCTTAAGAACATGACCCTCCCTCCCTCCCTTCCCCCCCCCCCCCACTCGTCTTGAACGCGAGATGACCTGGGTTCGATTCTGGGCAGGGCGAAACTTTAGGCAAGTTTGCTTACTCCACACGTCTGTTTACCTAGCAGTACGTAGGATTCCGGTTGTTAGTTGAGTGGTGGATCGCTTTTACGGGGGTAATAAACTCATTAAAATAATTATTTGGTCACTCAATCCATGACAGTTTGTGGGACACTGCTGTGCTCATTTGGCTGCTGTGTTTCACCCACAAAATACACAGTTAATTCACTTTACAGTATATTCTGTGAAGCACATCTTTGACTTGATAAAGCACTATGTCAAATGTATGAAGTATTATTATTGTCCATCCTCATCCAATTTACCCTAAATTCAAATTCGCTACTGATTTTTTTGAGTCAGTCTGCTCATCTTATTATGGTGTGGTGAATTGCTTGGTGCAGATTATCTGCTGCGTTTGCCTCAAAAACAATATTCACTTCAATTCTAATTAATCTGCTTCTCTAAAAAGTGTTCTGAGACATTTCATTTTACATGAAAGGCGGTGTATAAATCTAATTTGTTTTTTTTTGTCCCACAAAATTATCTGCTTGGGATATCATAATGATAAAGATGGGAGCATATTGAAACCATAGACTCTAATTATGCGTTCTGTAACTTTGAGATAATACCCATCCCCATGTTGTATCCCCTGGTGTGCTCGGGTCTTGTATGGATTGCGTGCTAGTTACCCTGTTTACGCCAATGTGTATGGGGGCAGCTGTTTTTGCAGTAGTTATTCACAATCGTACGCCCTGACAAATGGTGACATTTGTAACCAGAGCAGAGAGGATTGAGAGTGGGCTCAATACACATGTTTGAGATTTTAAGAACATAAGAATTAGGAGCAGGAGTAGGCCATTCGGCCCCTCGAGCCCTGCCCTGCCCCGCCATTCAATAAGATCATGGCTGATCTTCAGACCTAACTCTGATTACCTGCCTATCTCCATATCCCCTAATCCTCTATTTTTTAAACATCTCTCAGTGTCAGCTTTGAAGATGTTCAAGGACTGACATCTACAGGCTTCTGGGGGAGTGAATTCCATAAATTCACTACCTTCTGAGTGAAGAAATGTTTCCTCAACTCTGTTCTAAAAGGCTGTCCCTTAAAATTAAGACTGTGACCCCCGGTTATAGATTCTCCTACCGGGGGAAACAGACCCTCAGTGTCTACTTTATCAGCCCTTTAAGAATCTTATATGTTTCAATAAGATCTCCCCTAATTCTAATCTCCCCTAATTTTGAAAGGGTTCGAGAGAAAAGATTATTTCCACTAGTTTGTGAATCAGCAGGAAGGGACAATTAACTCAAAATTATAACTAGAAGCTTTAGAATCCTGTAGTGTAGTGGCTAGTGCGCTTACCTTGCAAGTGAGATAGGTTCCCGGGCTGGGTGAAATCTTAGGCAAGTTTTCATAGATTCATAGAATGTTACGGCACTGAAGGAGGCCATTCGGCCCATCGAGTCTGTGCGGCTCTTTGACGGAGCGTCACTTTCACTGACCCCAATCACCAGCTTTTTCCCCATAACCCCCCAAACCGTCTTCCCCGATACCTGTCCAGTTCTCTCTTAAAAGCTGTTATTGAATCGGACTTCACTGCCCTTTTGGGCGGATCATTCCAAATTCCAACAACTCACTGAGTGAAAACATTTCTTCTAACCTCCCCTCTGCTTCTTTTGGTGATATCTTCAGACTGTGACCGCAGGTCACAGACACACCTACCAGCGGAAACAGCTTTTCCCTATCTCGCCTGTCGAAACCTTTCATGATCTTGAAGACCTCTATCAGGTCCCCGCGTAACCTTCTCTGCTCTAATGGGAAAAGTCCTAACTTCTCCACTGTCCTCATAGCTAAGGTTCCCCATTCCTGGTATCATTCTCGTGAACTCCTCTGTACCCTTTCCAGTGCCTTAATGTCCTTCCTGAGGTAATGGGCCCAGAACTGGACGCATTACTCCAGCTGAGGCCTAACCAGTGTTTTGTACAGATTAACCATAACCCCTACTCTTATACTCTATGCCCCGACTAATAAAGCTCAGTACACCAAATGCCTTTTTTACTGCCTTATCTACCTGCTCTGCTACCTTTAATGATTCGCTTACTTGAACACCCAGATCTCTCTGTACGTTCACCCCCTTAAGATTGAGCTCCAAGTCTATATTGCCTCCTATCATTCTTCCTCCCTAAGTGTATCACCTCACACTTATCCACATTGAAATCCATCTGCCACATGTCAGCCCATTCCACCATTCTGTGTATGTCTGTCTGCAGTTGGTTACAGTCCTCCTCACTAGTTTGCTTGATTGTCGGATCACTTCCCAGGTGTAATAATCCCTTACTAATATTAATAATAATAAATAATTTTGTCCATCAATCCACGTTTGTTAGTTGATTGCTGGATCTCTTTCTGGGGGTAGTAAACCTTCCTCCCTTGCCCCTACCCCCCACCCGCAGAAAAAAATTGGTTAATCATTCCATGACTGTTTTTGGGACAATGCTGTGTGCAATTCACTGCAGTATACAGTTAATTCATTAAACAGTATATTATGAAGTGCTTTGAGACATCACAATGATGTGATAAGGCACTGTATCAAATGCAATAAATATTATTAAATAGGGGAGAGTAGGAGAAACATTTTTTCCAAGTGATTATTGGGATATGGAACGTGTTTCTGCAAGTGGCTTTGAAAATATTATTAATAATAATCCTTGTATTTGATGTAGCTTCTGCATCGAAGCATCTCTAAGCACTTTGCAGCATTTACTGTAAACAGTGTACGGGCTGTACTTTTGGGTGAACATGGCAGCCAATTTGTGCACAAACAGCCATGAAGTGAATGATGAGTTTTAACTGTTAGTACACTGGGAAAACTCCCTTCTCTTTTTTCCCCCCCCAATTACTGCCATGGGATCTTTAACATCCAACTGAACAGGCAGACTGAACTAAAATTTAACAATCAATCCAAAAATGGCACTGCCAACAATGCTTCATTCCTCACCATTGAGATGTATCTAATAGGATTAGAGCAGATAGCTACAGTGGGGGAATACCTCCAGAGGGTTAGCAACAGTGCAGACACAATATGGGAAGAGCAGTGGAATAGGATTAGACTAAAGTGCTCCGATAGGGAACTAGAGATACAAATGCACTGTGGGCTGAATTGTTTCCTTCAAAGTGCTGAAACTCATTCCATTAGCACATTGTTGGCTGGCTTGGATATGTTTTTCAGGGCAATAGCACCAGCTGGGGTTCTGGTCAGTTAATAAATTTGTCACAACGAACAGTGACTGAGGCTTAGGCCAGCATGCCCCGATCTTTGGAACCTTTAGAACTCCTTCACTCAATCTCTCCATATTGCTTCCCTTTCACCTGTCTTCAAAAGCTTCCTAAAAATTTACTATAGTTAAACCTGTTAAAGCAACTACCTCTGTTCAGCAACCACTTGTCTAACACAACCAGTGGCATTTCATGTTTAGCCCTGTCGGTTTAGGGACACCGTGTTCTAAGTGAATTTAAGTGTACTGAATGGTAATCCTTGCGCTGAGTGTAGACTCCAGTTAGACTCCTAGTCCATTTACCAATGCAGTGCTGAACAGACCATATTATGCCCATAGCTTCCTGCCTCACCAATGAGGTGTTAGTAAATGCACCAGGAGGCTAGTGGGAATCTACACGTGGGCCTACAGATTTTTTAAAATCCGCCCTGGTCAATGAACCCGTACTCAGAGGCCACTTTTATGTAAAGGCCACTATGTCCAATCCCCTGAGTCCTGTTAACCCTGTAAGCCAAAGCCCCGACGGGACAAGCTAGACAAGCAGCAAGAGAGCTTGCTGCACAGCAGTATCCACGGCAAGCTATGTAGTTTTAGACCTAACGCACACTCTGGGGGTCCCCAAGCATTGGCTCTGTCAACTTGCGCTTAACACTTTCCTGAATTAGCTAAGCAGGATACGTCCCTCCAGGGAGAGAGTGCTATTCCATTCCAGCAATCTATCTCTGGGATTTCCACATGTAGGTGGGATGCATGAATTTTTCAGTTTTGTTTTGACACTCTTAAGCATGATGACGGGTTCTGCATGTGTCAGAAACCTAACCCCCCAAATAAATCCCCTGAGTGGTTGTTGAAAACAGATTTGAATCTATTTTAATTGTGCCTGCAGCCACCTCCCCATTTGTCACCTGCTCCATCACTCCCCTTGTGTCCAGCACTGTGCGTGAAGCGCTCTTTGAAGGTAGCTCCAGTCTGTCATTATCATCTGAACTCCTTTGTCTTCCAATCTTCTAAAACTGTTCCAAGGCACTCATTTTGTTTAACTCCCTTGCACACTGCAGCCAACATCAACACTTATTAAGATTCTTTATGTGTACTGTGTCATAAATTGAGGGGGTGAGATGAGAGCTCACAGCCTGTTTATTACATCACGTCTTTAGGTTGTTGTTGCTAAGAATTTGTGTGAAAGAGCTGTTACTTCTCTATGCAAAGGATCTTTCATTTGTGAAACGTCAAATTCATTGGAATCTTTCAATGATTATGAAGTATGAGCTGGACAAATAATTGTCTGTTCCTCTGGTTGAGCATATTGAATTACATAGAATTGCATTGAATGTTCTGCACAGAAAAGGGCCATCTGGTCAGAACTAGTCTATGACAGCGTTTAGACTCCACACCAGCCTCTACCTCCTACTTCAGCAGGCTGAGTGGAGGAGCTGTGTGATGGGAATGCACAGTTTTCTTCACTTGTCTCCTGAAAGTGTTGTCTATCTCCAGTGAGCAATTGTAATTTCTTGGGGAAAATGATGAGACATTCAATAAGATACGAGATGTCAGTTTAGCTCAATTGATAATGCTTTTATTTCTGGGTTAGAAGATTCCGGGTACAAGACAGCACTGATGGAATTGTGCCCTGGCACTTTTACAAGATGAGTGAGTGAAGAAAATTGGAGAGGGAATAATAATTATACTAATAATTTGGAAAATGTTTGGGATTGTGAGCTCATGTCTAGGCTGGCTTGTTAACAGTAGCTCTGCAATGTTGGAGGTGCCATCCTTCGGTGAGATGTTAAAACAAGGCCCTGTTTGCCTCTACCTTCCTTTATGGTTGGCCAACAAAAAACATTTTCCATCCCCTCTAAATGAATATTTTATGGCATAAATCAAGAAATATTCAATCAAGAAGAAACTGCAAACACACTACCTACCGGCCGAACAAGGGGTTTACCTAGCCTCATGGCCATGTTCATGGCCGCTTCTTGTGGCCCTTGGGCCACAGGTTGGCCACCACAAAGGTAGGTGATGAAGATTCCATGATGCTACTGGAAAAGAGAAGGGAGCTTCTCCTGTGTCCTTGGCAACAGTCTTAAATTGGCCATTCACGCTGTTTGTGAGATCTTTCTGTATGCAGACACAATCGCTACACTTGTCAGTAATTACCAGTGAAATATTTCAATGCTATTGATTCAATCTTGGGTGTCTTACAGTAGATAATGCACTGCTTCTCTTGACAAAACACAGGTGTGATTGGAATAGGATTGAAAGGATCTGGGCCAGTGGAACTGCATTACTATTAAATTTAAATTCTATTAATGTAGAGGGCACTGCCATCAAGTCACTGAACTCCTTCTGGTTTAATCACTTTCCCACAAGTGTGCCTAGCATTTCAGATTAGAAAATAACTTATTCACTGGCTGATTTCAATGATCTTTTAAAGCCCTTGAATTTGTAGACTGCAGTGATGTTAGAAAATATCTGCAGCAAAGTAGGAGGACTTCATTCTCCTCAAATAAGAAAAGTAGTAAACAGTGAGGAAGATAGTAGAAGACTGCTCATTTTACCAGTCTGTCTATGTCCGTCTATTTTACCAGTCTGTCATTCAGAACTCTGCAGCTCGTGTAGTGTCCCGCACGAGGCTTCGGGACCACATCACTTCCACCCTCGCTCGCCTCCACTGGCTCCCCATCCCCCAGAGGATTGATTTCAAGATCCTCATCCTCACCTACAAGGCCATTCACGGCCTTGCTCCCTCCTACCTCTCCAACCTACTATCCCCCTACCTACCTGCCCGTACCCTCCGTTCCTCTGGCTCTGGTCTGCTCCACGTCCCCCGCCCCAACCGCCCTACCATCGGTGGTCGGGCCTTCAGCCTCTCAGCCCCCAGGCTCTGGAACTCTATCCCCAGTGCCTTCGCCGCTTCCTCCCTTTCCTCCTTCAAGGCCGGTCTCAAAACCTTTCTCTTTGACCGTGCCTTCAGCTCCCCTCTCGACTCTCTTCCCCCTCCTCGCTCCCTCCCTTCCCTCCCCTCACCCTGACCATTTCCCCCCTGCTCGGGTCATGACCCAACTGTGCAGCGCCTTGGGACGTCCTCCTGACGTGAAAGGCGCTTTATAAATGGAATCTTGTTGTTGTTGTCCATTTGCAATGAGGAGGATAGTAGCAGACTGCAAATGGACATAGACAGACTGGTAAAATGGGCAAACACATGGCAGATGAAGTTCAGTGTGGAGAAATGCGAAGTGATTCATTTTGGGAGGATGAATGAGGAGAGGCAGTATAAACTAGATCTTAGTAATAATAATCCTTGCATTTGATATAGCGCTTTTCACGTCTTCTATAAGTCTCAAAGCGCTTCACAGAATATGCTGCAAAGTGAATTGACTATATATTTGTGGGCGAAACGCGACAGCCAATTGCGCACAGCAGTTGTGGATTGAAAATGACCAATTTATTATTGTTTTTGTTTTTTGGAGGGATTATTATTAGGTGTGTGGAGTAACGAAACTTGAACAAGGTTTTGTCCTGTTTGGAATTGAACCCAGGTGTCTCGCTTACAAGGTGAGTGCTCTAACCACTGAGCTACAGGACTCCACAACTTAAAGGGGGTGAAGGAACAGAGAGACCTGGGGGTTCATATAAGCAAATCTTTGAAGGTGCCAGCACAGGTAGATAAAGCTGTTTATATTTAAAAAAAGCATATGGGATAATAGGCTTTATAAATAGACGTCTGGAAACGTGAAAAGCGCAGTATCAAATGCAAAGATTATTATTAAATAGGGGCATAGAATACAAAAAGTTAGTTATGATGAACCTTTATAAAACACTGGTTAGGCCTCAGCTAGAATACTGTATTCAGTTCTGGGTCCCACACTTTAGGAAGGATGTCAAGGCATTGGAGAGGGTGCAAAGGAGATTTACCAGGATGGTACCAGAAATGAGGGACTTCAGTTATCAGGAGAGGCTACAGAAGTTAGGATTATTCTCCTTGGAGCAGAGAAGGTTAAGAGGAGACTTAATAGAAGTTTTCAGAATTATGAGGGGATTCGATGGGGTGAACAAGGAGAAACTATTCCTACTGGCGGGTGGGTCGGTAACCCGAGGACACCCATTTAAAATAGTTGTTAAAAGAAACAGAGGGGGGTGAGGAGAAATTTTTTTACACAGCGAGTTGTTTGGATCTGGAAAACACTGCCTGAGAGGATCGACGAAACCAATTCAATAACAAGTTTTAAGAGAGAAATAGATAATTATTTGGGGCGGACAAGTTTGCAGGGCTATGTGAAGAGAGCGGGATTGAATTGGAAGCTCTTTTCAAAGAGCAGCACAGACATGATAGGCCGATTGGCCTCCTTCTGTGTTGTATAATTCTATGATTCTAAATCTGGTGCTCAGTATACTAATGTCACTTAGCTCCACACGTAATCAGCCCAAACTTATTCAAAACTCTTGCAACTCATGTCTCCAGCATTTTCTTCTGTAGCCTTTCCTACACCAGACTCTGCATGCGCTTTACCCGACCCTCACCAGGTTCCTCTGGCTTCTAGTATCTGAGAGAATTGATATCAAGATTTCAATACCAGGAGGTGAAGCCTTGTCCAACTATGGAGGGATGTGAAAAAGAAGCTGTAGAGCAGAGAGGATGGAAATCCATCCACAGTCTCACCCCATTCTACCTTTGTAATCTCATCCAGCCCTGTTCTGTCCATCTGCTTGGCTCTTCCAAAAGTGATGCCTGGCTCATTCCTCACCTATTTCATCATAGATGACCGGGTCTTCAGTTACTATCGCCATTCTCTAGAACACTCCCAAAATTACTTAGTCTTGCGGCTTCTGAATACCTTCAAAACCATCTCTATATTTTCTTTTGATTCTGCCATTGGTCAGTATTCACAAGCTCCTCCTCTCTGCTTAGCGCTCCGAGATGCTGGCCCGCATTGAAGGGTGCTGTATAAATGCAATTTGTTGTTGCTGAGTGATCCCATCTAGATTTGGGTGACTTCTTTACAACCAAGCAATTTTGACTTAGTTTAAAGGGTAAGTGCCAAGAACGGTAGATTGTTGTTTCACCCCTTTCCCAAGAGGTGAACTCCTAATATGAGCCGTTGTGCGAGGGAGGAAAAGGACACATACTTGGAAAATGAACTCCTCCCAAGAGATTGGAAAATACAGAAGAAATTGTTATTTAATATTTGCCATGTTGAGATTCTAGTTTATGGTCACAGTAGAAGATACTGAGTGGTTGAGGCTGATTCATTCCAGATATAAGATCAAATTACATTTGTATAGTGGCTTTTACGTTGGGAGGACATCCCAATGTGCTGGACAGTCAGGGACCCGAGCATAGGGTTAGGATCAGGAGGGGTGGAGGACAGGGAGGGTAGGGGTACCAGGGTGACCGAAAGTCCCGTTGAAGAAGAGGGTCTTGAGATGTGCCTTGAATGAGGCAAAGGAGGGAGCAAGGCAAAGGGATTGTGGGTTGGAGTTTCAGAGGGTGGGGCAGAGAGGCTGAAGGCCCGATAGTCGATGGTGCGGAAGGCCGGAGGGGGGACTTGGAATAGGCCGGAGCCTGCTGAGCTGAGGGAGCGAAAAGGTTAGTATGGTATTAACAGGTCATGGAAGTGGGAAGGAGCAAGGCTGTGGAGGACTTTGAAGGAGGATGAAG
Source organism: Callorhinchus milii (assembly GCF_018977255.1). NCBI lineage: Eukaryota > Metazoa > Chordata > Chondrichthyes > Chimaeriformes > Callorhinchidae > Callorhinchus > Callorhinchus milii. The sequence goes on along the minus strand of NW_024704743.1, from coordinate 124,099,533 downwards.
ATTTTATGCTCTATCCTCTGGGGGATGGGGAGCTAGTGGAGTAGGGCAAGGGTGGTTTGATAGGGTCACAGAGCATGGTGTGGAATACAAAAGCCTTTATGCACTCTGGTCTTTCCCTTTGTCCTTGTTGCATTTTTTGACAACTACATTGAGTATTTAGTGACTACGAGGTTATGTTGACTTCAGCCTTGCAGTAGCTGGAATCCTCAGAGTTCGAAGTCCTATTAATTATTGAATTGAAGGAAGTATACTTTGTTCCTCAAAACACAAGGGATCCACAGAGAGGTCTTGAACATCCAGTGCACTGGTTCCTGCAGCCTCCTCAGTTTCAGGGGAATAATTTGAGGAAACAGCTGTTGTGCTTGTTGCAGATGGTAGTTTCGTTGCTGCCTCTTCAATGTGCTCAGGCTGACTGCTGACCTTCTGTTCATTGTAACCTTGGTTACAATATCTGAGTTTTTTTAGAGGGGGCGGTTTGCTTGCCATGTTCTCATCCAGTTTTCTCTTTAAATATCAGTAGGCTGTTCAAATTCGATGAAGTCCTCGGCTGATCAAATGCAGACATTTTATCATCATGTTCGATGATCAGGAGTAGGAACCTTTGCTGGATTTTCCACTTGTCTTCACTTCAGAGGTTGAGGCTACCCTGTTTGACATCAGATAATTCATCACATAATAATAATATTTATTAGGGGCAGATTTGGGGAGGACAAGTTTGCAGGGCTATTGGGAGAGAGCGGTGGAGTGGGATTGATTAGGATAGCTCTTTTCAAAGAGCCGGCACAGACACAATGGGCCAAATGGCCTCCTTCTGTGCTGTATAGTGCTATGATAATAATCCTTGCATTTAATATAGAGCCTTATGTTGTTGTTGAAACATCTCAAAGCGTTTTGCAGAATATATTATAAAGTGAATTTTCTGTATATTTTGTTGGCAAAACACTGTAGCCAATTTTAATTTTGATTTGACATAGATCAAAAATATGGGGGAATAAACTTGTGATCTTTCTGGTCTGCATGGCCGTGGTGCATAATTATTAATACGTGCATTTGACATGGTATGTTTAATATCATTGTTTCAAAGTGCTTCATGGGTAATTAGTGAAATGTAGTAACTATTTGTAAGCAAATGTGGCAGCCATTTTATGTATAGCTTGTTCCAAAATAGTTATGTGCTGAATGACCAATTAATCTATTTTCCAATGGAGTTGTGGAATTGTTAACATTCACCTGAACAAGCAGGTGAGATCCATTTAACATCTCGTCTGAAGAAAAGCACCACTGACAATGTAGCACTTCCCAAGTGCTGCATTCTCTGGACAGTGAGCTGAAAATCCTGAATAAAATACATTACAAAATTCCATTTGTATATTGGCTTTCATGGTGGTAAGATGTCCCAAGGTGCTGGACTGTCAGGGATTTGGACCTGAGCAGGGGGGTTGGGATCAGGGAGGGTGGAGGGTAGGTGGGTGATCTAAGGTAGGGTTAAGAAAGAGGGTCTTGAGATGTGCCTTGAAGGTGAGGCGAATTGACTGTGGGATGGAGTTTTAAAGGGTGGGGGCAGATAGGCTGAAGATCCGACTACCTGCTGAGTGGAGGGAACGGATAAGTTGATATGGGTTGAATAGAAATGGATTGGTGGTGCAGCATGTTGGAACAATTCCCCACTGATTGTTCTTATCCACAGGCAGTTAATGTTTTCAGTGCAGGAAGGCTTTCATGGAGGTGTGGGAACAGGTCGACTGCCTGCCCTCTCAGCTAGAAGTAGAGGAGCCAAATAAAGCAAGTGTGGAAGCTGAAGCTGTGTGAATAGAGCTGTGGTTGACACAACACATGATGATTCCAATGACTCATTCTGTGGCATAACAATTTATTCCAGAGTCATTGCTCTTGAAGTCTACATGTACAATTTCTCAGCACATTTACCATTCAACTACAACAACTTACATTTATATAGCGCCATTGACATGGGGTAGCGTCCCAGAGCGCTGCACAGTGGTGGACACAACCTTGGCGTCAGGTTCTACCCCCAATTATCCTTCCTCCCCCACATCCGGTCCCTCACCAGCACCGCTTTCTTCCACCTCCGACGCATCGCCAGTCTCCGCCAATACCTCTCCCCAAAAGCCGCTGAAATCCTGGTCCATGCTTTTGTCAGTCACCTCTCAGCTGGACTATAATGCCCTCCTCGCTGGTCTCCCATCCACTACCATCCATAAAATCTAGATCATTCAAAACTCTGCCGGCCGCATTCTCACCCACACCAAACTTCGCTGCAGACTGCACTGGCTGCCTGTCCCAGAGAGGATCGACTTCAAGATCCTCACCCTAGTATTCTAGTCCCTGCACCCTCTGACCTCTCCTTAAAACAGCACCTGTTGCCTTCGTTCCTCCGGGTCTGGCCTCCTCTTCATCCCCCGAGTCCTCTGCTCCACCCTCGGCGGCCGTGCCTTCAGCCACTATGCCCCGAGGCTCTGGAATTCCCTTCGCCTCGCTCCCTCCCTTCCTATTTTCAGGTCTCTGCTGAAGACCTTTCTTTTCAACTGCGCCTTTGGTCACCTTCCTCCCCCTGGCTCGGTCCTGGGATCCGTTACTGTGAAGCGCTCTGAGATGCCATCCGGCATGGAGGGCATTATATAAATCCAAGTTGTTGTTGAATCTGACAGCGAGCCAGGGGCAGAGGGAGGGGGAGGTGACTGTAAGCATGATCAAAAAGGAACGCAATTAGGCACAATTTGAAGGTGTGGAGGGAGGGGACAAGACGGAGGGATTGAGGGATAGAGTTCCAGAGTTTTGGGTTGTAGTGGCTGAAGGCACGGCCACAGGTTGTGTAATGGAGGGCCAAATGGAGACAGCGGGTGCTGGAGTGGGGGTAAGCAGGTTGGATAGGTACGGTACGTGAGAGGCAATGAAGTGATTTAAAAACGAGTGGGAGGATCTTGAAATAATCCTTTTGGTGATTGGGAGCCAGTGGAGCCTGACCAGGACAGCTATATTACAATATCCCTTCCTCTATTTATCCGAAGTGGTCCTAAATATTAATAATAATAATCCTTGCATTTGATATAGCGCTTTTCACGTTGGAAGGACGTCCCAGAGCGCTTCACAGAACACACTGTAACGTGAATTGACTTTATATTTGTGGGCGAACGCGGCAGCCAATTGCGCACAGCAATGTCCCACAAACAGTCGTAGATTGAAAATGACCAATTTATTATTGTTTTTGGTTTTGGAGGGATTATTATATTTATAAATATTATTAAATTTTATAAATATTTCGATGGTGATGGGCTGTTTGTTAAAGATTGAAATGTTATGCCAGCAACCATGTTTGTTATAATAATCATAATAATCCTTGCATTTAAATATAGTGCCTTATTATTTTTGAATGCATGTGGGAATTGATAACTATGAAAGAACTTGCATTTTTATACCACCTTTTACGTCACCATCTCAAAGTGCTTCACAGTAATTATTGTCAAATGTAGTGACCTTTTTGTAGGCAAATTCAACAATAGTTATCCATTCCCACAGCAAATTTATCAGAAGTGGCTATTGAGTGGTTACTCTTCCTTTGGTAGACAATACATTACAAGGGGGAGCATAGCCTTAAAATCACAGCCAGGACAGTTTGAACTGAGGTGGAGAAGTATTTCTTCACATGGAAGGTGTGATGGTGTGGAATACTATGTTCCAGAAAGCTGGGGAGGTGGACTCAATAGGGATGTTTAAAATAAATATTTGGGTAATAAAAATAATGATAGCGCTTAATAGAGCAATGGAAGGCTATCTCAAAGTGCTTCTTGGGATTTACTGTAAAGTATAGTGACTGTATTTTGAAGGGTGAAATTGGCAACTGATTTGTGCACAGCAATGTTCTGCAAACAGTCATGAAGTGAGTGAACAATTTTATCTGTGGGATTGTTGACCAGGACACTGGGAGAAACTCACTAAATGGAATATTAAGGCAATTGATTGCTTTACATGGTTATTAAAAGTACATTTCCACATGTTAGAAGATGCTGCTGTTTCTACTCATCTGCACTGGTAGAAATAACTCAAGAATTCAAGTTATGGCTTATAAATACTGTCCTATTCAATGATGTAGTAGAGGTATTTAAGTGGTATGATGAAGGTGTTGGAGTGAAACTGGTGGAACGGGCTCAAAGAGTTGAATGTCTTGTTTCTGTTTTTCTATTCCATTGAGAATGGATCAGTAGAATCATTAAAAATGGGACTGAATATAACCCATGTAAAATCTGCGTTCTATCGATGTAAGTATATGAATAATAGCCAGAGAAATGAGAGAATGAGATTAATAAAATGGGCAGCTTAAAAAGAGACAGAGGTATCAGGCAAAGACAAGATGGTCTAAATGACACTCTTCCATGCTGAAAATATCTACATAACTGATTTTCTTCAACTCTGTATAAAATCTCAAAGCTGTGAGACTGCTGCTGTATAAGCAGAAACTGGGGAGGAGGAACGAATATATTAAATTGCAAAATGATTCACAGCATGACTCCAGTAAATACACCGATAGATGACCACACTTATCTTGTTCAGGACGTTGCTCTGGGCTAGAATAACCATCTTGTTTTCAGAACATGACTCAGGGATTCATGGACTAACAGATCTCATCACTTTTAGTGTCTTGTGGGGATATGCAACAAATGGACTGAAAAGTCAAAGTCAAAAACAATTTCTTCCATTTATACAGCATGTTTCACATAAAAGGAATGTCTCAAATCAGAAATTAAGGGATTGTTTTTGGAGGAAATTTCAGATGCTAACGTGTTACAGCAATATCCTCATGGTCACAATGGATGAATAGCCAAGTGATTAGAATAGTTGGAGTGAGTTTGGAAGAGGAGAGAGGGTTGCTTCAGCTTTTTAAAATGTCTTCAACAGATAATATCAATGTTTATTTTACTGTTATCAGATTTTTAAAAAAAAATTTTAGTAATCATTTGAACTGTAGAAATGGTGACTTGGTTTGTAAGGTTGCAGGGATTTAATTTCCTTTACACTACACATGCTATTTTATAATTCAAAATAATTTTAAAAACATGTTTCAACAATAAAAATAATAATCCTTGCATTTGATATAGCGCCTTATTAAGTCTTCAAGACGTCTCAAGGGGAATCAAACTCAGTTCCTCTTGCAAGGCGAGTGCTCTACTGGGAAGTTTCCTTGACTTGAAGAAAATTCAAAAACCTAACAAATACTGATTTTTATTGATTTAATATTGGAAATCATTACTCCTAAATATCAGATGGGATAACGGGAAAGAGAAACAGTCCTGTGTTTAAGCTTGGTTTCTTGCCCATCCCCTCCTTTTCTAAAGGTGTTGACCGATTAACCAGAGAACTGTTTCATCGACATTGACCACCTTAGAATCATAGCATTGTACAGCACAGAAGGAGGCCATTCGGCCCATCGTGTCTGTGCTGGCTCTTTGAAAAGAGCTTCCAATTCAATCTCACTCCCCAAAGCCCTGCAAACTTGTCCTCCCCAAAATAAAAAAATAAACACCTCTGGTGTTTTACTCAAAAAAAATTGTCGGAGATTACAGGTCAAGTGTGGGGCAGTGAAAATATCAGTCCCAAATTCAAAACATCAAGCCCAGATTTTCACAAGATTATCACTAAGGCTTTGTCTGAATTAATGCTACAGTTGATGTTGCCCCCATCGCACACGCACACTTCTTCTCTTCTCATCATGATCCTGATAATAATCCTAATAATCCTTGTTTTTGATATACCACTTTATCACATCATTGAGCCATCTCAAAGCGCTTCACAGAATATACTGTAAAGTAAATTGTACATATAATTGTGTAACTTTTTTGTGTGGGTGGGCGAAATGCGACAGACAATTCCACACAGCAGTGTGCAAACAGTCGTGGATTTAGTGAGCAAATTATTATTATGGAATTGAGTCAGAAGTGAAAAGAGACGAGTGGGAAGACAAGCCAGCAATTAAACGGCGGTGGCTCCCTCTCTATGGCAGCCTCTTGCTGTTTGGCTCAATCCCCGGCGACCGACTCCTAATCCCGACTGAAGCTGGAAATTTCTTTTTATTTTTATTGCTTGATAAATTTCTAAGCGAGGTTGGGATCCACTCTGACCCTGGATATAGATACAAATCAACATTTGAGACAGATATACTGTGTATGTACTGATCAATGCATTGCTAGTGGGCCTGGAATGGGCATGTGTCCTCATTATGTCTCGTACTGATTCTGTGTGAGCAAAATAAATGTTTCAAAGTTTTCTAGCAGTGAAACAGAATATGTCACTTAATAAATAATAAGCTGTGGAAATTCATCTTTCAGTGCTTGTCCCAAGAGGACTATCAGAAAATGCTCCGATGTTTGGTCAGAGCCAGGTAGCTGTTCTTACGAAATCCTATTAGCATTGTCGGGAAAGTGCAGCAGGCTGTTATTAATACTTCTCACTACCACAACGTAATCAATAGTTCTTTCTCATTTGCTCTTTGTGCCCATTTAATGGAAACTGGACACCGCCCATGCAACCTATCTCTTGTTATACCCGTTGCTGTTTGACTTTTGATGTGAGCCAGAACTTTGAATGAGTTGGAGAAAGAGCTCAGTGCAGCCTCGCTGCTTTAGGTTTCACTGTACTTGTGATCTTTGTTACCTGCTCTCACTAACTTGCTCTGTGTGGACAGACCCTAAAGGTAAGATTCCAACGTTAGGAAGCGAGATAAATGACTTGTATTACTTGAAATGAGAAAGGAGATTTATGTCAAAGTAGAGGCTAAAATTTTATTGTGTTCTCAAATCCAAACTTTGCCTGTACTTTCCTGCTTTCTGCTCTTAATCTGCTCTATTGCTTGTTCCTCACTCCATCCATCCTACATCAATTGCAAGACCTCCAGCTACTACGCCCCTGCTCTCTGGAAATCTCTGTGCACGTTGCTTTCTTTCTGCTTCAAACCTAGCAGTAAGTAGGAACCCAGTTGTTAGTCGATTGGTGAATCGCATTTTTGTTGGTAATAATCCCTTTAAAAAATAATAATTATGTCACTCAATGCACAACTGTTTGTGGGACCCTGGCACAATTGGCTGCCACGTTTTACCCACAAAATGTACAGTCAGTTCACTATTACAATATATTCTGTGAAGCACTTTGAGACTTTTCGAAGATGTGATAAGGCGCTATATCGATTGCAAGGATTATTATTTTATAACCCTTCTTTAATGGTGCCTTTGGTCAGTATTCTTACAATTTAAATTCTTTTCTCCTGTTTGGTGTTTCCTATCCATCCCTGTAAGGTGATTCAAGATTTTCATCTTGCATCATAGGTGTTATATAAGTTTTTTTGTGTGTGTGGTGAGAAGTACTGCAATGTTCCATTCTCTACACCCACGCTTTATGGCTATCTCTGCTAATTTCAGTGCATTTCAGACTTCCAAAGTTTTGTACTTTGTGCTGATTTGAAATGTCACCCTGCTCCGATTATTAACTCCCAGCCCACCCGGTCCAATTAGCACAATTACTATTCTGCAAATTGGATTCTATTGGGATAAGAAGAGGTGATCCCTTCAGTGATGTCCTATAATTAACACTTGACGGATACCTTAATCTTAAGAATGATGCTTAATTAGATCTTGTATTTTGAGGATTTGTGTATGTAATAGTTAATCTGTTTGGGTTTTGTTTGGGGTATTTGGGTTAATTAAATCATCTTGTTTGAAGCCTAATATTAATTGATGTATTTTTAAAATATTTCACAAAGGACTATCAGATTAAGCAACCGAAAATTTAATGGAGTGATGCAGATTTGAAAATAATCTTGAAATTAGGTTGAAGATGGTTAGAAGTGAGATCAGCAAATGTTTTTTTTCTTACAGAGGGTATTGAAACCAACCACCTGCTTCCTCGACCCCATCCCTATCCCCCTCTTTACCTCCCAACTCCACCTCGTTGCCCCCCTACTCACAGACATCATAAACCAGTCCACTTGCACCGTGCTCACTCCTTTAATGTCCGTCATCACTCCTATCCTCAAAAAAAAACCTCCCTGGACCGATCCCTGCTCTCAAACTACAGCCCCCATTTGCAACCTCCTTTTCCAAGTTCCTGGAACGAGTCGTTGCTTCAGTACTGCCTCTCACGTCAGAAATCAAGTCCTGAATGAGAGCTAACTTTCTACATTTGAACGTCAACAAGACTGAGGCCCTCCAGATCATTGAGAACTCTGCAGCCTGTGTTCTCTCCCGCACCAGGCTCCGTGACCCTATCACCCCCATCCTTGCCCAACTCCACTGGCTTTGCATCACACTGAGGGTACACTTCAAGATCCTGTTTCTCACCTTCAAAGCCCTTCATGGCCTTGTACCCCCCCCCCCCCCACCTCTATGACTTCCTAACCCCCTACCAACCTGCCCGATCTTTCCACTCAGCGGCTACCGGCATGCTTCACATTGCCCGGCCCCATTGGTGGGTGGGCCTTCTGCCACCCTCTGGAACTCCAATCAAGAGTGCCTCTGGCTCGCCCTCTCTGTTGCTTCCTTCAAGACTCGTATCAAGACCCTCCTCTTTGACTGCCTTCGGTCACCCCATTGCCCTCCACCCTCCCTGATCCCGACCCTCAGCTCGGGTCCGAAACACTGATTGTCCAGGGCCCTGGGACGTCCTCCTGACATGAAAGGCGCTGTACACTATAATTGTTGTTGTAGTAGTGATAATGTGGAGCGCACGGCCCCAGAACGCCATGCGGGCAGAATCAATTGGGATGTCTGTAGGGAGATAGATGTGTACTTGGGAAGTCTGGTTATTAAGAGATATTGAGAAATGGGGTTAGAAAAGATCTGTCACAATCTAATAAACTGGCAGAACAGATTGATAATGCACTGAATAATCACAAATTATTTTTGTAACCTCGAAATTTGCTTTATCCAGATCCTATAGCTAGAGGACATGGGTTCGATTCCCAGGCAGGTCAAAAAGTTGGGCAAGTTTCCTTATTTCACACGTCTTTGTTTATCTAGTGGTAAGTAGGAACCCGGTTGTACAGTTGATTGGCCGATCCCTTTTCCGGGAGTAATGCACTATAACTCACCAGCCAGTCAGGCACCTGGGTGTCTTGTTCAACCCTCAACTGTCTTCTCCCCCACATCCAAGCCACGACCCGCTCTGCCTTCCCTCACCTCCGTAACGTCGCCCGACTCCGCCACTACCTCACCCCTCAGGCCCCTGAAACTCTTGTTCGTGCCTTCATCACCTCCAGGCTCGACTATGCAAACGCCCTACTTGTCGACCTTATCAACTCCTACCTCCACTGCTGCAAATAATCCTGAACTCTGCAGCCCGTGTCCTCTCCCGCACCAAACTCTATGACCCCATCTCCCCCATTCTCGTCCGACTCCACTGGCTCCCTATCCTTCAGAGGATCCAGTTCAACAACAACAAGATTCCATTTATTGAGCGCCTTTCACGTCGGGAGGACGTTCCAAGGCGCTGTACAGTTGGGTCAGGACCCGAGCAGGGGGGAAATGGTCAGGGTGAGGGGAGGGAGCGAGGAGGGGGTAGAGAGTCGAGAGGGGAGCTGAAGGCACGGTCAAAGAGAAAGGTCTCGAGACCGGCCTTGAAGGAGGAAAGGGAGGAAGCGGTGAAGGCACTGGGGGATAGAGTTCCAGAGCCTCCGGGCTGAGAGGCTGAAGGCCCGGCCACCGATGGTAGGGTGGTTGGGGCGGGGGATGTGGAGCAGACCGGAGCCAGAGGAACGGAGGGTACGGGCAGGTAGGTAGGGGGATAGTAGGTCGGAGAGGTAGGAGGGAGCAAGGCCGTGAATGGCCTTGTAGGTGAGGATGAGGATCTTGAATTCAATCCTCTGGGGGATGGAGAGCAGTGGAGGAGAGCGAGGGTGGGAGTGATGTGGTCCCGAAGCCCCGTGCGGGACAGTACACGAGCTGCAGAGTTCTGAATGACCTGCAGTGTGGAGGGAGGTGCCGGGAAGGCCGGCGAGGAGAGAGTTCCCATAGTCCAGCCTTGAGGTGATAAAGGCGTGGACCAGAGTTTCAGCCGCGTGAGGGGTGAGGTAGTGCCTTAGTCTGGCGACATTCCGGAGGTGATGGAAGGCGGTGCCAGTTGTGGTGCGGATATGAGGGAGAAAGGACAGCTCAGGGTCGAACAGAACCCCGAGGTTCCTGATGGCTTTGAGAGGTGGAGAGTGCGGCCTTGGATGCTGATGCTGTCAGCGCCTGAGGTGCGGAGGCGCTGACGTGAGCCAATCAGGAGGGCCTCGGTTTTTCGCACGTTGAGCTGGAGAAAGTTATCTCTCGTCCAGGACTCGATGTCGGACAGACAGCTGTCAGGACATCGGGGTCGTGGAGTTGAGGGTAGAGGAGGAAAGGTAGAGTTGGGTGTCATCCGCATACATGTTGAAGTTAACCCCATGTCTGCGGATGATGTTACCAAGGGGGAGCATGGAGCATGGAGTTCAAGATCCTGGTCCTCACATATAAAGCCCTCCATGGCTTTGCCCCACCCTATCTCTGCGACCTCCTAACCCCCTATTAACCCGCCCATTCCCTCCACTCAGCCGGCTCTGGCCTGCTCCACGTCTCCCGATCCACCTGCCCCACCATTGGCGGGAGAGCCTTCACCCACTCTGCCCCCATCCTCTAGAATTCCATCCCCCAATCATTCCACCTCGCCCTCTCCTTAGCCTCCTTCAAGAACTGCCTCAAGACCCTCCTCTTCGACCATGCTATCGGCCACTCTCCTTCTCCTCCCCTCCCTTACCGCACTAACCCCAGCTCGGGTCTGAAATACTGTACTCTGTCCAGAGCCTTGGGACGTCCTCCCGATGTGAAAGGAGCTATACAATTGTAATCTTGTTGTTGTAATAATGCCTTCAGTATAACTAAATAAATAACAATTTGGTCAATCAATCCCAGACTGTTTGTGCGACACTGCTGTGTGCAATTGGCTGCTGTGTTTTGCCCACAAAAATATACAGTCAATTCACGAACACTATATTCCATGAAGTGCTTTGAGACGTCTTGAAGACGTGATCGGCACAATATCAAATGCAATGATTATTATTGGGAGGAAAAGGAGGGGTTTTCTCCTGATGTCCAGGTCAGTAATCCTCCAGATTAGTTATTCTTGTGGGTCTTTGCTATGCAAAAATTGGCTGCTGTTTACTTCCAAATGCATAACAATAACTTGCATCTCACACAGGGTTGTACCCAGAGCGCTTGACAGCCACAACACTGAGCCGGGGGGAGGTGACCATAGACATGGTCGAAGAGTAAGGTGTTCAGGTGTGACCTGAAGATTGGGAAGGAAGCGTCAAGGTGGAGAGATGGAGGAAGAATGTTTCAGAGATTCAGGGCATAGTGGCTGAAAGCGCGGCCACCAATTGTGGAAAGGGCATGAGGGACATGCAGAAGGCCGGAGCCAGTCGAGCGGAGGCAACGGGTTGCGGGGTTGGAGCGACAAGCAGGTTGGAGAGATAGGGAGGTGCCAGGACATGAAGAGATTTGAAAACTAGTGTGAGGATCTTGAAATAGATCTATTTGGCGATGGGGAGCCAGTGGAGCCTGGCTAGGCCTGGTGTGATGGTGGTACAGAGTTTAGTACCTGTGATTATGCAGACGGCATAGTTTTGGATCAGTTGGATCATGTGCATGTTGGAGCTGGGGAGACTGGCAAAGAGGGCACTTGAGAAGTTGAGTTGGCATAGTCACTACATTTGCCAGCAATTATACTTGAAACCTTCGGGAGGTTTCCATAGCAGTAGTAATCCAAGTGTTTGTCTGCAGTAAACTGGGAATGAATAAAGAGGCATCGCTATATGAAGAAACATAGAAGCTCCTTGTATTGTTTCAGCTGAGCTGAATGGTCCTATGTAAAGATACTTAAACAAATCCCTGAAGTTGCCCATAATTGGTGTTGAGCAGGCCTTGTTATGTGAATAAGGAATTTATTGACCATTCATAATATCTGGCATGGGTTGGATTATCGTGAGTAAAGGAGTAACAAACAGTTTTTGTTAAAAAGCTCCCAGAAATTCTGGCTGGAGAATGGTGTACGCAGGACAATGAAACACAACTGTTTGTGGACCATTATTGCTTTGTAAGATTGTCAAAGTGTCTAAAATATTGAATTAACACATTGTGCTGTGTCAACAATGACAAATTAGATTTATATAGTGCCTTTCACATTGGGAGGATGTCCAAAGGTGCTGGATAGGATCAGGAGGGGTGGAGGGCAGGGAGATTAGGGGTAGGAGAGTGACTGAAGGCGTGGTCAAAGAGGAGGGGCTTGAGACATGCCTTCAAGGAGCCAAGGGAGGGAGCAAGGCGAAGGGACTGGGGGACGGAGTTCCAAAGGGTGGGGGCAGAGAGTCTGAAGGCCTAATAACAACAGGATTACATTTGATATAGCGTCTTTCACGTCGGGAGGACCTCCCAAGGCGCTGGACAGTGTACAGCTTTTCAGACCCGAGCTGGGGTCGGGGAGGGAGGGGAGGGGAAGGAGGGTGGCCGATGGCATGGTCGAAGAGGAGGGTCTTGAGGCGGGTTTGAAGGAGGCTAAGGAGGGGGAGAGGCGGAGTGATTGGGGGATGGAATTCCAGAGGTTGGGGACAGAGTGGCTGAAGGCTCTCCCGCCAATGGTGGGGCAGGTGGGTCGGGGGACGTGGAGCAGTCAGAGCCGGGTGAGCGGAGGGAACGGGTGAGTTGGTAAGGGGTTAGGAGGTCGCAGAGGTAGGGTGGGGCGAGGCCATGGAGGGCTTTTTAGGTGAGGACCAGGATCTTGAACTGGATCCTCTGAAGGATAGGGAGCCAATGGAGTCGGGCAAGAATGGGGGAGATGGGATCACAGAGTTTGGTGCGGGAGAGGACACGGGCTGCAGAGTTCTGGATTATCTGCAGCTGTGGAGGGAGAAGTTGGGAAGGCCAACAAGCAGGGGGTTTGCATAGTCGAGCCTCGAGGTGATGAAGGCATGAACAAGAGTTTCAGCGGCCTGAAGGATGAGGTAGTGGTGGTGTGGGGTGGGCCGGGCAAGGGACACAGAGCAGGCTGAGCGGAGTGAGTGGACAGGTAATATGGTGTCATGATGTCATTTTAACGCAGTGGCTACAAACTTACTCTTGGTGAGAGTCTTCCAATCTTTCAGTTTTCCAGCCAACTGTTTGAGATTGCTTTTTATTTGTCGAAATAAATCTTTGAGGCTTGCATGTTGATGGTCAAAATTTAAAGCAGTATAAAGGGTGTGCACAATATGGATTGGCTGTGTTTCAGCAGAGGAGTATTGGCTTGAATGAGAGTAAATTGGTGCTATTTGTTTCACCGATGGAGAGTGAGGGGTGCTTTGCGACGTGAGTGCATAAGTAATTTGTGCTGACTAGCATGTTTAACCATTGGGGGTGATATCCTGAAATTTGGAGTCATCAGGTTTTGGGTTGTGGATGAAGAGCATTGTGACAAGCGCTCCGGGACGCAATCCCGCGTGAAGGGAGCTATATAAATGCATGTTGTTGTATTAACTAATACACTTAAACTTAGCCACTAAAACTTTACATACTTTATATATAAAGTATCATACATTGAAACAAAATAGTCAATACACTGTACAATATATCCTGTGAAGCTCTTTGAGACGTCTCAACAGCAGACACCTGATAACCTAGTTGAAAGGTTCTATAAATGTAACTTTATATCCTTTATGAGTCATCCAATTCGTATTGAGATATTTGTTCTAATTTGCTTCTCAATGCTATAATAATTCCTTGCATTTGATGTGCCTATTATGTTGAAATGGCACAAATGCACTTTGCATGTAATTGGTATTAATAATAATAATCCTTGCATTTGATATAGCGCCTTATTACATCTCTGAAACGTCTCAAATTGACTGTATATTTTGTGGGCGAAACGCGCCAGCCAGTGCACACAGCAGTGTCCCACAAACGGTCGTGGATTGAAGTGATTTTTTTAAAAAGCAATTATTACCCCCAGGAAAAGCCATCTGCCAGTTGACTAACAACTGGGCTCCTACTTACTGCTAGGTAAACCGAGGCGTGTGGAGTAAGAAAACTTACCCAACATTTTGCCCTGCCGGAAATCAAACCCAGGTCTTGCTTGCGAGGCGAGTGCTCTAACCACTGAGCCAGAGGATTCATGTCCAATGTAGTGCCTGTTTTGTAGGCAAATGCAACAGACAATTTTCCCAGCTTGCAAGTCCCTAAACATGGTCATCAAATGAGTGACCAATGTTTCTGGAGGATTGTTGGCTAGGACGCTGGTAGAACCTCCTTTTTCTTTTCCAATAGCATTTCGGGATATTTGGCAACCATCTAAACAGGTAGGTGGAATTTTGGTTTAATTGTCTCACCTGAAGGTCTACGACTCTGATAATGCGGTGCTCCTCTAGCATTGAACAAGACTATCATCCTAGACCGTGATGCTCATGTCTTGATATAAGATTTGAACCCACATCTCTTAACCCATAGGGAAGAGTGCTAACTGAGCCACACCAAGACCTATATGAAATAGTTGGTTTTGAGTCATTTACAGGAAAAATAAATGTTTTCCTATTCATCTTTATTCATGTAAAGTATTCTACGTAATGCAATGTTTTGTACCATTAGGTGAATTGAAAGTTGTTGCGCTTGGAGTTATGTAAAGATTTTTGTGCTGTTTATTTAGTTAACACTGCTGAGTTGTGAAGGGAGGAGGAATCATCATGTTGTATCAAGCTTGGGGGGGATTTCTTGCAGAAGCTTTCATAATGTCTAAAGTGTGCAGAAAAACTATCCTCTTTATAATAATAATAATAATCTTGCATTTGATATAGTGCCTTATGACAACTTCTGGGACACTACCCTGCGTGAATGGTGCTATATAAATGCAAGTTGTTGTCTTTGAGACATCTCAAAGCACAGAATCTATTGTAAACTGAATTAAATGTATATTTGGGTTGCGAAATGCGGTAGCCAATTGCGCACAGTAGTGTCCCACAAACAGTCATGGATTGAGTGACCACTTCAGGTGGTTGCCAAGTCGTGGATGTTTCACCCTACCTGGGAATAAAACCCAGGTACTCTTGCTTGCGAGGTGAATGCTTTAACCACTAAGCGACAGGAATTTTGTGTCATATATAAAGCATGTCTGTATCTCCTCTCTATGAGCTATTTTATAAATCTTTCTACAGAAACAGAAATAATGTCAGTCAAGTGTGTAACATAAAAACGCTGATCTAAAAACTGGTCACACGTTGGTGCTGAAGGATCTGAAATCATTACCGGTTGTTTTGAATGAAGGGCTATGTGCAAAAAGCATACGCAATTTAAGAAGAATACTTGCATTTCATAAAACTACCCTTCTGCTCCAAAGACCTGCAGTGTGACCAAGGTTGTGGATTGAGGCCCCATGTCGGGACTTGGAATCACATACTCTAAGCTGATACTTCAATACAGGGCTGGAGGTATGTTGCATTATTGGAGGTACTGACTTTCGAAAAGACATTAAACGGAGGTCCTGTCCACCTGTTTAGGTGGCGACAGCAACTTGCATTTATATAGCGCCCTTCACGCAGGATAGCGTCCTGGAGTGCTTGACAGTGGCAGAGTCTGAAACCGAGTCAGGAGAGAGGGAGGTGATCAAGAGGAAGGGATTTGAAAGTGGGGAGGGAGGGGGTAAGGTGGAGGGACTGAGGTAGAGAGTTCCAGAGTTTTGGGGAGTAGTGGCTGAAGGCACCAATGGTGGACCTTTAAAAAACAAACCATGGCACTACTCCAAGAGAAGGAAGTTTCTCCTGTTGCACTTTGTGGCTGTTAATAAAACATTTCTGTGTGTAAATGGGCTGCCTTGTTCGCCTGCAAGTACAACCACTACACTTCACTAAAATCCCGTTAAGCCCTTTAGGACATCCTCCGATGTGAAAGGCACTGTACCAAATGCAAGGATGATTATTATTATTGTGCTACTTGGCCTCGACCACTTTTCATATAATCACCTCTCCTGCCTCCTTGATAGTTGGTCCCTTCAGCCTCTCTGTCCCAACCCTTTGGAACTCCCTCCCTTGTCTCCTTCAAGACATCTCTCAAGACCCTCCTCTTTGACCGCACCTTCAGCCATCCTCCTACCCCTAGCCTCCCTGCCTTCACCCTCCTGATCCCAACCCCATGCTTCAGTCCAAATCCCTAACTGTCCAGCGCCTTGGGATATCCTCATGACGTGAAAGGCTCTATTCAAATGTAATGTTTTATGGATAGCAGATAGCAGCACAATGAGCAGTACAACTCAGTATGAAATGGGTAGAACATTGCACCATTTTTCTGTTGGAAATGGTAAATAACCAGCAGCTCACAACATTTGAGTGTAATTTAATTTGTCATAACTGCAGGATTTACTAGCACATTGCATATATAAAGTACTCCAGAGCACATCTGGGCAATCGTTGTTTCATATTTAGTATTGCCTGGTTAGCAAATTGTAAGGTTGAGGTCACTTGCCCTTTACACTGTTATTTTGATAGACTATGTTAGGATAATTGAAGGCCCCATTATCACTACTCCATTGGTTTTGCAGATTTGCTCGTCTCTCTCCTTCCCATTATTTGGTGGTCTGTAGTATACACCTAACAAAGTAGCAGCTCCTTTTCTACTCCTTAACTCTAACCAAATAGATTCTGTTTTTGGACCCTCTAGTACATCGTCCCTTTCCAGGGCCGTAACCGTGTCTTTAATCAATATTACCAGCCCTCCTTCTTTTCCTTCCCTATCCCTCCTGAATATGTTGTAGCCAGGAATATTCAGCTGCCATTCCTGCCCTTGTTTGAGCCAGGTTTCCGTTATTGCCACGACATCATTACCCCTTGTGGCAACTTGAGCCGCAGCTCCCCAACCATACTTGTCATACTCCGTGCATTTACGCACATGCACTCCAAGACTGACTGTTCTGCATTTCTCCCCTGTCTAATCCCTTTTTCTGTATTATTCCTTAATAACATTGCTATTCATCTCTCTGAGCCCTCTATGTAACTTGTTTGCCCTCTCTAATGCTACATCCCGATTCCTTTTCCCCCTTGAAATTAGTTTAAACCCTTCCCCACAGCACTAGTTAACCTCCCTGCCAGGACATTGGTCCCAGCTCTATTCAGGTGTAACCCATCCACCTTGTACAGGTCCCACCTGCCCCAGAACTGGTCCCAATTATCCAGGAACCTGAAGCTCTCCTTTCTGCACCATTTCTCCAGCCGTGCATTCATGTGTTTAATTCTCTGTTTTGATACTCACTTGCATAAGGCACTGGGAGTAATCCAGAGATCACCACCTTTGTGGTCCTACTTTTTAGCATTTTCCCTAGATTCTGATACTCTCCCTGTAAGATCTCAGCCCTTTTTTTCCCTATGTCATGGATCCCGACATGGACCACGACTTCTGGATGTTCCCCTTCACCCTGTAGAACATTTTGCACCCGTTCAGCGAAAATCAAAACTTTCAAGGATAAGCAAGTGTGTCTGTGTGTTAATCTGCATTCCATATTGGATCCTTTAGTTGCAAGTGAAGCTGCAACTAGTACAGCTAGTTGTCTATATGAGGAGACTTAATTTTAGGTGATTAACGCAAGATGGAGGCTTTTGTTCTGCTGGGGTGAGGAAACAGTGCTGCAGGATTATACAATATACCTGCACTTGGCCCATTGAGACTTACTGATGTATAAGTACCTTGGTGTCAATTACAGATTTAATATCATCTTCCCACTAAAATCTCCAGAGGCCAGACTTATTACAGAGTGTGAGTCACCTCTAAGTTCCATGGTTGTGTTATGGTTAGTTCTGTCTAACTTTGTTAGTTTCTAGGCATGTGTCACCATACTGTTTGCTTGGGTGAATGAATCTATTGGCTGTTTTTTCATAATATAGTGTTTGTGATTGTGCTCCTCGCCCATCCCCCAAGACCTCTGGGGATCTGTGGAAAGCTCAACACGATGTCGTACAGGTTCCTCCAGGCCTACCTGCTTCTGATTACTCGGGGACATGGAAACTTCCAAAGCACCACTCTGTACTGAGGACTGTTTAGGGGAACAACTTTTCCCCTTCTTTATATATTCAGCTGGGTTTTCTTTTCTGAGATAATGACTATTTCTTGTTTAAATGCTTCATATCCTCAGTGGACTGATGCATGTTAATTACAAATCTGAGCATTCAGTCAGATGTTGTCAGCATATTGTGGAAAATAGTGATGAGAAATTATTTGGTGTGGAGTATTTGGCACAGTGGATAATGCTCTCATCTGGGCCTAATAGGTACAAGCCTCTGAAGACATGACCTCGTAGTTTGTGTTGACATTTCAGTGCAGTGAAGTGCAGGGAGTGCTGCATTTTCAAAGGTGTCGTCCTTTGGATGAGACATTGGAGACGTTAATTGCCTTTGTTAAAAAGAAGGTAACACTTTGAAAAGAGAAGGGAGTATTTTCTGGTGCCTGGCCAACAATTCTCTTGATAAATTGGACATTCATCTCATGGCTGCTTGTGGGACCTTGTACAGATTCCCTATAAATCTGTGCGCTGTAAGCGCTTTGTGATATTTCAATATTAGGTACTATATCAGATGCAAGGATTATTAAGAATAATAAAATAATACTTGCATTTGATATAGCGCCTTATCATGTTGAGACATCTCAAAACGCTTCACAGGATATACTGCAAAGTATCTGTTTTGTGAGCGATACGCTTTTTATTTGGGGGTTTAGTGTCAAAACAAAATGACTGTATTTTGTGGACGAACTGCAGTACCAATTGCGCACAGCAGTGTCACACAAACAGCCATGGAGTGAGTGACCACTTTTTTTTAGCAATTATTACCAAGGTGACCCGTCAATTGACTAACTGGGTTCCTACTTACTGCTAGGTAAACAGAGGAGTGTGGAGTAAGGAAACTTGCCTAAGATTTCACCCTGATACTAAATTATTCTCATTAATATTATTATTGATTTCAAAGTTCCAGCAGCCTGAAGATGGTGGAAGAGCCCACAGTGCCTGTTGTATGCAGATGTAGTTTTTTAACCTGCAAACCATTGCACTGGATGTGCTGCTGTGCAGAGAGAAAGAACTTGAATTTTTATAGCGCCTTATCATGTTGAAGCATCTCTTTACAGCAATTACTGTCAAGTGTAGTGATGACTCTTTTGGTAGGCAAACACAGCAGTCTTTTTATACACAGCAAGATCCNAAAAACAGTTGTGAAATGAATGAACAATTTATGTGGAGGATTGTTCATTAGGATACTAGGAGCAACTCCACTTTTTGATTATGCCTTGTGATTTTTAACTTCCACCTTCCCTCCTCCCCCCTCTTCTTCCAGTGCAGTACAGGAAAATTAAAGGGAGAGCATTATTTGGGCAGCTTTTGAACGTTTTTGGCAGATCTTTTAATCCCAATGCACTGCCCTTTCGCCATACACCTTAATACATAGGAACATAGGCATAGGAGTAGGCTATTTAGACTCTCAAACCTCTTCCGCCATTCTGTTAGGTTATGGCTGATCTGTACCTCAACTCCAATTATTCGCCTTAGCCCCATATCTCTTGATACCCTTACCGAACGCATCTATCCACCTCAGTCTTCAAAATTTTAATGGATCCAGCATCCACAACCTTTGGGTGGAGAGACTTCCAGATTTCCACTAACTTTTGCATGAAAAAAATCTATGTTATCTCAGTATCTGTCTCACTTTTAAATATCCTTATTGATTCTGCCTTTAAGGCTTTCTGAAGCAGAGTGTTCCATGTCTTCACAGCTTTCTGTGTGAAGAAATAATAATAATAACGTCTTCTAGACCTCTCAAAGCACTTCAGAGAATATGCTATAAAGTGAATTGACCATATATTTGTGGGCGAAACATGGCAGCCAATTGCTCACAGCAATGTCCCACAAACAGTCGTGGATTGAAAATGACCAATTTATTATTGTTTTGTTTTGGAGGGATTATTATTAGGCTCTGTGTGGAGTAAGGAAACTTGCCCAGGGTTTCGCCCTCTGCCTGGAATTGAACCCAGGCGTCTCGCTTGCAAGGCAAGTACTCTAACCACTGAGTTACAGGATTCTTCAATGCTTCCTGATTTCAGTTCTAATTGTTTTAGTTCTGATTCTAAGGCTATGAACTCTTGTACAACAACACCACCAACAACAACTTGGATTTATATAGTGCTCTCCATGCCAGATGGAGTCTCAGAGCGCTTCACAAAAATGGATCTCTGGGCCGAGTCAGGGGGAGGGAGAAGAAGATGACCAAAGGTGCGATCGAAAAGAAATGGAGAGTTAGCCATTCTCTAAACCTTCAGTTCCTTTCATTATTTTAAATACCTCAAACAAATCACCCCGTGACCTCCTCTTTAAGGACTATAATTCTAATCTTCCCATTAGATTAGCTTCCATAACACATGGATCCAGATTTAAGCATAGAAGGGATCAATTTATTTGGGATGCATCAGTGTGTGCCTATTTCTGGGGAGAACGATAGCTAGGCCATAAATAGAAGAGGCTAAAGAGACTGTAAAAGATGATGTAAGATCAATGGCTCACTCTTGATGATGATAGTAGGGGTATCATTGTGAGAAGTGGATTTCACAGACATGTTGAGGATAAAGAACGGAGCAATGGAGAAACTTCTGCGTCAAGTCATTAAGATCAGAGTTGGAAGAATGTTCTCTATTGGAAAGCTAGCAACTGAATGGCCAACACATATAGTGGTGGGATATCTGAATGTGAGGAACTTGTGATCTAGGATGCGGATACATACATCCTGAGATCCGTAGATCCTTAGCAGGTAGACACTTCTGTTTATGTGGAAAACAAAGAAAGTGTGATTCAGGGTTTTATTTATCAGGGAATTGATACAAAAACAAGTAAGTGATGTTACATGAAAACAGAATGTTGGTTTTGATGCAATTGGAGTGCTGAGTGAAGTTTTGAGTACTTTGTACTTTTGAGATACTGTATATTGTGCGTTTCATATAGTCATTTCACTTTACAGTATATTCTGTGAAGAGCTTTGAGACGTGATAAGACGCTAGATCAAATGCAAGGATTATTATTACTGTACTTTGAATAACTAGTCAACTCTGATAAGTAATCATTTGAGTTATTTCTCTTGGGATGACAAGTTATCAGAGTTTCACAGTATATAGGTGTAGCTCCCCAAAGTGGGAAAAGAGTAAGTCAGAGTCTAGAGTAGGTGGGTAATATCCAAGATGTTTGCAGATGACAATGTTGGTGAGGAAATGCGTATTATGTGCAAGGACAGAAATCGTCACTTCCCTACACTTTCCACACTTCACAAATACAGTTTCTCACTGTTCATTCCCAGCTTTCATGCTCTTTCCAAAATTAACCTGTGGTTGAAGTGTTCCGGAAGCAGTGAGTGACTGAGACATTGCCTATATCTTGGTAACAGCCGTTGATACACTTTTCACGGTAAATTAGTTGGAAGCTAAGAATGCATGACAAAGAGTAAACTTACTTGGAGAGTGGGAGTGTATATGGAACAGAGCAATCTACTGAGCTTTAGTTTTTAGTTATACCCTGGGCAGGTGCCCAGGA
This sequence comes from Callorhinchus milii, assembly GCF_018977255.1. NCBI lineage: Eukaryota > Metazoa > Chordata > Chondrichthyes > Chimaeriformes > Callorhinchidae > Callorhinchus > Callorhinchus milii. The sequence continues at coordinate 124,077,945 of NW_024704743.1, read as the reverse complement.
GATGTGGAGTGTGCGATGTCCCTCTTGTGTTGGGAAATTTGTAGGTGATTTAACAATAACAGCGTGTATTTAATTAGCACGTTTCACATAGGATAAACGCCTTGCAGCGCTTCACAGACGTGAGTGGAAGCACCGAACAGGAAGGAGAGAAGGGAAAATTTAAATGCACAGTTAACGAGAGTTTTTTAAGAGGGCTTTTTTAAGGTGGAGAGAGAAGGATCATGGCAAAAGGTCTTGTGAGAGATGTCTAGAGATGTGTGTGGGTGGGGGGAAACGGGCTAGTAAGTGAAGATTCAGCCACTGATGGTCAGATGGAAGAATTACGGATTGAGTAGCGGGGGTCTGGGTGGGAAAATAAGGTTTCATCCGAAGGGAGGGGCCAAGGTAGTGAAGTGATTTGAAGGTCGGAATGAGGATCTTGAACTTGCTGGAAGCCAACAACAGCATCTTGCCTTTATCTAGCACTCCTCAGGCATGGTAGCGTCCCACAGCCAGTAGAGCCTGCCAGGGATGGGTATGGAGAAACTGACAACTTATCGCCCCAGGGAAATCGCTCAAATGACTACCTATCAGAGTTGACTAGTTATCCAAAGTGTAGTATCTTGAAAGTACAAAGTAATCGAATAGCTGGGATATTCAGTGAGTGATTAGTTATGTGGGGTTGACGACTTATCCCAGGGGTGAGTTATCAGTTTCCCTGTATCTTGTGTGGCATTTGTCCACTTCTGAGTAGCTGTTTTGAATTCAGCTTTGGCACAGAGAGAAATTAATTTCAACTTTGAAATTAAAGTTGCTAATCAATGCAAGTTCTTCAAAAGGAGAACCAGCACAGGAGGACTGACCCTGTGGATTTAAATTTTATATTAGTTTGCCCACGTTGCCTTGTTGGGAAGCGCCTGGTTATTGCTCACCATCACCTCCTAAAAGTGCAGCAAAACAGCTGGGCTGGAGAGTCCTGCCTAATTGGTAATAACAGAGGTTTATCATCTAGTAAAAATTGTACACCCAACAAGTGCACTGTGGGCATGTAAAACTCACTCAGCTATAACGGAGGTAAATTTTACTCACCATTAATTGCTTTGCTGATTGTTTCACGTCCTCTGAATTATTCAGGTCACCTGTCATGGGGAGACAATTGAAGCAGATTTCAACATTATTACCCAGCAAAGTTAACATTTATTTTTCACTTAAATACTGCTACTGAGGCAGGCCAAAAGAAAGGAAACCAATAAACTCATTACAACACACTGGGAATGCAAGACAGTGCTCGACTGGCACCAGCCTCATGCTCGACCCTTGCACCCTCCGCCCCATCATCGGAGGTCGCACTTTCAGCCACTACGGCCCAAAACTCTTGAACACTCTCCCTCAATCCCTCCGCCTTGCCCCCTCTTTCAAGTCCTGCCTGAAAGCTTTCGTCTTCAACTGTGATTACAGTCACCTTCCCCTCCTCTTGGCTCAGAGTCCGGCTCCGTCAATGTTAAGCGCTCTGAGACGCTACCCTGCATGGAGGGCGCTATATAAGTGGAAGTTGTTGTTGTGTGCAACTAGGCAGTAGTTGTAGTGAGGTTTTAATCTTGTGTCGATGAGAAGAATGTTGAGACATTACAAGTTTCACTTCTAAATTGTCTATTGACAATATTCATAGAATATTGCAGCACAGAAGAAGGTCATTCGGCCCATCGTGCCTGTGTCAGTTCTTTGGAAGAGCGACCCAATCAGTCCCACTCCCCGCTCTTTCTCCATATCCTTGCAAATTTTTCCATTTCAAGTACCTATCTAATTCCCTTTTGAAAGTTGTTATTGAATCCGTTTCCACCACTCTTTCACATAGGACAAGTTCTCAATGAGCTTTACAAAGACTGTGTGATGTTGACTAAGCGTATTATCAAATACCATAGACTAAAAACTTTTAAGTGCAGAAAACTGACTTCCAGTTAAGAATGAATTTAAGAATATTCCAAAATCTTCAAAAGATTCAATTTTAAGATAGTAATTGCAAAGTTTGTTTATTGTGTGACAGGTACATTAACCTGACTAACATCAAGTGTAATACATGCATGCTATAATTATTTTCAGAGTGTGTGGCATGTTAGTGATCTGACTGACTGGGGAATGTAGTGGTCAGTGAAGCATGTGCTGTAAGCTGTGAAGCTGTAAGTATCTCCAGGACCCTACACTAGACAAAAGGCACCCTTGAATTCTTGGCAAATTGAACAAGGCTTTTAATAGCTCTGAAAGAATTGGATGAAGTACCAATAATCCTTGTGTTTTATATGGCATCTATAACAACAAAACATCTAATAGAGATTCACAGGGAATTTTTGGTGACTGTATACTTGAAGGTACTACAGTTAATTTTGTAAATAAAGTATCATAAACCTCCCTGAGATAAATGACCAATTCAATGTGAAGGATTGATGTCCAGAATATTGGGAGAGATTCCTTTCTCTTTTTCCAATGGTGTCACTATTTGAAAAAAGAAGGGAGTTTCACCTGTTGTCTTGGCTAATAGTCCACGAGATAAATTGGACATTCACCTCATGACTATTTATGGAACCTTGCTATGGATAAGACATTTTAACGTAAATTACTATAAAAAGTTCTTAATGATAAGAAAGGACTTGGTATTCACAAAGTGCTACTCTCTTACAATTCCCTGAACTTTTTGTACCAATTGGGAAATGTTATTCCATTTGGATTGGTGTGAATTTTTTCCCTTTTTCTTCACTTTCCTTGGGGAGATGGGGTGTAAGATGCCCACTAGTACCTGGCTAATGTGCAACGTGGTTGACTGATGGAAGGTTGCGATTCATACAAAGTTTATTTTTATGTGGATTTTCTTGCCCTGATGAGGATGGAATTCTGGATTATCTTGTGTCAGTCCCTTCAAGCAGCCTGGCTCTGAACCAAGAAATGTCACACATCTGAGCCAAGGGGAATAAAGTGCTGGAGCTCACTGAAGTTGTGCAGCAGTCACCGTGCGGGCAGCTCTGGCATGCGACTTGGATTGCGGTCAGTATTTTTTGCATTGAAATAATTCCTTTTTTTATCTTGGAGTCTCATATTGTAGTAGTTAGCACACTCGCCCGGGTGGAGCGAAATCTTAGGCAAATTTCCTTATTTCACGCCTCTGTTTACCTAACTGTAAGTAGCAGCCTGCTTTAGTCGATTGCTGGATCTCTTTCCGGGGGTAGTAAACTCCACCCCCCCCCAACCACAAAAAAAATTGGTTACCCAATCCACAGCTGTTTGTGGGACAGTGCTCTGCGCAATTGGCTGCTGTGGTTTGTCCATAAAATAGTCAATCCACTTTACAGTATATTCTGTGAAGCACTTTGAGACGTCTCGAAGATGTGATAAAGCACTATATCAAATGCAAATATATATTATCCTGTGTGGCACACACAATGGGCTGAAAGGCCTCATTCTGTATTGAGAATGTCTCTGTGTAATTAGGTCTTAAGATGTTGAGGTCAAGCATCTCATCAGCACCAATAGGTATGCTAATTTCTGGATTAAATGAGCCTGAAAATATGGTGGGGAGGGGGAAGGGGACAGAGAGGCCTTGGGACGTCCTTCCAACGTGAAAGGTGCTTAAATGTAATTTTGTTGATGCTTTACGTTAATAAGACACTGATTCAGACTCCTTCTATTTCTTGGAGTCAGATCTACAATAACCCAAAACAGTAGTAGCCGTTTATGCAACATTCCCTTTGCAGATGTACATTGCTGAGATGCCATTTACTAAATGCCAGCTGCATGATTTAGTTTGCTGCAGGCTAGTTCTCTCTTCCTCGTTCTCTTATTTTCTTTCTGATTCCTTTCTTTAAATTCCCTATCAAATTTTCTCTCGCACCTCTCATTCCCTCTACAAACTTTGTCTCACACTCTCCATTCCCCGCCCTCATATTTTCCAGGCATCTGACTCATTTAATCCACAAATTGGTACAGCTGTTGCTACTGGTGAGATGCTTGACCTCAACATCTTAAGAGTTTAGTGCAGACCTTCAGTGTAAATTGGTTAAACTGTCAGACTGTTCTTGCTTTCTTAAACAGTCTGAATTTGATGTATGATCAGCTATATGTTATTAAATCCCAGTAGTTTGAAGACGAGCCCTATTGGAGAATTATTTTGCTACTTTTGAATAAAATCCTGACAGCTATTCTAATCAGAACTTCCAAAAATATAGCCCTTTTAACTTCTTGTGCATTATCTCTCTTTTTTTATTCTCCAAGCTTGCCATGACCTTAGATAAGTGTCAGTCTGCATTGCATTTTCTATAGCAAGGATGTGAATATTTTGCTTGAAGGAGTCTCCAATTCCTTGCTAGCCATCGGGGTGGCTATTTTGTGTGCTTTTGCCTTTGACTTGTTTGTGCAGCTGTCTTGGTAATGGTAGGAGAATGAAGTATAATAAAATGATAATCCTTACATTATCTGCCGCCAATCAGGAGGGCCTCTGTCTTGCTAACATTGAGTTGGAGAAAGTTGTCCCTGGTCCAGGACTTGATGTCAGACAGGCAGTCGGTCAGGACGCCACCTCTCCGAGGTACGCCACCTCTCTGCCGCCTTTGACACCGTGGACCACTCAATCCTCCTCCTCCGCCTCTCCTCCCACCTCAACCTTCAAGGTTCTGTCCTTGACTGGTTCAGGTCCTTCCTTTCACACCGCCTCCACTTCATCGCGGCAACGGCTTCCCCTCCAGCCCCCGCCCTGTCTCGTGCGGTGTTCCTCAGGGCTCTGTCCTTGGTCCCCTCCTCTTCACCCTCTACATGCTCCCCCTTGGTGATGTCATCTACAGACATGGACTAAATTTCTACATGTTTGCGGATGACATCCAACTCTACCTCTCTGCCTCCACCCTGAACTCCAGGACTACTGGAGTTGCTGTGTGCAATTGGCTGCCGCGTTCGCCCACAAATATACAGTCAATTCACTTTACAGTGTGTTCTGTGAAGCGCTTTGGGACGTCCTCCCGACGTGAAAAGCGCTATATCAAATGCAAGGCTTATTATTATTATTACTGGCGACCTGACCGACATCAAGTCCTGGACGAGGGCCTTTCTCCAACTCAACATCAGCAAGACCGAGGCCCTCCTGATTGGCTCGCGCCAGTTCCTACGCACCTTGGGCGCTGGCAACATCAGCCTCCACCGCTGCACTCTCAACCTCACTAAGCCAGTCTGGAACCTGGGTGTCTTGTTTGACCCTGAACTGTCCTTTCTCCCCCACATCTGTGTCATGACCGGCACTGCCTACCACCACCTCTGCAATATTGCCAGACTTCGCCACTGCCTCACTCCTCAGGCCCCCAAACCCTCACCCATGCATTTGTCACCTCAAGGCTCGATTACGGGAACTCCCTCCTCATCGGCCTTCCCAACTCTTCCCTTCACAACCTGCAGATCATCCAAAACTCTGCAGCTCGTGTACTCTCACGCACCAGACTCCGCGACCCCATCACTCCCACCCTCGCCCGACCCCATCACTCCCACCCTCGCCCGACCCCATCACTCCCACCCTCGCCCGACCCCATCACTCCACCCTCGCCCGACCCATCACTCCCACCCTCGCCCGACCCCATCACTCCCACCCTCGCCCGACCCCATCACTCCCACCCTCGCCCGACCCCATCACTCCCACCCTCGCCCGATTCCACTGGCACCCCATCCCCCAGAGGATCGTGTTCAAGATCCTCGTCCTCACCTTTAAGGCCATCCATGGCCTCGCCCCCTCCTATCTCTCTGACCTGCTGACTCCCTACCAACCTGCCCCCTCCTTCCGTTCATCAGGCTCCAGCCTGTTCCATGTCTCCCGCCCGACCCGCCCTACCATCGTGGCCGGGCTTTCAGCCTCTCTGCCCCCACACTCTGGAACTCCATCCCAGAGTTGTTGTTGCATTTAATATAGCTTCTAACATTGTCTCAAAGTGCTTTACAGGTAATTGCTGTAGAGTTTAGTGAATGTGTATTTAAAGGCAAATATAGATGTGCACACAACAAGCTCCACAAATAACCATAAAGTATCCCGCTGATCTACAGGAATATTGGCTAAGTCACTAGGAGAAACTCCTTTCTCTTTTCCAACTTCCAGGATCTTTTATGCCCACCTGAAGAAGCAAACAACTACAATAACAAAATTACATTTATAGAGCGCCTTTCACTTCGGGAGGACGTCTCAAAGCGCTGAGACGTCCCAAAATGGGGCTTTGGTTCAATAAATTTTCTGAAAGACAACATCTCTGATGCATCGCTCCCCTAGTACTGCACTGGAGTATCAGCCCAGACTGAGCTCATACCTCACACCAAATGGAGCTGAACCACTTATCCACGCATTCGGTGCTTCCCACCCCAGTTTTACCAGTGTCCACCCACCCATCTGCCCTGTTCTACCATTCGTAAAAGCCAATGAATTCAGTACCACACCACCCGTATCCTTGTCTGTACCAAGCTTGTTACCCCCATCCACCACACTGTTGCCAGGCTCCACTGACTCCCCACTGCAGAATAGATCGATTTTCAAGATCCTCACACTTACATACAAATCACTTCATGCTGTAATACCACTCTGTTTTTCCAGCCTGCTAATGCCCCACTCTACGTGCCCCTTTGCTCAGTTGGGTTTGGCCTTCTGCATGCCCCTCTTTCCTTCTGCTCCACCATTGGAGGCGGTGCTTTCATTCACTATGTTTCTGAAACTCTGCCTCAGTTTCTCTGCCTTGCTTCCTCCTTACACGGCTTCATATCGCACTTAAAGACCTTCCTATTTGATGGCCTACAGTCACTTCCCCTCTCTCCCAGGTGTTGAGCTCTGCCACTATTGAGCGCTTCGAGAAGCTATTCCCCAATTTCGCCCACAAAATATACAGTCAATTCACTTTTCAATATATTTTGTGAAGCGTTTTGCGACATCTTGAAGATGAAATAAGGGACTATATCAAATGCAAGGAATATTATAAGGGTGCTGTATAAATGCAAATTGTTGTTTGAGTTTAAGTCAAATAGAACGGCTTGCATACAATCATCTGGTCCAGAGGCAGAATGCTACTAAATTAAGTAAGCCAGTAGCTATATTCATTTGCTCTATGTGCTGTCTCCCTATTCGAATGTCACATCAGAATTATTGGCTCCAAGTGCTATGTTTGTTTTCTGTGTGTTGTGTCTCTTCTGGAGCCTCTTTGACAGATGATTATATATGAATTTTGTCAGATGCTTTTGACGTACTAAATTGGTGCAGGATACACCTAGTGAACAGACTAATTGTGTATCTGATGTACAATGGATAGTGATTAAAATGGCTGAATAAAGCCATTTTCCAGGGCATGTAAGGATTAAGTATTTGCTGCTTCCTCCAATCTCTGAGATGTTAAAAGGGATGTGCTTTTATTTGAAATGACAGTTTCTCAATGAAGCTAGAGTAGGGAATATTCCTTTATGCTTTTGTTTCCTGACTTCTGACAAGTCGATTTAAGGACACACGTAGCAAATTCGTGAAAATCTCCTATGTATGGTTTCTCACAAGGGAGTGTGAGGGTATGTGTCAATGTTGGCCAGAAGATTTCTGTTTGATTTTAGGAACAAAGAACATTAGTAACTGCCCTTTAGTGCTACTGATATGCCGAGGGATTCACGATGAGAAAATATTTTACTGTGAGCGGTTTTAGAAAATAAGTCTAGATTGCAGAAGGAGGCCATTTGACTCATCGAGTCTGCACCTGCTGACAGAGCAAGGACATCAGATTGGGCGGTGGCTGTAAACAAACCAATGAAATTGCTTTTGGAACAAAAATGAATGTTTTATTCAGAGAAATGTGAAAAAATTACTATGTTCCTGTATTTCTTTTAGAAAATAATATTTTGGGATACAGTATATGAGACAAGACATGTCGTAAGTGTAGTATGCTTGGAAGAACCAGACCACTTTGGATCTAAGGTTCCCAAAGCTTTCCACTCTGTTGCCTTCAAATACTGTGTTGTAGACTAATCCATACAGAATTAATTGCAATCAACATCTCCATTATTGTAGCTTGCAATTACCAGGATGATAGAAGGCGAGCTTGATGGACCTTGGTCTTTTTTCCATCGAGCAATTTCTATGTTTCTTAGATCACACCAGGCACCAAATGAAGAATAGCAAAACAAAATAGTCTACAGAGCCCTTTTCTTGGATTTTGGATGTAGTTTCTCACATCACAATACTAATAGGGCATTAAAAATCAAGAAATAATGTTAAATTGATATAAAACTTCCAAATGAAGGGATGTGTGTCCAAGATGTGGGCAGGAAGATGGTGGCAATGCTCTCACTAGGAAGCTCGCAGGGAATTTCTGGTATCTGCCATCCATCTAAGAGGGCTCAAATGCCCACTTCATAGAATTATACGCACAGAAGGAGGCCATTCGGCTCATCGTGTCTTTGCTGGCTCTTTGAAAACAGCTATCCAAATCAATCCCATTCCCCCGCGCTCTCTCCATAGCTGTGCAAACCTGTCCTCCTCGAATAATTATTTACTTCTCTCTTAAAAGTTGTTATCGAATTGGCTTCCACCAGCCTTTCAGGTACTTGTCAAATGACCATCCTTCTTTTGAAAGGGTGGGAAACGGTAACATTACCACCATCTTCCTTGGAGCTGAACGCGCTCCAAGGTGACATATTTGGTAACAGCTGCTTACCTCTCTGCCAATCAATCAAGGTGGATCCCAAGCCCTGGATTTACAAGCGCATCTTCAAGCAGCTGTCGCCCCAAGCCTCAGACTTTCCTCATCAGCTATTTGATGGATGGCTACCTTCAGTGAGGCGGGAAGATCTTTACAGGACAGCTTAACATACCAGCGGGCTTGATGTTCTTGAGGTCCAAGTCCAATGCTGTGTATCAGACTTACTCAGCACCAACTGCTTAATCTATATCCTCGTGTCATTTGGCATCTGAAAAGCGTGGGTTTGAGCACTTGCTGAGTGGATGGCAGGTACCAGAAACCCCATGCTTTGGCAAATAGATGTGCCTGCTGTGAAACCAACTCCAGGGTGTTCAGACACGTCAGTGTAGGCCACAGCTGTCCTACCTGGAGGCACTTCTCGTGTTTGCCACCAATCCACCTTACTGCTTGATCCTGGACTTTGCAAATGCTGCATCCAACAACAACAACTTGGATTTATATAGCGCCCTCCACGCTGCACGGAGTCTCAGAGGACTTCACAGTAACGGATCCCGGGGCCGAGCCAGGGGGAGGGGGAAGAAAGTGACCCCAAAGGCGCGGTCGAAAAGAAAGGTCTTTAGCCGAGACCTGAAAATAGGAAGAGAGGGGCGAGGTGAAGGGAGTAAGGAAGGAAATTCCAGAGCCTCGGGCCGTAGTGGCTGAAGGCACGGCTGCCGAAGGTGGAGCGGAGGATTCGGGGGACAAGGAGGAGGCCAGACCCAGTGGAGTGAAGGCAATGGCACGGTACTCTCCTCACAACGGTGCCAGAGCGAAGGCACTGTTGTGAGGAGAGAGGAGGTCAGAGAGATAGGGTGGTGCAGAGGAGTGGAGGGATTTGAAGACAATAGTAAGGATTTTGAAGTTGATCCTCTCTAGGACAGGCAGCCAGTGCAGTCTGGCAAGGAATGGGGTAATCGGGGAGCGGAGTTTGGTACAGGTAAGAATGCAGGCGGCAGAGTTCTGAATGAGTTAGATTTTATGGATGGTGGTGGAGGGGAGACTGGCAAGGAGGGCATTTGAATAGTCCAGCCAGTGACAAAGGCATGGACCAGGGTTTCGGCTTTTTTTTGGGTGAGATATTGGCGGAGACAGGCGATGCATCAGAAGTGGAAGGAAGCGATGCTGGTGAGGGAATGGATGTGGGGGAGGAAGGATAATTGGGGGTCGAACCTGACACCCAGGTTGCGTATGGATCTCCAGGTGCTCAGCACCATATAGGAGAATTGTTTGTGCACAGGTCTTACAGTTCTGGTCAATATGGTAGCAGGTTCAGGAAACGTATTGCAGCATTAGAGAGAGTTATACAAGGGTATTACCAGGGATGAGTGGATGCTACTATTGAGAAGATTGGAGCTTTTCTCTCTGGACTTGAGCCTATTGAGAAAGTGCCTGATCAAGGTTTTTAAGATTATGAAATAAGGTGGACATTGATGGGCTTTTTCCACTTGTTCAAAACAAGAGGCATAAATGTAAGACAGCAAGTGGTAAATCTATATGGAAGATTGGGAGGAGCTTCTTGACCCAAAGTGTAGTGAGAATGGGGAACTTACTGCCAGACGCAACATATTTAAGGCATCAACATATTTAAGAGGACACTTTATATATACATTAGAGAGAAGGGAATTGTCAAATGACCAAACAGTGACCAACCAGAGGGAAACTGAGTCCACCTCGAAACTGAGCTGGCTTACCTTCCCCGAAGGAGGATATCTAGGTGTTGTGACCTAAACTTCCAGATCTCATTAGATCATTTATTTCTTGGACCTTGCTGTGTGAAATTTGGCTGCCCTTTTAGCGTACAAATACAGATTCACTGCACTTAGCAAATTGTTGTGAAGCTTTTCATGATTATTTGTTCCAGAGTCTCGGGGTGCAGTGGCTGAAACTGTGACCACTGATGGTGGGAAGGAGGGCAGGAGGCTGGAGCCAGTCGAGTGGAGGCAGCTCCCCAACTCACTACCCGTTACCTCCGCTCGGCTGACTCCGGCCTCCTGCTTGTTCCTCATCCCCTTCTTTCCACCATCAGCACCCACCCTTTCAGCCACTGTGCCCCGGAACACACTGACACTATCCCTCACCCCGGCTTGGAGTTGTGCTCCGCCACTGTCAAGCGATGTTATCCTGCGTGAGTGGAGCTATATAAATGCAAGTTGTTGTTGCTATAGGGGAAGTGCAAGCATTATTATCAGCATTATAAGAAGAAGTTGGGTGCAAGTTACCACTGAATGTGCTAGTCAAGGTCAGGTCTTCCTTGTTTAACTTTTTCTTGACACCAATACATACCTCATTCACTGCTGTTTCCGCTGAACCACCTGTGCTATTTGCATTATTTTTATAAGCAGCAAGAAATTATAATGTTTCCCACCTGGCATACTGTCGCTGAAATGCAGATCAACCTAATGCACCTTGACTGGGATTCAGAAGAATTACCATAATTATCAGCAGGTAATGAGATGCAGAAAATCAATGTTAATGCCACACTAAGCAGGACATTGTGCTTTTGGAACATTTCTGCATTGTTCCAGGTGAAAGCTGGGGGTTGGTGAAAGAGTTTATTAATCTCCTGGCACAGGATTTTACCACCCCATCTGATGCATGTCGCTAGGCCTTATCTAGGTGGATACTGAACTGCAAAGATTCCAGCTAAGATTAATAATAATTTCTTATTATTTATTTACCTATTCAGGTGCTTGCCAAATATCCCGAAATAGCATTGGAAAAGAGAAAGGAGGTTCTACTAGCGTCCCAGCCAACAAGCCTCCAGAAACATTGGTCGCTTATTTGATGGCCATGTTTAAGGACTTGCAAACTTGGAAGATTGTCTGTTGCATTTGCCTACAAAACAGGCACTGCATTTGACGTGGAGTCCTGTAGCTCAGTGGTTAGATCACTCGCCTCACAAGCAAGAGACCTGGGTTTGATTCCTGGCAGGGCAAACCTTGGGCAAGTTTCCTTACTCCACACGCCTGATAATAATCCCTCAAGAAAAAATGAATAATAAATTGGTCACTTCAATCCACAACTGTTTGTGGGACATTGCTGTGTGCAATTGGCTGCCATGTTTTGCCCACAAATTATACACTCAATTCACTTTACAGTATATTCTGTGAAGTGTTTTGAGACGTCTAGAAGATGTGAATAGTGTCAAATGCAAGAATTATTATAATTTATGTTAATAACAATCTTTGCATTTGATACAGCGCCTTAACACGTCTTCGAGACGTCTCAAAGCGCTTCACAGCATATACTGTAGAGTGGAGTGACTATATTTTTGTAGGCGAGTTGTAGCAGCCAATTATGCACAGCATTGTTCCACAAACAGTCGTGAATTGAGTGACCAAATTATTCTTTTTTTTTGGATGATTACCCCCAGAAAGTAATCTGCCAATCGACCAACAACCAGGTTCTTACTTTCTGCTGGGTAAACAGAGGGGTGTAGAATAAGGAAACTTGCCGACGGTTTCGCCCTGCCCAGGAATCAAAGCCAGGTCCTCTCACTTGTGAGGCGTTTGCTCTAAGCAATACGCTATGTATTCAGCTATTTACAGTATAGCAACGGCTCATTCAGCCCATTAGGTCTGAGTTAGTATGAGCTATATGATAGCTTATGAGCTGTCTGGTTTAATCCCACTCCTTTACTCTTGCTGCTTCTGAAGAGTCTATCAAATTCGTTATTGCAAGGATTTATGGACTCTGCTTCAATTACGGTTTGTGGCAGAGAATTTCCACTATGCTCTGTGTAGAGGCTTTTTGCCAACTTCTTAAATTTTCTTTAAATTTGTACCCTCATTACTGACTCACTGACCAGTGGAAACGATCAATTACTATAGTAAAATCTGCATAAGTCTGATCTGTTTAATCGCCTAAGTTGTATATCTGCCCGAGTCCTGTTCAAGAGTTGATATTTTATGCAAAGTTTTACACAACTCATACTTTGCATAAGTCATATTAAATGTATGGTCCCAACTAATACAACTTGTGTGTAGGTCAGGGATATGGGGAGAAAGTGGGAAATTGGAATTGAAAGGATTAGTTGAGGTACAGATCAGCCATGACCTAATTAAATGGAAGAAGAGGCTTGAAGGGCTGAATGGCCTACTCCTGTTCCTTTGTGTGAGGTTTACTGTATTTGTCAATCGCAATTCTTGAAAATCTCTAAGAATTCTAACGAGTCATTCCTTAACCTTCTTAGCTATAGGGACTAACTTTCTCAAGTCTCTCTTCATAACTGAAACCTCCTTAGCTCAGTAATATCCCAGTGAATGTAAGCAACACTTATATTTCTATTGCTTTTATGTCCTTCCATTCAGTAGTGTATTCTAACCTCTACATGATCCTCCTGCTGTGTCTAACCAAGCTCCTATAGATGTTTATCATTATTTCCTTTGAATGAGACATTAAACCGAGGTCCTGTCTTCCTGTTCAGGTGGATGTTAAAGATCTCATGGCACTATTTGAAAAGAGATGGGAGTTTATCCAGGTGTCTTAGCCAATAAAGCACCCATAAAAAATTGGTCACTCACTCCATGGCTGTTTGTAGTACATTGCAGTGTGCAATTAGCTGCCTTTTCAAGCACAAAATACAGTCAATCCACTTTACAGTATATCCTGTGAAGCGCTTTGAGACATCTCGATGACGTGATAAGGCACTGTATGAAATACAAGAATTATTATTATCACTATGCCTTGATTTTGTATTCCGTGTCTTTAAGATATAAAAAAATTCTGCCTGGCTTTTAGCCTTTTTTCTATGTCCAGTGTACTGTGATGAGGTCGGCTGCTTCCATTGTGGTGTGATGACCATTTTGTTCTTGCTGTGATTGATGAGGCAATTGAATTAACAATCCTGTCCTCTAAGGTTACAACCGATTCTGCAGAGAATCCACTTGTTTTTTTGTGTAAAATTTGAAACCTCATTTGCTTAGCCAGCTGAGTCATTTGAAATAAAAGAAGGTGCCATTTGCATCTCATATGCCATTTTTTTCCAAGCAACGTTATCATGCTTCATTGGCCAGAAGTAGCATTTGATTCTGTATGTCTGTTACAGAAAAGTCTGCCATGTTGCAGTAGCTACTGTTCCCACCTAACTTGCCAGCTGCTTTCTTTCTCAAGCCTGCAGTAGCAACAACAATTTATATAGCACCCCTCACACAGGGTAGTGTCCCAGAGCACAGTTCTGCATTAGAGTAAAACAGTGGCAATCATGACAGTACTTGATGTATGTGTGAAGGAATCAGTTGTGTCAGTTATTGAAGGACATAACTGGCAGCACAAACAATTGGAAGTAATAAATAATAATTCTTGCATTTGATATAGCACCTTATCACGTCTTCTAGACAACAACTTGAACTTATATAGCGCCCTCTTCGCAGGGTAGCATCTCAGAGCGCTTAACAGTGATGAAGCCTGACTCCGGGGGGGGGGGGGGGGTAGTTGGCCGTAAGCACGGTCGGTGAGGAAAGTTTTCAGGCGGGACTTGAAAGAGGGAAGAGAGGGGACAAGGCAGAAAAATTGAGGTGAGTGTTCAAGAGTTTTGGAAGCACTTCACTGAACATACTGTAACGTGAATTGACTGTACATTTTGTGGGCAAAACGCAGCAACCAATTGTGCACAGCAGTGTCACACAAACAGTCGTGGATTGAGTGACCAATTTATTATTTTTTTTGAAGGAATTATTACCCCCCGATAAACGATCCCCGAATCGGCTAACCACCGGGTTCCTACTTACTGCTAGGTAAACAGAGGCATGCGGAGTAAGGAAACTTGCGCAATGTTTTGCCCGGCCTGGAATTGAACCCAGGTCTCTCGACTGTCCCACATTCAGTGAATAACCAAGTTTATAACCAATCTAGAAGATTGTTAGCCGTGGGATTTTTAAAGTCCATCTGAACAAGAAGACGGACCTTAGTTTAACATCTCAAATGAAGAGTGCCCCTCCCTTCTCCAGTCGAGAGACCTGGGTTTGATTCCAGGCAGGACAAAACGTTGGGCAAGTTTCCTTACACTGCACACCTCTGTTTACCTAGCAGTAAGTAGGAGCCCAGATGTTAGTTGATTGGCGGATCGTTTTTCTGGGGGTAATAATTCCTTCAAAAAAGTAATACATTGGTCACTCAATCCACAACTGTTTGTGGGACACTGCTGTGCGCTTAGGCCATCTTCCCCTGGCTCAGAGTCAGGCTTCGCCACTGTTGAGCGCTCTGAGACGCTACCCTGTGTGGAGGGCACTATTTAAGTTCAAGTTGTTATTGTCTCGAAGGCCTAAAGACCTTGTTTCTTAATCGTGCTTACGGTCACCTCCCCATTCCCTCTCACCTTGGCTCATTGTCAGTGAATTGACTATATTTTGTGGGTGAAACACGGCAGCCAATTGTGTACAGCAGTGTCGCAAACATGGATTGAGTAGCCACATTTATATAAAAAAGGTATAACTGGATTATTACCTCTGGAAAAGCAATGCGTAATTGACTAACAACCGGGTTCCTACTTACTGCTAGTAGGTAAACAGAGGAGTGTGGAATAAGGAAATTTGCTCAAGGTTTCGCCCTGCCTGGGAATCAAACCTCAGTTCTCTCGTTTGCTCGGCGAGTGCTCTAACCACGAAGCTACAGGACTCCGATGTATGTGTGAAGGACCCCAGTTGTTGCAGTTATTGAAGGACCTATCTGGCTGCACAAACAATTGACAAATAATAATCTTTGCATTTGATATAGCACCTTATGTCAACGAAACGTCTCAAAGCATTTAGCAAAATTTATTGTAAAATGAAGTGATTGTATTTATATGCAAACATGGCAGCCAGTGCAATGTCCCACATTCAGCTATGAAGTGAATAATCAAGTTTATCTGGAAGATTGTTAGCCATGGGATCTTTAATGTCCATCTGAACAAGAAGACGGGACCTTATTTTAACATTTCAAATGAAGAGTAGCACCTCTGACATACAATGTTCTCGAAGCACTGCATTGGAGTGAAAGCCTATGAGCTTAAAGCCTAAGATGGGGCTTGAATGCACAACTTTCTGATTCAGATAAAAATGCTACCAACTGAGCTCGGCTGACATATATATACTATGTGGAATAGTATTAATCCTTGCATTCGCTATGGTTCCTATGATCTTGAAATGTTTCTAAGTGCTTCACAGGAACTAGCTGTCATTTGTAGTGACTAATTGTGGGCAAATGCGGCAGTCAGTTTCTGCACAGCAAGTTCCTATGAACAGCTGATTAATCTACAGGTTTGTTAGCCAGAACGTTGGGAGATACTCCTTTTCTTTACCAATAATGTTGCGGGATGTTTAATGTCCATCTGAAAATGAGAGCGGACCTCAATTTACAACTGATATGACAGATGGAAGAAAATACTTTGCCTTGTGACAAGGCCTTAAATTCTGGTGAAAGTAGTTAACTCTGTTGAACAACAAATGGTTCAAATACTGCATCAAATGTCACTGGTTTGGCTCAGTTGGTAGCATTTGCGCCTCACAGGTTGTTGATTCAACCCCAACGTTGGGACTTTGTTTTACCTACAAAATGTAGAGTCAATTCACTTTACAATATATTCTGTGAAGCTCTTTGAGACGTCTTGAAGAAGTGATAAGGCGTTATATCAAATGCAAAGATTATTATAGACAGTCCATAATTGTACAATTGGGAATAATAGATGGGGTCCTCTCTTTCAGAGGGTTCATCAACTATGAGTAAGTGAAACTTGCTGTAAGCCACTAATCATTGCTTAAACCTATTTTATTATTGGGTTCAGAATCATTCATCTAGAATCAACTTCTTTTAGCCCTTATCGAAAAGGTAATGTAGGAATTGATTAAAAACCTAGTTAAAATCTCTGCTATTTCAAGTAAAACTCTGTCTATCTCAAGGAAGTATTGGTTCTCTTAAGGTCAACTTAATGGATTGAATTTTTGTAAGGCTGCAATCAAAGAAAATAAGAATAATAATCCTTGTATTTGGTATAGTGCCTTATCACGTCAAAAGATCTAATTTACAGTGTTACTGTGAAATTAATTGACTATTTTGTAGCCAAATGCCGCAGCACAATTGCGCACAGCAGTGTCCCGCAAACGGTTTATATTCAAGCACATCAGCTTCATTAATATTGTATGTTTTATATAATAAAATGGATTTTTATTGTGCCTTTACTTGTCAGTGTCTCAAAATGATTTAAAACTAATTACTGTCAAGTGTAGTGGCTGTTTTTGGTTGGGGATTCTGGAAGGATGAGTTCAAATAGGCCAAATAGTCATCTTCATCTGAACCTCTCTTGGGATCTTGTAAAGTGAATGAGCAATTGATCAGGAGGATTGTTGGCCAGGACATCAGTTAAACTTGCTTGTTTTGGTGCAAATAATCAAGTAACATATTATCGTTCTTCAGATTTAATGGCTCACCTGAAGCATTTCTTTACATGGTGAATGGGGAAATATGAACTTCCTTGCATTAAACAGAGTCCATCAACTGTTTAAATAGGGAATTAGAAAGATACTTCAAGAGGAGAGAGACTGAAGGTCATGAGCAGCAATATATTGTGTCTTGTGGAGAGAGACGAGCACAGAATTCATGGACAGAATGGCCTCTTTCTCTGTTGGAAGATTGTGTAAATCTACGAACAATTGGGTGGAAATCACAACTTTTTGTTTTAACTGGATTATATATACAGTATTAAAAAAAACTTTCCCAGTCATTGGTGGATAATAATTATATAATACTTGTTTGCATTTGATGAAACACCTTATGTCTTCAAGATGTCTCAAAGCACTTCACAGAATATGTTGTAAAATGAATTGACTGTATATTTTGTGGGTGAAATGTGGCAGCCAATTGTGCACAGCAGTGTCCCACAAACAGTCATTGATTGAGTGACAAAATTATTGTGATTTTTTTAAGGGATTATTACCCCAGGACAATAATCCGCCATTCCTGCCTACTGCTAGGTAATCCGAATATCCTACAGGCAAAAAGAAAGCTGTGAATAATTACTTAAATATTAATTCACCTGTACATCTTTTCCATTCTGTTGTGGAATCAGCCTCATTGTATAACATGAAGTGTTTTCTGCAGCACTATCTTGAAGCAGGCTGTAAAGCAATTGAGATCTACCATTGGTGGCTGTCTCCTTGTTACCCAGATATGGATGCGTTGCTGTTTGTTGTTCATTTGATTTCTTGTCCTAGATCAGTCATGATGAACTAAAGAATTTACCGGTTCATTTAATCTTGAAGGAAATTGCAGGCAACCTGATCCATAGTCAATGCATGGTGAGTGAACGCTGAGGTGGGAGATTAGCTGTTCAATCTGTTAACTGCAAAACAAAATAACTTGTTTATTCCTTCACTGTTTGGCATTGGCAGAGTGTGTAATTAAATGGGAAATAAAATAGTAACAGAACAGTATTGAGCAATACAGCTTGTGTGGTTCAGAACCTTTCTTTTGTTTACAAGAATAGAATGACCAAGAGAGTCCGTCTAATGCTAAATGGAATATGTGGAGTCCTGTAGCGTATTGGTTAGAGTACTCGCCTCCCAAGCGAAAAGACCCAGGTTCAATTCCCAGGTGGGCGGAAACCATAGACAAGTTACCTTACTATACATGCCTCTGTTTACCTAGCATTAAGTTGGAACCCGGTTGTTAGTCATTTGAATTGAACCCAACAGAAAGAGTGCTACCAATTGAGCCACCTGACTTATTTCGATTACTCCAGGCTTTCACAGGGAATGAGGGTGCAGTCTGACTCTGTATTTGCAATGAGATCAAATGGGCTGAAGGCGTTCCTCATCTGAACTTATGATTTTTGACTTAGTAATAATAATAATCCTTGTATTTGACATAGCGTCTTATCGCATCTTCGAGACATCTCAAAGTGCTTCACAGAATACACTGTAAAGTGAATTGATTATTTTGTGGGCAAAATGCACTGATTTCAGGAACAACAACTTGCATTTATATATAGCGCTCTTCATACAGGTTACTGTCAGTTGTTGAAATTTCACTGAATTTCACAGATAACCATTATATTTTTCCCTCTCACTAGATGAAGTTACATAGGTTTAAAGTTAAATTAAATATTCATACTTGGGGATAACAATGATCTTTGAATTATAATAATACTTGCATTTGATATAGCGCTGTTCACGTCGGGAGGACGTCCCAAAGTGCTTCACAGAACACACTGTAAAGTGAATTGACTGTATATTTGTGGGCGAACGCAGCAGCCAATTGCGCACAGCAATGTCCCACAAACAGTCATATGGATTGAAAATGACCAATTTATTATTGTTTTGGGTTTTGGAGGGATTATTATTAGGTATGTGGAGTAAGGAAACTTGCCCAAGGTTTCGTCCTGACCTGCCTGGGATTGATCTCAGGTCTCTCACTTGCAAAGCGAGTGCTCTAACCACTGAGCCACAGGACTCCACAAATTATAATTTATTATTGAAACAGATATTGAGACAAATCAATAAAATCATTCAAAAGAGAATGGGTATGCCCCTGAGCAGTACACACATTGGGCTATGTAGAAAGATCGGTAATGTGGGATTAATAATAAAGTGTGATCATGCACATAGCAATGGCAGAGCACATTGAGTAAAATGGTCTCCTTCTGTGCTGAAAACGTCTGTTTCTACATGAATTCTTGTGCTTCCTTTACCTGGACACTTGCCACGATTCCAATTGCCAAAGCCTGAGGCCACTGGTGATGGATGCAGTGGCCTGATAGATGGCCTTTGGTACTAACCACCTTAATGGTTTTCTTGCAAATCCATCTATAAAAGTACAAAAGGTCTCATAAATCTGGAGTGGGACTTGAATTATTAATGGTAGCTACGTTTGCCCACTCTTGGAGAAATGTGGAGACTGTAACGTAGTGGTTAGAGCACTCACCTCGCAAGCGAGAGGACCTGGGTTAGCGAAACGTTGGCCAAGTTTCTTTACTCCACACGCCTCTGTTTACCTAGCAGTAAATAGGAACCCAGTTGTTAATCGTTTGGCGGATTGCTTTTCTGGGGGTAATAATCTCTTCAAAATAAATAAAAACAATAATAATTTGGTCACTCAATATATGACTTTTTGTGGGACACTGCTGTTTGTGTTTCACCCACAAAATATACAGTCAATTCACTTTACAGTTTATTCTGTGAAGCGCTTTGGGACATCATAAGGTGCTATGTCAAATGCAAGGATTGTTTTTATTCTGAGGCAGGAGAGTCTTGCGCAATACGCTTGCAAATGTGCATTGGCAGAATAATCCTCAATCTATTTTTTTCTGTCATTTTGAAGGGCTGGCCTTGAAAGCTCTGTTGCCATGGTTTCAGTATTATCTTGCGACAAGCAAAGAGCCATCACATGCAGTGATTCTAGGATTTCAAATGGTGGTTTTACTAATTCTCCAGGTGAATGTTTTGTCAGCAAAATAATTCACAAAGTGGAATTGTTTTCTTAAAGTCAGTTGTCATCATGTCGAGGGGTTGATCGAATTTGCATTGCAGTCACAGTTGCCCTTTGCATTCACGGATTGTGATCAAGATCTTTAAGATTCTAAAAGGACACAACAAAGTCATGGGGGAAAAACTATTTCCTTCAGTTAGAGAATCAATAACAACAACAAATTGTATTTATATATCGCCTTTCACATCTGGAGAACGGAGCCTGAGGAGTGAGACACGTTGACTGTGTCTGCCAGCAGAGGACAGAGGAGGAGGAGTTGAGTGACGAGAGGCTGGATGGTGGGGGTGGTGGGGTGAGACAGCAGGTGGGAGGCTTCATGTGTAGCTTGAGAGGGAGGAAGGAGAAATGGGGCCAAAGGAGTGTAGGGTAGGAGCTATGGTGTAAGGAGTGGGTGAGGTAGAAGGCATGTGGGGATGGGCTGTGGGAAGGAGAAGGCAGCCGGGCCGATGTTTTCTATCTTTGAGACAAAGACGTCCAGGACCTCTTTGCACCAAATGTTTTATTCCAAAGGCCTTTACCTACATGGGAAGCTGTTCACCTCTGGAGCAAGAGCAATAAAAGAAAAAGAGGGGTTACAGTATTTGTCTCACTTTCCACCACTTTTCCCCTCTATTAAAGGCAAGCTCAAGCTGCCTGGTTAATGCAGCCTTTAGTGTAACAAGGCAGGCAGTGACTCTTGGCTGCAAATCCATTGCATTGTGAGTGGGAGCCAAGTTGACTAGATCTGCATTGAGCCTCCCTTCACTGTGAGACGTGCATTCAGCAGGACTGTCGAGATGCCATCACTTGCACAACCCCACAATTACGTGCTTGATTGCAATTCCTCTCCACTGGCACAAGCCTCCATTTCAGTTGCCTTGCTTTGTTGTCTGCCTTTCTTGTTCGGGTTTCAAATTCCACTCTCTGCCATTCTGTTCTTCTCACACACAATGCCATCGCTGGTTTAATAAAAGATTTAGTGTGAAGAAAATCAATTGGCAGTATGTCAAATGTGGTGCTTCATTTTTTTTAGCTAAAGCTAAAGAGAGGCTTCATGTTGCTTTACAATCTCCTCTCCAATTTACTTAATTTCAATCTGTCCTTATTTTTTCTGTCTTAAATTTAATAATCATCCTTACATTTGATACTGCATCTATAAAGGTGAAATGTCTCCCAGGTGTTTCACAAACAAGTGTATTGACTTGCAAACATAATGATAATCCTTACATTGATCTAGTGCCTTATCACGTTGTTGAGAAGTCTCAAAGCGCTGCACAGACTGTATCGTAAAGTGAATTGGCTATTTTGTGGGTGGAACACGGCAGCCAATTGCGCACAGCAGTGTCCCACAAACAGTCGTGGATTGAGTGATCAATTTTTTTTTGAGGGATTGTTACCCCAGAAAGCGATCCACGGATCGACTAACAAGATTCCTACTTACTGCGATGTAAACATGACAATCATTTGCACGCAGCAAGGACTCATAAACAACCATAAAGCGATTGACTGATTTATGTGCAGGATTGTTGCCCAGGTCAACTAAAGAAGAAAACCCAAGGAACTTCCTTCTCTTCTCTAATCGTGTCACAGGATCTTTAATGTCCACATGCAGACGAGACCTTAGTTTGAACATCTCAACTGAAAATGTGTGAATCTTCACTCGGGGGTGTTGAAGCCATTGTTTGCTCCGAACTGCTACCTCGGGTGAGATGAACAAATTCAGCACAGCCTGATTGAACTTGTGACGTTTCTGGTCTGTGTGGCTCAGTTTCTTTATTCAGTGAACAGCTGGTGGGACTTGCACCTCAGCCTCTGGGTAACAAGTGGTTGTTTCAATGTCGTGCATGCGCATGAGGACATACTTGGAAGTGTAGAACACGTAGCTTGGTGGCTAAAGCACTCGCCTCGCAAGTGAGAGGACTTGGGTTTGATTCCTGGGCAGGGCGAAACATTGGGGAAGTTTCCTTACTCCACACGCCTCTTATTTACCTAGTAGTAAGCAGGAACACGGTTTTTAGTCGATTGACGGATTGCTTTTCTGGAGTAATAATCCCTTCAAAAAAAAAATAATTTGGTCACTCAATTGGACGCTGCTGTGCACAATTGGCTGCCACGATTCACCCATAAAATATAGTCAATTCACTTTACAGCATATTCTGTGGAGAGCTTTGAGACGTCTTGAAGATGTAATAAGGTGCTATGTCAAATGCAAGGTTTATTATTATCAAAGAAAATTGAGAGCTCAGCTACTCACTGATTAAACTCACTGAACCATTGGGCAGTCATCTCCAATGTAGCATAAGATCACAATTAGCTTTCCAGACACTGCTTCACAGGCCATGACTGAGCAAGTCATAGACACTAACAACAGGGTTCAATGTTCCACTTTCTGAGCACGTAGCTGTTGGTTGTGTGTTGACAGCTGTTGCTGTTCTGATGCCCAGGAGTGTCTCTGTAGCAAATCATGTACGTCAGTATCCAGGACCTGGCTGCATGTTTGGATGGCACCCCACTGGACAAAGTCAGGACTGAGTACATAGTGTTTCTGCCATTGGTACTCTCTGCTCCTCCATCTCTGGTCTCCTGCACTTTCTTTGCCTCCTTTGCTCCACCCATCAGAAACTGAGCTTTACAAGTGTAATTTATTGTTGTTGTATTCTACCTGAGAGATGCTATAGGTACAAGTTGTTCGAAGTACAACCACTTACAACAGTGGTTATAAGGTGCTAGGTGCTGAGGTTTGTGTTCTTGACTCAGTAACAGTACACTGTTGAACCCTGGATATAGGCGAGGGCCTTGAATACACAATACACATGCCAGATTCCACACATCTTCAAACTATGCAAAGATCCTGAAATGTTGACTAAACATTGGTGCTGTGATTGTGGGCTGAAAATGTTGGGTTGTGTGTATCAATGAATATCTGTTTAAACCAGTGGGATTTTCTTAAAAGTGTAGGATAAATGTTAAAGCACTTTACAACACTTTATATTTATACATCATTGAGAAAGGTGGGAAGCGTACAGAGATTAAGAAGATTCCACTCTAAAGGGCCAGCACTATGCGGAGGGGGGAGAGAGAGGTGACGGTTGAAGAGGGAAGTCTTGAGATGGGTCTTGAAGGAGAGAGGAAGAGGTTGAGGGATGGAGTTACAGAGGGTGGGGGCAGAGTGATAGAAGGCCCACTTTCCAATGGTGGGGCAGGCAAGGCAAGGGACGTGAAGCAGGACAGAGCTCGCTAAGCATAGAGAGCGGCCAGGTTGGTAGGGGGTTAGGAGGTCGCAGAGATAGGGGGTGCAAGGCCATGGAGGGCTTTGAAGGTGCGAACCAGCATCTTGAACTGTATCCTCTGTGTGATGGGAAGCCACTGGAGTCGGGCGAGGGTGGGGGTGACAGGGTCACGGAGCCTGGTGCGGGAGAGGACTCGGGCTGCAGAGTTCTGGATGATCTGCAGCCCATGGAGGGAGGAGTTGGGTCAGCCAACAAGCAGGAAGTTTGCGTAATCGAGCCTGGATGTTGTGAATGTGTGTATGAAGGTCTTGGCAGCCTGCGGTGTAAGACAGTGGTGGAGCTGGGCGATGCTGCGGAGGTGGCGGAAGGCAGAGTGGATCGGGACATGCATGTGGAGTGCAAAGGATAGTTGAGGGTCAAACAAGATGCCAAGGTTCCGGACTGGCTTAGTAAGGTGGAGTGTGTATCCTTGGATGGTGATGTTCTCAGTGCCTGAGGTGAGGAGGCACTGACGGGAGCCAATCAGTAGAGCCTCGAATCCGTCACTACCTAACCCCTCAGGCCGCTGAAACTCATGTTCATGCCTTCATCACCTCCAGGCTCGACTATGCAAACCCCCTGCTTGTTGGCCTTCCCAACTCCTCCACCCACAGCTGCAGATAATCCAGAACTCTGCAGCCCGTGTCCTCTCCCGCACCAAACTCCATGACCCCATCTCCCCCATTCCCGACAATGCCCAACTCCATTGGCTTCCTAACCTTCAGAGGATCCAGTTGAAGATCCTTTTCCTCACATACAAAGCCCTCCATGGCCTCGCCCCACCCTACCTCTGCGACCCCCTAACCCCCTACCAACCCGCCCGCTGCCTCCGCTCAGCTGGCTCTGGCTGCTCCACGTCCCCCGATCCACCCGCCCCACCATTGGTGGGAGAGCCTTCAGCCACTCTGTCCCCAACCTCTGGAATTCCATCCCCCAATCACTCCACCTCTCCCCCTCCTTAGCCTCCTTCAAGTCCCGCCTCAAAACTCTCCTCTTTGACGATGCCATTGGTCACGCCCCTTTCCCTCCCCTCCCTTCTCCCTCCCTGACCCCAGCTCGGGTCTGAAATGCTGTCACTGTTCAACGCTTTGGGACGTCCTCCGGACGTGAAAGGCGCTATACACACGTAATCTTGTTGTTGTTGATGTTCAACTGTAGAAAGTTCGCTCTCATCCAGGACTTGATGTCTGACAGACATTCTGTCAGAACAGCAGTGGTCCTGGAGTTGAGGGTGGAGTCAGCGAGATGGAGTTGAAATTAATTTCCACATGTATGCAGATGAACCCATGTCTGTGGATGATGTCACCAAGAAGGAGCATATAGTTACTGAAAAGAAAAGTTATTTTTGTGATTTGTTTCAACCCTATCAACCCAGCCACTTCCTTCATTCAGCAGTCACTAATCTGCTTCATGTTCCTGAGTCTATCCGCCCCACAATCGATGGGTGGACTTTCAGCCATCCTGCCCGAAACTTCATCCCGGAGTTCTTTCGACTCATTCAAAGTTTGTCTCAAGTGGTATTTCTTTGCCTGCGCTTTCATCTTTTCCACCTCTGTCTCCCTCGACTCCCACCCCCAGCTTGGTCACTCACCCGGCAGTGTCAAGTACTATTATATTCGGATCCCGGCATTCAACCAGCAAAGAAACCATTTTGTGTGTGTATATCATCCAAGGACTTGTGTGTGATCCAGTTCATCTCTAATGCTCCCTTTACAGTTAGCCTGGGAAGGCTGAATAAAAAGACTTAAAAAAAATTATAACAATAATCCTTGCATTTGGTATAATACTTTATCACGTCATTGAGATGTCTCAAAACACTTCGCAGAAAATATTGTAAAGTGAGTGTTTATTTTGTGGCTAAACTCGGCAGCCAATTGCATAGAGCAGTGTCCCACAAAGAGTCATGAATTGAGTGACCAAAGAAACCTTCCCAAAAATGTCATGTGGATTTACAGCAGAGTGAGGTGATGCATCATGTAATAAAATCGGAGCAGATACAACAGATTCTCAAAACAGCAAAAATCAAACCAAATTGTTTTTGCCACGGCTGGGGCTGCTAGTGCAAGGATGGTAATAATCGGTCAGCTTAGCTCTCCGCGTCATTGGGGTCAGAACGATCGTGAGGGGAGCACTTGTTTGGCAGGGGATTTCCTGGTGTGCACAGCTGTTGGAGTTTCAGCAGTAGGCTCGATCTACGATAGCTATATATGGAAAGAAAGTAGTCGGGTGTGTTTTTTTAAAAAAAGGGCCTCTCACGGATTTTTACAAGGTACTTGTGGATAGTGACGCATAAACAATGATTAGACGGGGTATACACATCGAGAGGTTGCTTGTACTTCAGTGACTTATATTAAACAAGGACTCAAAATGCCACGCTGGAGTGGTTGACCTGGCCATTATGTTTGGTAATGGATCAGTGACATTGGGATGTTACTGTATCTTAACATGATCACAGGTTTATTGTTTCTCTGCTCTTCATCCCACTTGCAGGCATTAAGCAAGTAACAGTCACAGCACAATGTGGCTAGAACATACAGGATATTTCTTTTTTTTGTGCATATGCTGAACCTGGGTTCTGTTAGTGACTGGTTCATGTTTCATGTGGCTGTCTTTATGACAACCGCGACAACAAATTACATTTACACAATACCTTTCATATCGGAAGGACGTCCCAAGGCGCTGGACAGTGGAGGGTTTGCACCCGAGCTAGGGGTTTGAATCAAGAAGGCTGGGAGAGTAGGGTTGGGAATATGGCCGAAGACAAGGTCAAAGAGGAAGGTCTTGAGAAGGGCCTTGAAGAAGGTGAGGGAAGGGACGAAGCAGAGGGCTTTGTGGATGGAATTCTAGAGGGTGAGAGCAGAAAATGCCCAACTGCCAATGGCAGGGCAGGATAAGGGCCGTGAAGCAGGCCAGTGCCCGCGAAACGGAGGTTGGTATGGGGTTGACGTTGTAGAGAGAGGGAAGAACAAGGCTGAACCTCAAGTGCAATATGTGAGATATGCATTGTTGTAGATGCTGTCCTTTGGATGGAAAGTTAAGTTGAGATTCTGTTACAGCATCCAAGGCTGCACTCAGAGGAGGATTGATTTCAAGATCCTCATCCTCACCTACAAGGCCATTCACGGCCTCGCTCCCTCCTACCTCTCCGACCTACTATCCCCCTCCCTACCTGCCCGTACCCTCCGTTCCTCTGGCTCTGGTCTGCTCCACGTCCCCCGCCCCAACCGTCCTACCATCGGTGGTCGGGCCTTCAGCCTCTCAGCCCCGAGGCTCTGGAACTCCATCCCCCAGTGCCTTCGCCGCTTCCTCCCTTTCCTCCTTCAAGGCCGGTCTCAAAACCTTTCTCTTTGACCGTGCCTTCAGCTCCCCTCTCGACTCTCTTCCCCCTCCTCGCTCCCCCCCTTCCCTCCCCTCACCATTTCCTCCCTCCCTCCCTTCCCTCCCCTCACCCTGACCATTTCCCCCCTCCTTGCTCCCTCCCTTCCCTCCTCTCACCCTGACCATTTCCCCCCTGCTCGGGTCATGACCCAACTGTGCAGCGCCTTGGGACGTCCTCCTGACGTGAAAGGCGCTTTATAAATGGAATCTTGTTGTTGTTGTTGCACTCTCCACCTCTCAAAGCCATCAGGAACCTCGGTGTTCTGTTCGACCCTGAGCTGTCCTTTCTCCCTCATATCTGCGCCACAACTGGCACCGCCTTCCATCACCTCTGGAACATCGCCAGACTACGGCACTACCTCACCCCTCACGCGGCTGAAACTCTGGTCCACGCCTTTATCACCTCAAGGCTGGACTATGGGAACTCTCTCCTCGCCGGCCTTCCCGGCCCTCCCTCCAAACTGCAGGTCATTCAGAACTCTGCAGCTCGTGTACTGTCCCGCACCATACACCGCGACCACATCACTCCCACCCTCACCCTCACCCTCGCACTCACCCTCACCCTCGCTCGCCTCCACTGGCTCCCCATCCCCCAGAGGATCGAATTCAAGATCCTCATCCTCACCTACAAGGTCATTCACGGCCTCGCTCTATCCTACCTCTTTGACCTACTATCCCCCTACTTAACTGCCCGTACCCTCCGTTCCTCCGGCTCCGGTCTGCTCCACATCCCCCGCCCCAACCGCCCAACCATCGGTGGCCTTCAGCCTCTCAGCCCCGAGACTCTGGAACTCCATCCCCAGTGCCTTCGCCGCTTCCTCCCTTTCCTCCTTCAAGGCCGGTCTCAAGATCTTTCTCTTTGACCGTGCCTTCAGCTCCCCTCTCGACCCTCTACCGCCTCCTCGCTCCCTCCCTTCCCTCCCCTCACCCTGACCATTTCCCCCCTTCTCGGTCCTGACCCAACTGTACAGCACCTTGAGACGTCCTCCTGACGTGAAAGGCGCTCTATAAATGGAATCTTGTTGTTGTTTGATTGCTTGGGTGGATGTTAAAGTTCCCACAACACTATTTCAAAAGCAAAATAATTTCTCTTAAATGTTGTTGCCAACAATCCTCCAGAAATTGGACATTCACTTTGTGCCTGTGTGCAGATTTACTTATTTTTGCCTACAGAATATACAGTCACTATACAAAACTTGGACAGCAAATCCCTGTGCACTGAAGTGTTGAGTAGAACAAAGAGGAGCTGGCTTGAAAGTCTGCTTTGATAGGATAGTTGAACTCGCTTCCTGTCTTAATCTGCTTCATTTGCCTCCTGCTCCTGTAAGATTGTTGGTTCATGTCTAGTTTTCCACTTAATTGCAATAAGTGGTTATGGATTGAGAATGCTGATTGTTTATCTGCATCAATGCCCTTCTCAAACTAATCTTGAGAGTTAGTAACAGAAACTGTTTCAGTCAGGAGGATCGGTCCAGCCAGATAACCATCCAACCTCCCAAAGCAACACTCATACTGAGGGTGGCGTGGACTACAGTATCTCTCTCCTCGCCGGCCTTCCCGGCCCTCCCTCCACACTGCAGGTCATTCAGAACTCTGCAGCTCGTGTACTGTCCCGCACCAGACACCGCGCCCCCATCACTCCCGCCCTCGCTCGTCTCCACTGGCTCCCCATCCCCCAGAGGATCGAATTCCAGATCCTCATCCTCACCTACAAGGCCATTCACGGCCTCGCTCTCTCCTACCTCTCCGACCTACTATCCCCCTACCTACCTGCCCGTACCCTCCGTTCCTCTGGCTCCGGTCTGCTCCACATCCCCGCCCCAACCGCTCTACCATCGGTGGCCGGGCCTTCAGCCTCTCAGCCCCTCGGCTCTGGAACTCCATCCCCAGTGCCTTTGCCGCTTCCTCCATTTCCTCCTTCAAGGCCGGTCTCAAGACCTTTCTCTTTGACCGTGCCTTCAGCTCCCCTCTCGACTCTCTACCCCCTTCTCGCTCCCTCCCTTCCCTCCCCTCACCATTTCCCCCCTGCTCGGGTCCTGGCCCTACTGTACAGCGCCTTGGGACGTCCTCCCGACGTGAAAGGCGCTCTATAAATGGAATCTTGTTGTTGTTGTAGAATAAGTACTTCGGGAAGCTACCCCGCGTGAAGGGAGCTATATAAATGCAAGTTGTTGTTGTAGCTAAAAGCAGTGTTGAAGGCCATTTACGTCAGCAATTTCAAGAGGGGACGAGATAATAATAATAGTCCTTGCATTTGATATAGTGCCTTGAGGAATCCTGTAGATCAGTGGTAAGAGCACTCGCTACACAAGTGAGAGGAACTAGGTTTGTTTCCTGGGCAGGGTGAAACCTTAGGAAGTAGGAACTGATTATTAATTGATTGGTGGATCGCTTTCTGGGGGTAATAATCCCTTCTCAGAAAAAAAATAATTTGGTCACTCAATCCAAGACTATTTGTGGGAAACTGCTGTGCGCAATTCGCTGTCGTGTTTCACCCACAAAATATGAAGTCAATTCACTTCAGTGTATTCTGTGAAGCACTTTGAGACGTCTCTACAAAACAACAAAATTACGTCTCTAAGATGTGATAAGGCCCTATATCAAACCAAGGATTATTATTATTTTCATTCATCTACAATATCTAATTTTTTTTACTTCAAAAAGATTTGCATGGCTGCAGACAATTTCTTTATTCAAGAAATGGCTCAAAGTAAAATATTTTTTCTGGAAATGACATGACCCGCTGCCCTCAATTAGTTCCATGTCACTAGATGCCGAGGGTCGCTATTAAGAGTTTTTGTTCTGTGGACGGTTTGATGTTTGATCTGTGTGTTGAGCTGAAAATCCACTTTTGCCCTCAGCCCCAGCTGTGCAAAATTGCTGGGTTGCTGGTACATTGCAAACCCTGATCCTTAAGGTTGTAAAAGGTACAGTGAAAATTGTCCGTAAGAAAGCTAAATATAGAGAAGTGTTGTGTTCACCAGTGTCACGCTACAGGTAGCTACTGTGCTGCTCGATTATAGACTGCATGATTCACATCTAGAATACAGAGTCCTATAGCTTAGTGGTTGGAGCAACAGCCTCACAAACGAGGGGACCTGGGTTTGATTCACGGGCAGCGTGAAACCTTCGGCAAGTTTTCTTACTCCACACGCCTCGGTTTACCTAGCAGTTAGTCGATTGGTGGATCGTTTTTCCAATGGTATCAAATGCAAGGATTATAATCTCTTAATTTAAAAAAATTAAATAAATAAAAAATGTGGTCACTCAATCCATGACTGTTTGCGGGATACTGCTGTGTACAATTGGCTGCTGTGGTTCGCCCACAAAATATTTAGTCAATAAACTTTACAGTATATTCAGTGAAGCGCTTTGAGACGTCTCAAAGATGTTATAAGGCGCTACAACAGCAGCAGCAAGATTACATTTGTATAGCACCTTTCACGTCAGGAGGATGTCCTGTATCAAATCCAGGGATTATTATTTTATTAGACTGCATGCCTCACATCTAGAATATTTTTTTATTTGAAATCAATTTTCTCCCTTCTGCTCATGAGCATACTGACTCTTTTACTGGTATACAGATCCACGTCCAAACACACAAGAACAGGATCAGTTCCTACTGAGATTTCCTCCACTGTTAAATAACTTGATCCTGTTCATGGCTGTTGACAATTAGCAATGGTATGTTATTTGAGTGGGGGCATCGCAGCCAAGTCTGATCCTGCTCTGACCTCATCCACAGTTATCAGCTGGTGAATTATAGTGTCCTGAATCCTTGTAATATTACTGGTGTGTGACCAGTTCATCCTTAACAACAATAATAGTCACTAATTATAATAATCCTTGCATTTAATATAGTGCCTTATCACGTCGTTGAAACGTCTCAAAGGTCGAGTTAAGCAAGAACCCCGGCTGGAGGATCCTACAGTATGCAGTGGGGGTACTGCTGCAATTTAACCGACTAAAACCATATGAACACTGCTGTTTGTTCTGCAAGCAGCACCCTATCCATTAAGGCTCTAACTTGCCGGATTATGCCTGGGAGGCTAACCATAGATATTTGAGAAATAATGGTGGAGTTTCAGATTCAGGAAGCTAAAATATTTCATAAATTCGTGGCCACAATACTTTTCAGATGTAACTTCTGTCTGTTCAAATTAGCCCAGTTGTAGCTCGGTCATTCACTGTGGGGATAGAAAAGTGTGTGACTGTAAAAGTACTAATGCAATGCCACAGGAGATGACTGCTTCACATAAAGCTAGGAATAAATCTGCAATTAGTGGAAAACTGGAGTCCTGTAGCTTAGTGGTTAGAGCACCGCCATGCAAGAGAGAGGAACTGACTTTGATTCCCGTGCAGGGCAAATCTTTGGGCAAGTTTCCTTACCCCACTTCAAACCCTAACTTGTCGGATGTCAAATATCCAAGAACTGTCCTCCTTGGGGAGGGGAGAGGTAAGTGGGTCTCCTTGGAGCTGAATTGGCTCCAAGCTGACATGTTTGTCTTGTGAAAGGCACTATACAAATATAATCTATTGTTGTTTGGCAATTAAATGCTTGGTGAATGGCACAAAGGCTTGGAGAAAGTCACCGAATTGTCAGATGGCTTTTCACAAGACCCAGCTATAGGAGGCACAATACAGATTAATAAGTGCTTCACTAAACCGTGATTCTGCTTGTAAATGGACACACTTCCAAATGTGATATACTTCCATTGTGGACCTGCCAGTTTGTGCCAGAAGCCGGAAATGACATTAATGGCAATCCGAAAATTGGGACAGATGGACATTTTTTTTGCTGACCTATTAAAACATGCGGTCTCAGTTATGTTATGTGGATGTGAAACTGAGGCTGAAACTGAAGCCTTTTTAATCTTACCCTGCTTGAAAGTTCTTGAAGATCCTTTTCGAAACTTACTGCATGGAACCTCATTGCAATACAATTGATAGGGTCC
This sequence comes from Callorhinchus milii, assembly GCF_018977255.1. NCBI lineage: Eukaryota > Metazoa > Chordata > Chondrichthyes > Chimaeriformes > Callorhinchidae > Callorhinchus > Callorhinchus milii. Next base: position 124,046,205 of record NW_024704743.1, on the reverse strand, counting down.
AATGTCTTACTGACCAAGTAAGGTGCTTAAAATGGCGGCCTTCAGGGTCAGCAGGTTATGCCAGATGTCACTCCTTACTCATAGCTCACAGTGTAAAGGAAGTGATGTTATTGGCGCTACCTTCATGTGATGGCCTGGAACTCAGCTATTTTTTTAGCAAGGGATGACACCTAGATAAATGCCAGAAAGTTGGGTGTCCCAATCCTCTGGGTGTGAAAGGCGTTATATAAATGTAGATTGTATTGTACATAGTAGACCAACCAGCAGTGTATAGAAGAACGCTATATTGGGGTCCCCTATAGCAGCTTCTGACGATTGTTACACCTTTCTGTCAGTTTAGTTCACAATTTCTGTTCCTGTAAGAAAAGTGATGAACTCAGTCATCCTTAACAACTTATTCATTACCTTCCGTGTCAAAGAAGCATTGTGAAATAATTCATAAAAATGCAAATTGGAAATGAAGTAGATGTTGTTCTGGAGGCAAATTGGGGCAGCGATTGTGCAGCAGCAATGTCCCCCACACACAGCAAGGGATGAGCAGCCAATTAACTTCACTATTTAGGGGATTTAGTGATTTTGAATGAAGGAAAATAATGGGAGTGTTGACTTGTAATATTCAGTTGTTGAGTGGATACCTTCCTGGTTTTGAAGCCAACAAAATATATAGTCAATTCACTTTGCAGTGTATTCGGTGAAGCACTTTGAGATGTCTAAAAACATGATAATAATAATTGTTACATTTGATATAGCGGCTTATTACGTTTTGAGATGACTCAAAGTGTTTCAAAGGATATACTGTAAAGTGTAGTGTCTGTCTTTTGTGGGTAAAACGTAGCAGTCAATTGCTATATTAATAAGGTGCTATATCAAATGGAAGAATTATTGTCATTATCAGCTCTCCAGGACACTACCCCACGTGAAGGGTGCTATATAAATGCTTGTTGTTATTTCTCACGATCAATCGTCACCTTGTGGATGCTCTGTTAACGAACAGAAATATTCTGCACAAAGATGGTCATTCAGCCTATCTTGTCTGAGCCATTGCTGCCTCTTTTTATTAATCCCATTTTCTGTCCCTCCTTCCCCATATCCTTTAATGTATGTGTGCACAGGTACAAATCCATTTTGCACCTGAACGATTTTATTAATTTGCTTTCAGTACCACTTGTGGTAGTGAGTTGCACACACGAGCGAGTCTCTGAGTGAAGAAATTCATATTCTTCTAACAAATCCTGAAATTATAGCCCCTGCCATTGATTCCTCAACTAACGGAGATAATTATTCCTCATCGTGCACCTTCAGAATCTTAAGGATTATTGTTGTTATTAAAATTATAATAATCCTTGCATTTGATATAGCGTTGTATCATGTCATTAAGATATCTCAAAGCGTTTCACAGAATACATTGTAAAGTTGATTGACTATATTTTGTGAGTGAAACTTGGTAGCTAATTGCGCACAGCAGTGTCCCACAAATAGTCATGGATTGAGTGACCAAATGTTTTTTCTTCAGGGATTATTACCCCCAGAAAGCGATCCACCAATTGACTAACAATTCTCCTACTTACAGTCTACTGCTAGGTAAACAGAGGTGTGTGGAGTAAAGAAACTTGCCTCTTTTTTCCTCTCTCTTTCAATCTCCTCTACTCGGTGTGGAAAAACTCCAATCTCACAATTTTTGTGATTGTGAAGCGCACTTTTGTATCAAACGTTATATAGGTTGTGAGACTTTCCCATGGCTCTTGCCTACCTGCGCCTCATACTTTCCAGAATTAGGTAAGCAGGATGCATCCCTCTAGGGAGAGAGTGCACATTCCATCCTAACAATATATCTCTGGGATTTCCATGTGTAGGTGGGATGTATGGAAATCTCAGCTTGGTTTGGAGACTCCCAAGCAAGGTAATGGGTTTCCGCATGTTTCAGACCCCCGGCTGATCAAAAAAAATTGTTCACCACACCCAGATCCACTCTTCTCCCTTAAGTATTGTTGAAAGAAATAGGGAAATAAAGCAGGCTAATTTTTCTAGCACTTCATCTTGTTGAAGCATCTCAAAGCGCTTCCGAGATAATTAATGTCAAGTGCATTGACTGTTCCTGTTGGCAAACATGTCAGTCATTTGCACATAGCGAGTACCAAATATAGCCATAGCTAATTAATCTAGAAAACTGGGAGAAATTCTTTCTAATTGTGCCCAGGGATCTTTAACCTGCACCTGAAGGCAGACTGGTCTCATCAGCACCCCAGACAATGCAGTGCTTGATTTGGGCTTGAACTCAACAACAACAACAACTTGCATTTATATAGCGCCCTTCACGCGGGGTAGCGTACCAGGCCGATTCACAGTGCCAGAGTCCGACAACAACCCAAGGGGAGACGGAGATGACAGGTGACTGTAACCATGATCAAAAAGGAAGGCCTTTCGCCTGGACTTGAGGTTAGTTTCGGGGCATAGTGGCTGAGGGCACAGCCACCAATGGTGGAACGGATGGCACGAGGGACAAGTAGGAGGGCGGAGGCAGTGGGTGGTGGAGTGAGGGTTAAGCAGGTCGGAGAGCTAGGGAGGTGCAAGGGAATGAAGTGATTTGAAAACGAGTGAGAGGATCTTTTAAGTCCATCCGTTCGGTGATTGGGAGCCAGCCTGGCAAGGAATGGTATGATGGGGATCCGGAATTTCATGCGGGTAGGTGTCTGAGCGGCAGTTTTTAATTAATTAACTCGGAACCTTCTGACCAAGAGGTGAGAGTGTTATCGACTGAGTCAAGCTGACACATGAAGAGTACCATTACTGTAAGTGTCAAATGTGTTTCCAGCAAATGTTTCTTTGCTTCCATCTGCTGCTACTATAACTATGGATGATTTCAAAAACCAGTGTAATATGGTTGGTACTGTTGAATATAATAATAATCCTTGCATTTGATACAGTGCCTTGAGACATCTCAAAGCGCTTCATTGATATACTGTAAAGTAAATTTAGTATATATTTTGTGGGTGAAATGTGGCAGCCAATTGCGCACAGCAGTGTTCCACAAACAGTTGTGGATTGAGTGACCAATTATTATTTTTTATTTATGTTTTTGAATGGATTATTACTTTTGCTTAAGGTTTCACCCTGGCTTGGATTCAAAGCAAGGCAAGTGCTCTAACCATTATACTGCAGGACTTCCTACTCCTTACAACTGCTTATTTCAAAAGCCAGTGTAAAATGGTTAGTACTGTTAAAGTTCAATGACCAGACTCACTGTTGTTTAGCAGAGAACCCAAGTGTGGGGAGAGGGAATCTGGTTTCCATTTGGTTTAATTACAGGGATGCACTGAAGGGAAGTTTGTTTGCGTGTGTGAGCAGTGAGTCAGAGACCCGGGCACAACCAGAGTGCTATGCTCTGGCTCGTGGTCAGAGATACACCGAGATGGTCCACCCATTTCTGGGGGGGGTAAATTCAAAACAAATCTGCGGAAACACAACCTCAGTGAAAGAGTAGCAAATGTATAGAATAGGGTGCTGGTGGATGCAGAAAATGTCGATTCTTTCAAGAACAAATTTCTGTTAGGAAATAATACCTTGGGATACAGTATATAGTTTGGGACATGACATGTCATGCGACTGCCAGGATGATGGAAGGCGAACTGGATAGACCTTGGTCTTCGTTTGCCTAGCAATTCTTATGTTCTAAATGCAAACAAAGCCAACTCAGTTTAATTCAGAACGTGGACATTATCAACACAGAAGGAGATCATTCAGCCGCACCCTGTCTGAGCCATTGCTGCCTAGTTAGCTTTTGTTACTAGCTCCATTTTCCAGCTCTCTTCCCACCCCGCTAACATTTACTGTTCAGGTGCTTTTTCAAGTTCTCTATCGAATGATTCTATTGATCGAGCATCAATAGCAATGTATGGTAATGAATTTCAAGCTATTGTTTGGGGATCAGACAAGTGTCTGATACATGCAGAAACCTATCACCATGCTTTTGAGCATCCAAACTAAACTGAGATTCCCATGCATATGGAAATTCCAGAGATAGATTGTTGGAATGGAATACATGCTTTCTCCCTGGAGGGGTGCACCCTGCTTACCTACCTAATCCACGAGTGTTTGGGTGGCACTGCTGTATGTAATTGGTTGCCGCGTTTTGCCCCACAAAATATACAGTTAATTCATTTTACAGTATATTCTGTGAAACGCTTTGAGACGTCTCGAAGACATGATAAGGTGCTGTATCAAATGCAAGGATTGTTAATATTAATTCAGGAAAGTATTAGGCGCAGGTTGGCAAGAGCCAAGGCTTGGGGACTCCAGAGTGTGCTTTGGGGTAACTGCAGGAGTCTAACCAGGTAAACCACATAGATTGCCATTGATATCGCTGTCGGGCAAGCTTTCCTGCTGCTTGTCCAGCTGGGACCTCCCTACCTGTTAGGGCTTTGGCTTGTAGGGTTAACAGGAGCTGAGTGTGAAGATTCCCTTCCTCAGTGACTGGTCTGCCATTTTCTATTGGTTCCTACATTTTTAAATATGTAAAGCTGGATGTTGTTGCTGGTGTTTGTTTGCTGTCTTTGTGCTGTGCTGATGGCTTTCAGAACCTCAGCAACTGAGGGAGTAACCACTAGTACTGTGGTCGCGATGTCAGCCACCTTGTCTGGCATGGTTTTCCCATGTAGCCAATGTTCTTGTAGTCTTAAACTAATAGAGCGTTTACTCATTGTTTCTGCTGGTGTTAGCTCCCCACTAGAGATTATCTACTACAAACTCCATGTCCTGCTCTCTCCCCATTGTATTTTTTTATGGTGCTTGCATTGAATACATTTTAATCCCATTCCCTGCTCTCTCTTCGATCGTGTCGGTGCTGGTACTCATTCTCCCACTGGAGCTCTTTACCCTAATTCCATTCTCCACTCTCTCGCTATTGTGTCTGTGCTGGTGCTCGCTCCCCCACTGGAGCTCTCTACTCCCAATCTCATTCCCCATATCCATTAGTATTATTTTTCCTGAACCCTTTAATATTTTTTCCAAAGCATTTATCCAATTGCATTTAAATGTTGTCTCCCCTCCCAAAAATGCTACTGCAGCTGCTCTTTCCCTGACAAAAGCACCTTGTCCTGTACATTAGTAGGTCTGAATTGGCTTAATACAAACAGATGTTCAGCTGAAAATGTCACTCGCAAAAGGTCACGATGATGCTCGGAAGCCACTTCATTTCAGTGTAAAGTGATCACTCTCTTTTCCCAAGTGGTTGCTTTCTGTGCATTGCTTTAATCCCAGGATCACCACTGACCTTTATTCTCTCGTTAGTTAGAATCATTTTATTGTGGTAATAATGGTTTCATTAACATCTTTACAGCATCACATTCTGAGAGTTTGGATAATAATAATCCTTGCATTTGATGTAGTGCCTTATCACGTCTTTTAGACGTCTCAAAGTGCTGCACAGAATATACTGTAAAGTGAATTGATTGTATATATTTTTTGTGGGCAAAACTCGGCAGCCGATAATGTACAGCAGTGTCCCACAAACAGGTGGGGATTGAGTGACCAAATTTTTCTTTAAGGCATTACCACCCCAGAAAGAGATCTGCCAATCAACTAACAATTGGGTTCCTACTTACTGCTAAGTAAACAGAGGTGTGTGGAATAAAGAACCTTGTCTTGTGTTTCGCCTGGCCCGGGAATCAAACTCGGTTCTCTTGCTTGCGAGGCGAATGCTCCAAACAATACACTTCAGGACTCCATCTTATTAAAATCTTTACAAAATCAAATTCTGAGGGTGTGGATCTGTGCTCCTTGTTTCTGTGGTCCAGGCCAGGCTTGTTCTCTGATCTGGTCGGAATTGTGTTTTCTTCTGAGAAGAAATAAAGAGGAAAGGACAAGTTTTTTTTTACAATGCCTTATGTCATTGTCTGCAAGTGCTTTTTACAGTAAGTACTGACTGATTTTAGTAGTGCAAACAACAGCCATTTTGCACACAGCAAGGACCCATAAAATAGCTATAAATCCAGAAATAAACGATCAAGAAAAAATTGGAAACAAAACATTGATTTAAAACAGAATCACTGGTGTGAGTATGTTCAATGGGCCTCTTCTTAATGGCCCCATGGGTCACTTCCGGCTGGCGGGGCATGGGTTGGCCACCACTGATCTAGAGTTGTCCAGCACATCGGGAATGGGAGTGTCAGCATAGATCAGTATGGATGTAATAATAAATTCTTATAATAATGTTTAGCCATGCCTTTAGTCAACTCCCTCTGCTCGTTTGGAGTTCTGTGTTGAGAGAGCTGGGTTTGATTCCTGGGCCGGCGAAACCTTAGGCAAGTGTCCTCACTTCCTCAAAACATACAGTGGTCACTCAATGCATGACTGTTTGGGGGACACTGCTGTGTGCAATTGGCTGCCATGTTTGCCCACAAATTACACAGTCACTACACTTTACAATATTTTCTGTGAAACGCTTTGAGACTTATTATTGTTATCTGACATTGTTGCAAATTGCTTTGAGACATTCTTCTATGTGAAAGCCACTATGTTAGAGCGAAGCATGAGTTAATTTTAATCTTTGGCAATGTCAGAGCTGCCCAGAAGCCACCGACCGGGACAGAGGTTCATTCTTGTCTTCATTATGAAAGCTAAATTGAACATTTCTTTGCAGACCTTAGATAAAAAGCTTTGCCCATGCAGCGGATGGATTTCTGTGACAGTTGTCAGGTACTCAATCTTGCACTGGCAGCAGTTATAATAATAATAATCCTTGCATTTGATATAGCGCCTTATTACATTATCAAGACATCACTTCAGTTGAAGTGAACTTTACAAAGCAGGGTCTCGTCTCCGGCGGGATGGACAATCATTCAGACACCACTGTGTTTATAACCGACAGGCATGGATGCAGTTCTTTTCCTCCTCCTGTTGCTCAGGTAGACTGTATAGTAATGCTTGCATTTAATACAGCGCCTTGAGATGTCTCAAAGCGTTTCACAGTATATTGCTGTCAAATGTGGTAGTATCTATTGCAATAACCAAATAATAATAATAATCCTTGCATTTGATATAACGCCTTGTTATGTTGTTGAGACGTCTCAAAGCGCTTCACAGAGTATACTGTAAAGTGAATTGACTGTATATTTTGTGGGCAAAATGCGGCAGCCAATTATGCACAAGCAGTCCAGTGCATTGAGTGACCAATTTTTTATGGGATTAATATACCTCTGGAAAGGGATCCAGAGTCTCCTCGAAGGTGAACTGGCTCCGGGGTGACATGCTTGGCAACAGACATCATTCCAGACTAAGAAATGTTCTTGTGAAGGTGGCTTGCATATAGTAATAATGAAATAGTCATATGTGGAACTCTATCTTGATACTTTTTACACATGATGCTGGGTTTCCAGCTGTGTCAACTAATTTAGTTGGCCAAAAGAAAAGTGAGACATGATTCACTTCAACAACAACACACTGCATTTATATAGTGCATTTTACATTGAGAGGATGTCCCAAAGTGCTGGAATGGTAGAATGTTCTACCATTTTGACCATTAGCTCTGCTCTAATGGTTTCCTTCAGATGAACCACTTAGTCTAATCTCACTCTCCCAAGAAGTTAGTGTTCCTCTCCTCAGGCGTCTATCTTCTACAACTGTGTACAACTTGTACTTACCTACAGGGTTTTATGACCCCTAGACAACAAGAACAACAACTAATTACATTAATATAGTGCCTTTTACATTAGAGGGACGTCCCAAGATGCTGAACAGTTAAAATAATTCACACAACTTAACTTGTAAATATTGCCCTTACATCTGCACTTCAACATTTTGGGAGCTGTTGAAGAATGCTGTGCGTCAGCCTGGCTCAGTTGGTAGCACCAAATCAAAACTTTGAACCTGTAAGTTCTAGCTGACACTCCAATGCAGTGGTGTACTGCATTGTGAAAGATCAGGCTCTTTAAATGAGACATTAAACTGAAGTTCCACCTGCCTGTTCAGGTTGACGTTAAAGATCCCATGGCACTATTCGAAAAGGGAAAGGAATTTCTTCCAATGTCCTGGTCAACAGTGTCCCAAATAAAATTGGTCGCTCACTTCATGTCTGTTAATGGGACATTGCTTGGTTAATTGACTGCTGTATCAAATACACAGGCACTACACTTTGCAGTGCATCCTTAGAAGTACTTTGATCTGCCCTCTCAAAATGTGTTATAGCATATGAAAGTATTATTTTAAGATGCTGACATTTGTCTTCAAATCCCTTCATGCCCTGGCACCTCTGTACCTCTCCGACCTGCTTACTGCCCAACCCACTACCCGTTGCCTCCGCTCGACTGGCTCCAGCCTCCTGCTTGGCCCCTGTGCCCTCCGCTCCACACTCGGTGGCCACACTTTCAGGCCCTATGCCCCGAAACTCTGCAACACTCTTCCTCTGTCCCGCCTCCTTGCTCACTCCTTCCCCATCTTCAGATTACGCCGGAAGACCTTCCTCTTCGACTGTGTTTATGGTCCTCTTCCCCCGGCTCGGCGCAGTGCTCTACCATTTTCATGGGCACTGGGATACTACCCTGTGTGAGGGACGTTATATAATGTTATAATTTTATAAAAGTTGTGACCTATTCCCCAAGGGATAGTATGCTTTACGACTTGCCAGTTCCTCTGGTGATTGTCTTTCCCGTATTGCACATATCTGCTCTTCCGGCTTTGATGTTCCATTAACCTCTGCTTTAATATTCCAAAGCCTTTGATAGGTTCTGGCACTGTGCACTTCTAACCAAGTTAACATCTAACAGTCTCCCAAGTTCCTTGTTATCCAGTTTCATCTCAAAGCTCTGCATCTCTGCTATACTAAATGAATCAATGAATCATTCTTTTGACTCTTTGATTCATGAACTGAGGGCCACCGGAGTGCTTTGTTCTTTACCACTCGGTTCCACATCAATGGTCTTTTCCACTTGTCATCCGATCCCAGCCTATCCACACATCCTGTTGCTGATTTGAACTCTACATTTATCAACTTTCATCTGATCCCAGACACCTCGATGTGCAAACCTTTATTCCTCTCACAATATCTCAGCTGAGTTCCTAAACTTTGATCTGTGCCGTTTAATGAGGCAATAAAAATAGTCAAAAGACCATTTTATAATAATAATAATCATTGCATTTGATATACAGCCTTATCACGTCGTTGAGATGTCTCAAAGTGCTTCATAGAATATATTGTAAAGTGAATTGACTGTATATATTAGGGGCAAAATGCGGCAGCCAATTGTGCACAGCAGTGTCCCACAAATAGTTGTGGATTGAGTGACCAAGAAGGAATAGTAGGGTATGGAGGAGGAAGAGGAGGTGTTAAGCTAGGAGAAAAACTCCAGTGTAGATTTGATGGGTTAAGCGTCATTGTTCTGCGCTGAAACATTTTAAGATTCGATGTGCTGCCATTGTAGAAGAGGAATAACAGACAGACTTGCTGGATAGACTGCATTATAACTCCTGAAACAACCAGATTCATAAATGTTTGCATCAGCATTATTAATATGTAGAATCATGAAGCACCACTCTTGATGAATGAAGCAAAGGTTTTTAAGGAGGTTTGGAGACTAACTTAAACATTGATAATTATCAAATACTGTACATTATCTGAAATCAAAGCACTTGTATCAAAAATAAGGAAATAGGATTTAGAGTAAGTGTTTAAAAGGTGGATTATGTGGTTTCTGGTAATGGTAACTAGGTTTCTTAAGCTTTTCCTGATGTGGGGGAGGTGGTAGTGTATTTATTGGACAATGAATTTGTGTTAAGTTGCTAGGGGAAAAATCGTGTTGCTTGGCAACTTAGCCAGCTGTGTAAAGATGCTGAACAAAGAAAGCTGACTTTGAAACTGTCGGGCGTAAAATCTGGGCGCTTTTCATTTTGTCTGTGTGTGCGAGCACCACCAAGACTCCACAGCATTTAGAAGGTTGATATTTAAGACGCTCAAGTTTCTCCTCGGGTGTCAGCTTGGTTCACTCTTGGTTCACTTTATAGTTGAGCAGGTTGCAGGTTCAAGCCCCACATCAGGTTTCAGACTTGCAATTTTGGCTAATGCTCAAGCGTAGGACTGGAGGAATTGCTGCAATGTCGGATGTGTTGACCGTCAGATTAGATGTTCTGTCTGTTCAGGTGGATGTTAAAGATCCCCTGACATGAAATCCTTTGCCTGGTTTCATGCTTGCCTTTCCCATTGTCTCCACTTTGTATCTACCCATTTTTGTATCCCCTCCAGCTCTCTTGCCGTCATATGCGGCATTTCCTGGGCTCTGTCCTTAGTCCTCTCCTTTTTAACATCTACATGTTCCTGCTTGGAATGTCAGAACTGAGCCCACCCCCTGTGGCAGTCCAGTTCTTGAGCCAGGTCGGTTTGCGGTACTCCAGGGGACTGCTGTTGACAGCACAGCCCAGCCTGGCTCATCAACAGGACTTGGAAGGGCAGACCAGTCACTGGGGGCAGAGACTTTTCCCACTCAGCTCCTGTTACCCCTGAAATGGGTGAGGGCAGTCCTAGCTGGGCAAGCAGCGGAAAGCTTGCTAGACAGTGCACTCAATGGCAAGCTATGTTATTTTAGCTGGTTAGGCTCCAGCACGTGAACACTCGGGGTCCTCAGTCCTTCTCTTGTCAACCTACGCCTAATACTATCCGGAATTAGGTAAGCAGGCTGCATCTCTCTAGTATAGAGTGCGCATTCCATTCCAACAATGTATCTCTGGAATTTCTGCATGTAGGTGGGATGCGTGGTATTCTCAGCTTGGTTTGGATACTCTTAATGATAGGTTTCTGTATGTGCCTGACTCCCCCCCCAAAAAAACCCACTGTAAACATTTTGGATTGAGGGCAAAGGATTTTACCTTGGGCCTGAGGCGCTGACAGCAGAATCTATAAAATCTTAATGCAGGCAAAAGATGGGAAAAACTGGAGTGCTCAGCACCTCTGGGCTGATTCCCAAGATTGCTGGACCATGTTATGCAATTTTAAATCCTGTCGTGTGATCCATAGAGTGGCCTGTGCCAACCAGTGTTTTCCAGGCATCCAACCCCAGGTAACTACGTTGTCTGTTGGACAACCAGATTATGGACTGTCCACAGATCTTTCTGGTCTGATTGAAACTCCATTACATAGGGTGGTTACAGTCGAGTACTTATGAGTGAAACAAACACTGGTTCTTCCCCCCCCTCCCCCACCTCTTTCCCCCTACCACCCAGGGATGGTCTTGATGGATTGGAGTAAATAAAGTAAAAATATAATAATAATTTGGTCACTCAATCCACAAGTGTTTGCGGGACACGGCTGTGTGCAATTGGCTGCTGCGTTTCGCCCACAAACTATACACTTTACAATATATTCTGTGAAGTGATTTGAGACATTTTGAAGACGTGATAACAAGATCCCCAGGGATCTGTATTAGGACCACTGCTCTTAATATATATAAATGATCTGGACTTGGGTATAGCAAGTACCATTTCCAAGTTTCCGGATGACACAAAGTTAGGTAGGGTAGCAAACAGTGAGAAGGATAGGAGCCGACTGCAGGAAGACATAGACAGATGGTACAATGGGCGACACACGGCAGATGAGTTTCAATGTGGAGAAATGCGAAGTAATGCATTTTGGTAGAAAGAATGAGGGGAAGCAATATAGTCTGGTAATACAATCTTAAGGGGAGTGAAGGAACAGAGAGACCTGGGGGGGGGGCAGGTAAATGAATCCTTGAAGGTGGCAGGACAGGGAGATAAAGCTGTAAATAGGGCACCTGGGATACTGGGCTTTATAAATAGGGGCATAGAGTACAAGAGTCAGGAGGTGATGATTAACCTCTATAAAACACTGGTTAGGCCTCAGTTAGAATACTGCTCCCAGTTCTGGGCACCGCACTATAGGAAGGATGTTAAGACATTGGAAAGGGTACAGAGGAGATTTACGAGGATGGTACCAGGAATGAGGGACCGTGATGATGAGGTCGAGGCCGATTCGATAACAACTTTTAAAAACGCGGTGGACGGATATTTGAGAAGGATGTAAACTGGATTCTGTGAGGCCTTAGTAAAGGCTGAGTGTATGGTTTCTAACCCAATATGACCTGTAGTCCAGTGACTCCCCACACATATTTTACAGCACATGTATTTCTTTTCTGTGAAAATATTTTTCTTTGACACTCCATAATGTGAACTATAATGTGAATGTAATCACTGCCCCACCTTCTTTTCGTAACAGTTGGAAGCAATACCACAATGGCGTTCATTGAAGAGCATAGTAGGAGTTTCTAATATGCATTGTTTATTGTTAAATGATCTGATTTGTCTGTTGTTGGCAAAGATGGGCATAGAGCGAGATTGACAATGGAGGTGCACAATAGCAGACAAAGCCTGGGACTAAAAGAACAGGTGAGCTGTGGAATCGAGCCATTTCCAGCTATATTCAACCAGGAGGCTTTATCTACATTGGGACTAAACTCTTCCCAACCCCCCCAGCCAGCTAAAATTGGAATTTACAGTAAAACACAACTTAACTGGACACACTATTGTTTGTTTATCAATGTGGAAGTGAAGGCAGGCAGTGAAACATTTTAGTTGCATGCAAAGGTATGAGGTTATTAGGTATGTGCTTTTTTCTTCCCTTGAAATATAAGCACAATGTGGAGTTCATATGGGTAAATACAGGTTAGACACACGCATACACAGTCTTGAGATAGAAAGTAACTGAATGAGGGGAGAGAAAAGGGTGACACTTTGTGGGGCAAGAAGATTGACACTGTGTGTATTCTCATGACAGTATAGCCTCTGATGGAAAGTTTTGATAATAATCCTTGCATTTGATATAGCGCTTTTCACGTCTTCTCGATGTCTCAAAGCGCTTCACAGAATAGACTGTAAAGTGAATTGACTGTATACTTGTGGGCGAAACGTGGCAGCCAATTGCGCACAGCAATGTCCCACAAGCAGTCGTGGATTGAAAATGACCAATTTATTATTGTTTTTTGTTTTGGAGGGATTATTATTAGGCTCTGTGTGGAGTAAGGAAACTTGCCCAAGGTTTCACCCTGCCTGGAATTGAACTCCGGTGTCTCTCACTATACCTTGTATTTTGCTTATGATCCATTATCTGCACTGTTTTCATACCCACAATGGCATCGGTCTTAATGAGTGTGGTTATTGGTCTCTCTACGTGTCTGCTTTGCTTAATTTCCTCTCAAGGTTGGTAAAAGCTGACTTCACAAGGATTAATAATAATCCTTGCCTTTGATATAGTGCCTTATCACATTTTCGAGTTCTTCACAGAATATACTGCAAAGTAAATTGACTGTATATTTTGTAGGTGAAATGTGGCAGCCAATTGCGCACAGCAGTGTCCCACAAACATAGATTCATAAAATGTTACGGCACAGAAGGAGGCCATTCGGCCCATCGAGTCTGTGCGGCTCTTTGACAGAGCGTCACTTTCACTAACCCCAATCACCAGCTTTCTCCCCATAACCCCACAAACCGTCTTCCCCGATACCTGTCCAGTTCTCTCTTAAAAGCTGTTATCGAATCGGACTTCACTGCCCTTTCGGGCGGATCATTCCAAATTCCAACAACTCGCTGAGTGAAAAAATTTCTTCTAACCTCCCCTCTGCTTCTTTTGGTGATATCTTCAGACTGTGACCGCGGGTCACAGACACACCTACCAGCGGAAACAGCTTTTCCTTATCTCGCCTGTCAGAACCTTCCGTGATCTTGAAGACCTCTATCAGGTCCCCGCGTAACCTTCTCTGCTCTAATGGGAAAAGTCCTAACTTCTCCACTGTCCTCATAGCTAAGGTTCCCCATTCCTGGTATCATTCTCGTGAATCTCCTCTGCACCCTTTCCAGTGCCTTAATGTCCTTCCTGAGGTAAGGTGCCCAGAACTGGACGCAGTACTCCAGCTGAGGCCTAACCAGTGTTTTGTACAGATTAACCATAACCCCTACTCTTATACTCTATGCCCTACTAATAAAGCTCAGTACACCAAATGCCCTTTTTACTGCCCTATCTACCTGCCCCGCTACCTTTAATGATTCGCTTACTTGAACACCCAGATCTCTCTGTACGTTCACCCCCTTAAGATTGAGCTCCAAGTCTATATTGCCTCCTATCATTTTTCCTACCTAAGTGTATCACCTCACACTTATCCACATTGAAATCCATCTGCCACATGTCAGCCCATTCCACCATTCTGTGTATGTCTGCCTGCAGTTGGTTACAGTCCTCCTCACTATTTACTACCCTACCTAACTTTGTATCATCTGCAAACTTGGAAATAGTGCTCTCTATGCCCAAGTCCAGATCATTAATATATATTAGAAAGAGCAGTGGTCCCAATACCGATCCCTGGGGGACACCGCTGCACACCTCCTTCCATTTCGAGAAACACCCATTAACCACCACCCTCTGCTTTCTGTCACTCAGTCAGTTCCTAATCCAAACTGCCACTGTCCCCTTAATACTGTGGGCCTCTAATTTTTTATTAATCTCTTATGCGGTACTGTGTCAAAAGCCTTTTTGAAATCCATGTAAATAACGTCCACCGCATTTCCCTCATCAACCCTCGCAGTCACCTCTTCAAAAAATTCTATTAGATTTGTTAGGCAAGATTTGCCTTTAACAAATCCATGTTGGCTGTCTCTAATTACCTCGTGTTCCTCTAAGTAGAGATTTTTTTGTCCCGAATTACGGTCTCCAGTAGCTTTCCTATTACCGAAGTTAGGCTGACTGGCCTGTAATTTCCGGGTTTGTCTTTCTGCCCCTTTTTGTAGAGGGGGTAACATTAGCCACTCTCCAGTCTCTTGGCACCACTCCTGTGTCCAATGACGATTGAAATGTAATGGCCAAAGCCTCCGCTATTTGAACCCATATCTCCCACAGCAACCTTGGGTGAAACCCATCTGGTCCTGGTGACTTATCAATTTTGAGCCCTGTCAACCTTTTCTGAACTTCCTCTCTGTCTATAGTAATCTGATCTATGTCCTCTACCCTCTCATCCAATACTGCGGCATTTGGGTTATCCATTTTCATTGTGAAGACAGATACAAAGTACTCGTTCAGTACATCAGCCACGGCCTCTGCCTCCACAACAAGATGGCCGTCATTGTCTTTGATTGACCCCACCCTACCTTTAACTAACCTTTTCTCCTTTATGTGCTTGTAAAACAGTGGTGGTTGACTATTGAATTGAAGATTGAATAGTAAAACAAGATTAGATTTTGGCTTTGGGCTGGGGATGGGATTGTTTTTTTTTGTTTCAAGGCTCTTGCCCGTGTCCTTACCTCTGCAGTTTCCTTCAGTTACATTCTCCTCCCCTTATCCTCTGTTTGTCCGACTCTACTGCTCATTCCTGCCTTCCTCTGCACATGAGCTTTCAGCCAACAACAACTTGCATTTAAATAGTGCCCTTTGTGCAAGGTAGGGTCCTGAAGCACTTAAGAGCTAGCTGCCAAGCTGGAGATAGAAGGAAGTTAACTAGGTTATGGTCGAAGAGGACGGACTTCAGATGCGATCTCGACTGGCAAGGAGGGGGTAAAGCAGAAATCTCTGCTTTCCTGATCTCACTCCCAAAAATCTCTTCACATTGCAATATCTCTCTCTGTCCTCAAAACCTGCCTAAAATCCTATGACTGTGCTATCGGTCAACATCCTGAATCCTCCCCTTCTTTCCATCCTGCTTAGTGATCCAAGAACACTTTGAGCCTACACATTATGTGAAAGGTGCTGTATAAGTGTTGAATATTAATTCTCCTCCTTATGAATCCTCTTTTAATGTCTGTTCTTTATACTTCTGCAGATCACCTATCAGTTCTTCTTTGATCACTAGAGATGATAAAGTCTTTCTAGCAGAGTGAGCAGTAGACCTTGATCTCCTGCTGCTCTGTTCATTTTTCTTTGATTATGTAGTTCAATTTTTCTCCTTAGATGTGTAGATGTTATCTGTTTAATGGAGTCCTGTAGCGTATCCTCAACAAGAGGATCTGGGTTCAATTCGATAACAACTTTTAAGAGAGAAGTAGATAATTATTTAGGGAGGCCAAATTTGCAGGGCTATGGGGAGAGAGCGGGGGAGTGGGATTGATTTGGATAGCTCTTTTCAAAGAGCTGGCACAGACACGATGGGCCGAATGGCCTCCTTATATGCTGTATAATCCTATGATTTGATTTCAATTCTTGTGCTTTTTTTTCCTCATTTTTGCCTGTCCAGTCTGTCGTTCGCTCATGAATATTGCGATACAACACGGGAATGTGTGGTGCCAGGTTGAGTGGCTTGCAAATGTTGTTGATGAGCGACTGGGATGTAGAATCATAGAATCTTACAGCACAGAAGGAGGCCATTCGGCCCATCGTGCCTGTGACAGCTCTTTGAAAGAGCCACCAACTAGTCCCACTCGCCCGCTCTTACCCTGTAGCCCTACATATTTTTCCTTTTTAAGTACCTATCCAATTCCCTTTTGAAAGCTATTATCAAACCCGCTTCCACCACCCATTCAGGCAGTGGATTCCAGACCATAACAACTCTCTGGGTAAAAGAAATGTCTCTACGTCTCCCCTCTGGTTCTTTTGCCAATTATCTTAAATCTGTGTCCTCTGGTTACTGACCCATCAGCAGAGGAAACAGTTTCTCCCCATCTCCTCTATCAAAACCCCTCATAATTGTGAACACCTCTATCAAATCTCCCCTCAATTCTCTCTGCTCTAAGGGAAATAACCATGGGAAGCTCAGCCACACCCCTCCCCCGCGCTGCCATCAGAGCAGGCGAGAGGGGCCATGTGGCAGCCAGGGAAGCTGGGGGTGTTTCAGACTCGAATGTGCAGTTAGTAATGTGTTGCTGCAGTGTGATCTGTTAAGTGCATTCACCAGAGAGGAGGAACGTACAGGAGAGAGAAGAAAGGCGCAGAGCTTTGAAGAGCCGTGTGAGGAGGACTTTGTGGGGGAGTTTCTGCCCACATTAACTCGTGACTCAGAACACAAGTAGAAGTTTGAAGGGTTGATAATGACATTTTGCATTTTATATTCGTCTCGTGTGGCACCTGAAATCATTCGGAATCCTAAAATCATTGAATCAGAGAATATGCCATTCATTCTGTGCTGTTGTTTCTCTCCACATGAACCCACCGATCCTAATTCTTCTCTTTTTTCTTTAATGTTCCTCCTCGTTAACCATTTATCAAATTTCCTTTTAAATCATTTTATACTTTGTCTCAACCATGACATGTCTTATCCTTATTGGGGGAGGGGGGAGATGACGGGGTCTCCTTGGCCCTGAACTGACTCCCAAGTTGACATCTTTGGCAATGGAATGTCAGAATTCGACCAGCATTCTGGGCTGGTCTCCAGCCTGGTTCCTGAGCCATGCGGGTCCGCAGCACTCCAGGGTGCTACCGAGCCTGGCTCATCAGCAGGACTTGGAAGGGCAGACCTGGGGGAAGGGCATCTTAAATTTGTACCGTCTCATTAATGATTTGCTGACAAATGAGACATTGCTATGTGTAAAATTGGCTGCTGTGTTTGCTCTCAAAACACTTAGTCACTGCATTTTACAGTATATCCTGTGAGACGCTTTGAGATGACCCCCTGACGTGAAAAGACACTATATCAAATGCAAGGATTATTATTTATTAGTTAATAATGTTTTACTTTACTTGGTCATAGTCTTCATAATTGATAATCTATATCAGATCACTCTTTAACCTTGGTTCTTATGAAAAATAACTGCACTCCCATAAAAAATCACTAGTAATGTCCTAGTGAATCTATACTTTGTTGGTGTGGCTGAGAATTACACATTGTTTGTCATGCAGTCACAGCGGTGAGGAAAAAAAAGTGCAATTGCCTTATCGGAAGTGGAAGTGCGTGTGGTTTCCGTGGTGGCAGATCAGCCTGTCTGGGTTGTCTATTCTGCGGTATGTCAGGTTGCTTCACTTTCAGCCGCAGAGTGTTTCACACCTTCTATTTGAGTGTCAGTTTGGTTCTCGCCTCTGGGTCAGATATTGGTTGGTTCAAGGCGTAGTCAGCAATCACACTGCCTGCTGGTACTCCAGACCTGGGGAAGTGTTACGTTGTCAGAGGTGTTGTTCATCTTCATATGAGATGTTAAACTGAGCTCCCATCTGTCTGTTCAGACAAATGTTAAAGATTTCATGGTGCTATTTGAAAAGAAGGGAGTTTCTCCCTGTGTCTTGGCCAACAATCCTCCAGATAAATTGGTTATTCATATCGTGGAGTCCCGTAGCATAGTGGTTAGAGCGCTTGCCTCGCAAACGAGAGGGCTCAGGTTCGCTTCCTGGGCGGAGCAAAAGCTTAGGCAAGTTTCCTTACTCCACATGCCTCTGTTTACCTAGCAGTAAATAGGAACCTGGTTGTTAATGATTAGCGGATCACTTTCCAGGGGTAATAATTCCTTCAAAATAAATAAGTAAATCGGTCACTCAATCCAAGACTATTTGTGGGACACTGCTGTGTGCAATTGGTTGCTGCTGTTTGCCCACAAAATATAGTCAATTCACTTTACAGTGTAGTCTGTGAAGTGCTTTGAGATGTCTCGAAGATATTATAAGGTGCTATATCAAATGCACGGATTATTATTATATTGCTGCGGAGGCAACCAATGGCTTTGATATTCGAGGCATTATTAATGCAAAGAAAAAGCAAAAAAATCAAAGGCAAGGATTAATGTTTGGATTAAGACTCTGTGGGCTGCTGGAATTGGCTCAGTGGGAGGTTTTGGCCTAATGGGATTCTTCTGTTGGGTCAGAATCATGCCTTCCCCAGGATTGTGCCTCTGCAGTGGGCTGCTGCTTAGGCTATTGTTTGCTTACTATAATTTTTAGCAGTGGTTGAAAGAGCTCTGGCCTACTGCTTGTCCCTCATCACCTCCGCTCAACCATTGGTGCCCACGCTTTCAGCCACTGCATCTGGATCTCTCCCTCTATCCCTCTGCCTTGCCTTCCCCCATCTTCAGGTCGGGCGTGAAGACCTTCCTCTTCGACCTTGCCTCCCACCTTCCCCCCTCTCTGCCAATGTCAAGGACCCTAAGATACTACTCTACGTGAAGGGAGCTATATAAATGCAAGTTGTTGTTTCTGTTGCTATTTAGCCTAGTACAGGAGAGGTCACTGTATCACTGCACTCTGTCTAGCATTAGCTTGGCTAGTTGCGGAAAGCTGAGCTGAATAATAATAATAATAATAATCCTTGCATTTTGATATAGCGCTTCTCATGTCGGGAGGACGTCCCAAAGCGCTTCACAGAACACACTGTAAAGTGAATTGACTGTATATTTCTGGGCGAACGCGGCAGCCAATTGCGCACAGCAATGTCCCACAAACAGTCGTAGATTGAAAATGACCAATTTATTATTGTTTGTTTTGGAGGGATTATTATTAGGCTCTGTGTGGAGTAAGGAAACTTGCCCAAGGTTTCGCCCTCTGTCTGGAATTGAACTCAGGTCTCTCGCTTGCAAAGCGAGTGCTCTAACCACTGAGCTACAGGACTCCATGTTCATAAGAAATAAATGAATATTTGTTTTTGCTTGAAGTATAAATTATATTTTGCTAAGTTAAAATTAAAATTGTTAAAAAAAGTGGTTCCAGCTTCCTCTACTTACAACTAGTATTGTTATAATGGAGATTTTAATTGTTTACATGTGTGTTTTACATGTGTGTTCACATGTGTTTAATAGCGGCGCAATGGTTCGCAGTGTGTCGCATTCCAGGGGGTTAGAGAGTGTGTTTTCTGCATCTGTTGTGGAACAAGTTGTGCTTGTGTGGCTTTGGTTGAGAAGCAAGGAAGACGGAAAAAATAATTATGTCCAATTCTGGGTATCATACTTTAAGTCAGATGTCAGGGCCTTGGAGAAGGTGCTGACGAGATTTACCAGAATGGTACCAGGGATGAGATACTTCAATTATGTGGGGAGACCAGCGAGGCTGGGATTGTTCTCCTTCCAGAGAAGGTTGAGGTGAGATTTAATATTATGAGGTGTTCAAAATTATGAGGGATTTTGATAGAGTAAACAGGGATTAAAATATTTCCTCTGGATCATGGGTCAGTAACTAGAGGACGCAGATTTAAGATAATTGTCAAAAGAACCGGAGAGGAGACGAGGAGACTTTTTTACCCTGAGAGTGGTTATGATCTGTAATGCACTGCTTGAAAGGGTGGTTGCTTACGATAATAGCTTTCAAAAGTGAATTGGATAAAGTAGTTGAAAATAAAAAGTATGCAAGTCTATGGGCTAAGAGCGGGATCAAGCTGGTACTTCTTTCAAAGAGCCGGTACAGGCACAATGGGCCGAATGGTCTCATTCTGTGCTGTCAGATTCTACAACAGATATATAAAATTATTGGATTGCACCCATTCAGTCTCACTTTGTCCTTTCCCTGTACCTTTTATATTTTTCTTTTTCAAATATTTGTCCAATTCCCTTTTTAGCAGCTTTGGATTCTGCTTGAGCTACGTTTTGGTAGGGCTTTCCACATCCAAACAAACCTCTGTGTAATAAAACTCATCTAACCTTCACAAGCTGCAGATCATCCAAAACTCTGCAGCTCGTGTACTCTCACACACCAGGCTTCGTGACCCCATCACTCCCACCCTCGCCCGACCCCATCACCCCCACCCTCGCCCGACCCCATCACCCCCACCCTCGCCCGACCCCATCACCCCCACCCTCGCCCGACCCCATCACCCCCACCCTCGCCCGACCCCATCACTCCCACCCTCGCCCGACCCCATCACTCCCACCCTCGCCCGACCCCATCACTCCCACCCTCGCCCGACCCCATCACTCCCACCCTCGCCCGACCCCATCACTCCCACCCTCGCCCGACCCCATCACTCCCACCCTCGCCCGACCCCATCACTCCCACCCTCGCCCGACCCCATCACTCCCACCCTCGCCCGACCCCATCACTCCCACCCTCGCCCAACTCCACTGGCTCCCCATCCCCCAGAGGATCGAGTTCAAAATCCTCGTCCTCACCTTCAAGGCCATCCATGGCCTTGCCCTCTCCTATCTCTGACCTGCTGACTCCCTACCAACCTGCCCGCTCCCTCCGTTCATCGGGCTCTGGTCTGCTCCATGTCTCCCGCCCTATCATGGGTGGCCGGGCTTTCAACCTCTCTGCTCCCACACTCTGGAACTCCATCCCACGGTCCCTTCGCCTCGCTTCCTCCCTCGTCTCCTTCAAGGCTTCAAGACCCTTCTCTTCGACCGTGCCTTTGGTCTCCCTCCCAGTTCTCTGTCTTCCCTACCCCACCCCTCCCCCATGCTCGGGCTCTGACACCTGACTGTTCAGCGCTTTGGGACGTCCTCCCGACGTGAAAGGCGCTCTATAGATGTCATTCTGTTGTTGTTGTTGTTGTAACCTCTCCCTTTGTACCAATTTAACATTGCTAGAACTATCTAGTTACTGGCTCCCCGACCAGTGGGAATATTTGCTTCTTATTTACCTTATCCAAACCTCTTAATTTTGAGCACCTCTCTCAGGTCCACACTTAACCGTTGTTTCAGTGAAAACAGCCTTGTTTTTCTTTCTCCTCATAACTGAAGCCCCTCACCCTGCTATCGTCATCGTAGTGAATCTCCTCTATGCATATTAAAGCAAATAATAAATAATAATTTTTGCATTTGATATAGCGCCTTAACATGTCGTTGAGACGTCTCAAAGCACTTCACAGAATACACTGTAAAGTAAATTTACTGTATATTTTGTCGGCGAAATGCGGCAGCAAATTGCGCAAAGCAGTGACCCACAAAAAGTTGTGGATTGAGTGACCAAATTATAATTTTTTTATTTTATTTTTGAGCGAGCTATAGGTTACATTTTAGTCAGCACAAACCGTAAATCTCATCGCCTTACACTCTTCCTCATACTTCGAGGAGTCGATCAAACAATGTTTTAATGAATATGTTTGGAATTCCGAAAGAATGTGCTTTGTCTGTGAGCCCGCTGCTGAATAATTGATAGAAGCGAAAGCATCTGTGATATTTGACGTGTGGATCTGAAAAGAAGAGGGTCTGTTTCAAAGTCCTGAGTAAGCCCATTGAGGGTAACAAAGGCAGCATTTTCTGCCTCTTGGTCCGTTTTAAGTGCACCCTTTAATATTTGTTAAAACTCGGTGCGCTGTCTTTGCAAGCCTCTGTTTGTGAGTGAAGCGCCCGTTGCCTTGCTTGCCCTCGGGGCGAGTTGGAGCTATTCTCTTTGCGTTAAATAATGACTGGGTTTCTTCAGGGGCAATGTGCGTACATGGTTATGGTAATTACTGCATAGGAATCTGCTCTGCTCACTGCTTCTTGGATAAAGGAAATTAAAGGGCTTTGTTCGTCACATTGCGGTCCCATAAATCACTCCAGTGTTTTCATTTCAAATGAGTTTTGAATCGCTACGTATTAACTTTTTGATTTTAGCATTTACCCCCTTGTTCTCTCCACCCCTCCTCCTCTATCCTAGTCTCTCTGCGAGGTAGGCAGAGCTCATGAGGGAAGCAGGTTCCCCCGCAGATGCTCTCATTGTTTCTGCGCATCAGATACTAAGAGGGCAATGAATAATGATTATAGCTTTGAGGCTTTTCACTGCTTTCTCACAGGGTGGAGCAAAAGCAGTTTGGTGTCTGGCAATGTTCCCTTGCACAGCTGACTTCTATTTAATAATTATAATCCTTGAATTTTATATAGCGTGTCATCACGTCTTCTGGATGTCTCAAAGCACTTCACAGAATATACTGTAAAGTGTAATGACTGTATATTTTGTGGGCAAAACACGGAAGCCAATTGCGCACAGCACGGACAGTCGTGGATTGATTGACCAATTTTTTTTAAGGGATTATTACCCCCAGAAAACTGATCTGCCACATCGATTAACATCCAGATTCCTACTTATTGCTGGTAAACAGAGCTGTCTGGAGTAAGGAAACTTGCCCAATGTTTCGCCCTGCCCGAGAATCGAACCCAGGTCCTCTTGCTGGTGAGGAGAGTGCTCCAAACACTGAGCTACAGGACTCCACATAGTATATGGTATTATAATCATATAATAATGCACAGAATTGATTTAGTCTTATAACATCATTCCCATGATGCTATTGGAAAAGATGCAGTTTTTCTTGGTTTCTTGGCCAATCCTCCACCGGGTAAATTGGTTATTTGCCTTACGTAACTTTGTGGTATTTTAAATGTGTAGACATTGGCTGCCGTGGTTGTTTAAATATACGGTCACTGTGCTTGACAGCAATTTCCTGTGAAGTTCTTTGTGACCATTTGATGTTATAGGCGCTGTATCAAACGTAAGAATTATTAAGAATTAAATATAAGGATTATTATATATGTATATTTTTATGGTCACTCATCACGTCAATCTGTGGAAGTATTTCACAGATAATTACTGTCAAATAGACTTTTACACATGCACAGTCCCACAAACAGCCATGAGGTGAATGATCAATTGTTGGTTAAGCCACTGGGGAAGTTGCTCTTTTCCAATAATATTGCGCAGCGTTACTGAGCGTGTGAGGGTTGGTGAGTTACTGATTTCAAGAATATCGATTTCAAGATCCTCTCATTCGTCTTCATATCCCTTTATTTCCTGACAACTCCCTACCTCTCCGACCTGCTTACTCCCCAAACCTCTATCAGTAATAATAATAAATTTGATATAGCGCCTTATCACGTCATTAAGATGCCTCAAAGCACTTCACTGTAGAGTGAATTGACTGTGTATTTTGTGCGTGAAATGTGGCAGCCAATTGCACACAGCAGTGTCCCACAAAAAGACGTGGATTGAGTGACCGAATGATTATTATTATTTTTTTGGAAGTGACTATTACCACCGTAAAGCGATCCGNAAAAATGGAAATTGGCTCCGGCTTCTTGTTTGTCCCTCATGTCCTCTGTTCCACCATCGGTGGCCGCGCTTTCAACTACTATGCCAGAAAACTCTGGAACGCTCCCCCTCAATTCCTCTGCCTTGCCCTCTCTTTCCCCATCTTCAGGTCGTACCTAAAGATCTTCCTCTTTGACCCTGCTTATGGTCATCTCCCCCGGCTCGGCATCGGGCTCTACCACTGTTAAGCGCTCTGGGACGCTACCCTATGTGAAGGGCTGTGTGTAAATGCAAGTTGTTGTTACTGCTGAAGCATGCGCTCTCCAGTTTTTATATCTAAACCTGTGAATGTTGTTGGGCATTTTGCTTCTGAGTAAAATATTTAAAATATGAATGAATATACAGTAAATCTCACAGATTTGTCACAACCAGGTTTATGTGAGGGTTGATCCACTGAGCATTACATTGCAGCTTGTGTAGCCAGCAACGATCATGCTACATATGTTCTGTTTACTGGAGGAGGAGGCAACGGCTGATTTGAATTGTTGATGCCTCCACGTCCGTCTCTTCAAACGGCTTCTCCTCCAGCCCCCGCACCATTTCGTGCGGTGAGATCTCAGTCCCCTCCTCTTCACCTTCTAAATGCTGTCCCCTTGGTAACATCATCCGCAGACGTGGGGTAAATTTCTACATGTATGCGGATGACACCCAACTCTATCTCTCTGCTCGACCCTCAACTCCAGGACTACTGGAGTCCTGACTGACTGCTTGTCCGACATCAAGTCCTGGACGAGGGACAACTTTCTGCAACTCAACGTCAGCAAGACCGAGGCCCTCCTGATTGCCTCCGCACCTCAGGCTCTGGCAGCATCAGCCTCCACGGCTGCACACTCAACCTCACTAAGCCAGTCAGGAACCTGGGTATCTTGTTTGACCCTGAACTGTCCTTTCTCCCCCACATCCACACCATGACCGGCACTACCTACCACCACCTTCGCAATATTGCCAGACTCCACCACTGCCTCACCCCTCAGGCTGCCCAAACCCTCACCCACACATTCGTCACATCAAGGCTCGATTATGGAAACTCCCTCCTCATCGGCCTTCCCAACTCTTCCTTTCACAAGCTGCAGATCATCCAAAACTCTGCAGCTCGTGTGCTGTCACGCACCAGGCTCCGTGACCCCATCATTCCCACCCTCGCCCGACTCCACTGGCTCCCCATTCCTCAGAGGATCGAGTTCAAGCTTCTCATCCTCACTTTCAAGGCCATCCATGGCCTTGCCCCCTCCTACCTCTCTGACTTGCTGACTCCATACCAACCTGCCCCCTCCCTCCATTCAGTGGGCTCCGGCCTGCTCCATGTCTCCGACCCGCCCTACCATCGGTGGCCGGGCTTTAAGCCTCTCTGCCCCCACACTCTGGAACTCCATCCCACAGTCCCTTCGCCTCGCTTCCTCCCTCGCCTCCTTCAAGGCCGGTCTCAAGACCTTCCTCTTTGATCATGCCTTTGGTCGCCCTCCCACCTTTCTGCCTTCCCTCACCCCTACCCCACCCCTTCCCCATGCTCGGGTCCTGACCCCTGACTGTCCAGCGCCTTGGGACGTCCTCCTGGACTGAAAGAGGCTCTATAAATGTAATTTTGTTGTTGTTGAATTAGGACATTTGCCTTATGACATGTCTCCTGCTGAAGATAGCATTTTAAACATTACTTTTCCCATTCATATCTCAGTTGACAAGGGAATAAATTTTGTTGCTGTGATTGTGTAAGTATGGGAGCAATGGGGCCGTGATCATACCAGTGTGTAAAGGAACAACAATGTATTCTCTAGTATCTTATGTTAAAAGGCTCACATTGAAAATGCCTCGCAATTAGGATGTGTCTTGTGCCTCAAGCAAATTGCTCACAGCTCATGTTTAAACCCTGTGATAAATATGAATTAAGTCCTGGCTATACTGTATAATAATAATCCTTGCATTTGATACATCACCTTACCACGTCGTTGAGATGTCTTGAAGCACTTCACAGAATATACTGTAATGTTCGTCTACAAAACGCACAGTCACTATATTACAAAGCACCTCAAATCTTGTGAGGTGCTTTGAGATGTCCCTTCGCCTCACCCCCTCCCCTGCATCCTTTAAGTCCCTTCACCTTGACCTCTCCCTTGCCTCCTTCAAGGCCCGTCTCAAAACCTTCCTCTTCGACTGCGCCTTTGGCCACTCTACTACCCTCAGCCTCCCTGCCCTCCACCTCTCCTCATCCCAACCCCCAACTCGGGTACAAATCCTTGACTGTCCAGCACCTTGGTATGCCCTCCTGACGTGGAAGGTGCTGTATAAATGTTATTTGAATTTCTATTGTTTCATCACATTGAAATGTCTCAAAGCATTTAAAGCAATTACCATCAAATACAGTAACTGTTATTGCAATTTAAATGCAAGTTATTGTTATTGTAGGAGGCAAACATGGCAATCATTATCCGTACGACATGTTCCCACAATCAGCTATGAGAAACTCCCTTCTTTGTCCAGTAATGTTTCATGATCTTTAATGCCACCTGCGGAGCAGGCAGTCTGTTTAATGGTTTAGTGGCAGTGCTGCATGCTGTACACAGCTGTTTGACCTGTGCTCTTGTGAACATGTTGCACACTAAAATAGTTTGAGCTTCTGAACTTCTGAACTTTGAAACTACAGTTGTTTGCAGACAGAACATTTGCAGTGAGGGTCTGATTGCTCAGAATTGGGTCTGGCATGCCCTGTGGTCTCTTCAGTCCTTCTCATTGGCATTAACCTGAATAGTTGTTTGAGTGGAATGCCTCCAGGCAAATGCTGCTTTTCCATCTGTGACAACAGTATGAGCTCTTATTGATTGGTGGAACCCTGTAGCTTAGTGTTATAGCACTCACCTCGCAAGCAAGAGGACTTGGGTTTGATTCCCAGGCAGGGTGAAATGTTTAGCATGTTTCCTTACTCCACATGCCTCTGTTTCCTTAGCAGCAAGTAGGAACACAGTAATTAGTCGATTGGCGGGACGCTTTTACGGGGTAATAATCTCTCAAAAAGAAATAAAAATAATAATGATTTGATCACTCAATCCACAACTGTTTGTGGGACACTGCTGTGTGCCATTGGCTGCTGCGTTTTGGCCACAAATATATACAGTCAATTCACTTCACAGTTTTTCTGTGAAGCGCTTTAAGACATCTTGAAGACGTGATAAGGCGTTATATCATATGCAAGGATTATAATATTATTACTGTTTTTCCTGTGTGACAACAGCATGAGTTCTTATTGATTTGACACTTAGTTCTGAGTTGCCTCAGTGCAGTGTTGAGTGGGCAAGACTGTAGGGACTTAGTCTGTTATGCCACACTCAGTTGTATTCTTCCCGGACTCATCACTGTAAGATCATTTTGCTTTTCATATTTAGGTGCAAGACTGCCTTTGAATCTCAGCTCATCTTAGTTTGTAGACGCGTCCAAAGATTGTGGGTTTAGGTTCCACAAGGGTAATTTTAGCTCACATTCCTGGCTGACGCTCCAGCTAGGTGCTGGGGGAAGTTCTGTAGTTTTTTGTATAGTACCCCTCATGCAGGGTAGTGTCCCGGAGCGCATGACAATGGTGGAGCACAACGGGAAAGGGGAGGTGACTGTAGTTACGGTCGAATAGGAAGGTCTTCAGGTGCGACCTGAAGATGGGGAAGGAAGGGGAAGAATAGCTCCTTTCATGTCGGGTGGATGTCCCAAGATGCTGGACAGTCAGGGATTTGGATGCAAGCAGGGGGTTGGGATCAGGTGGGCTGGAGGGCAGGGAGGGTAGGAGGGTGACCGAAGGCATAATCGAAGAGGAGGGTTTTAAGACATTCCTTAAAGAAGGCAAAGGAGGGAGTGAGGCGAAGGGACTATGGGATGGAGTTCTAAAGAGAGGTAGAGAGGCTGAAAGCCTATGGTGGGGTCTGCTGGGCGGGGGACATAGAGCAGGCTGGGGCCTGCTGAGCGGAGGGGCCGGGCAGGTCGATATGGGGATATCCAGATAAATTGGTCATCTCATGGCGATTTGGCAGAGCTTGCAGCAGCGAAATCTTACAATAAAGCGAGCAGTCAATTAATTTGGATTTGGAAGTGAAGGAAATTGTATAATAATAATGATTACATTTGATATAGGACCCATAAGGTAAAAATGTCTCAAAGGGCTTTACAGAGAATTATTGCCCAGTGTAGTGACTGTATTTTTAGACAAATGAGGTAGTTTGCACGGGTAGTTTTTGCCTTGAACACAAGCGATGAAGTTAATGACCAATTAATCTATAATTTGGACGAATGAGGCAGCCGTTTGCACACAGCGATGTCCCAAGGATAGCCGTCTACAATTTAGCATCCACATGAATTATGAAGCAGATGGAATCTTAAATCAATGACTGAACTGAATAAGAGATGATGATCTGGAAGTAATACAGAAAGCAATGAGGACCATTAAAACAGCACATCCAGAGGCTTTCCTGTACCCTTGTTCCCTATACGCTAGAATACATGTCTCTCTTACGCCAATCAGATCTTGCTATGTGTTGCCAGGCAGTTACTGTAAGGTACATTGAAGACAGGTTATTTTGGGAGACTCTGCTGTTGTCAGGAGTTGACGCAGGCTGTGATGGGTGGTACGTGCTGTGTATTTGATGCTGGGCAAGACAGCTCACCCAGTCACTGGTTACAGTGATTAGGGAAGTGATCAGATTTAAACAAGGGGCTTCATGACCTGAGTGCAAGGCTGTGAAAGCTTGTGGGTCAGACCATTACAAGTCGGCTTCTCTCAATGAAAGGAGCTGTAAAGCTGTCAGTAACACTGCCTTCGTAGAATGATGGATTCACAGGGAGCAGCAAGGAGCTACTCTACAGTCTATTGGTGATCAGAGGGGAAACTGCATATCCCGAGGGGAGAGGAGGAACCTAGAGTGCTCTTAGAAGCTCATAATTCATCATAGAATAAAGCTATTATAATAATAATCCTTGCATTTGATATAGTGCCATATTATGTCATTGAGATGTCTCAAAGCGCTTTACCGAATATACTGTAAAGTGAATTGACTCTATTTTGAGTGCAACATGTGGCAGCCGATTAAGCACAACAGTGGATTGAGTGACCAAATTATTAATGTTGTTTTTGAGGGGGTTTATTATCCCCATCAACTGATCAGTCAATTGATTAACAACTGTGTTCCTACTTACTGCCTCGTAAACAGGGGCGTTTGGTGCAAGAAAACTTGATCCAAGGTTGCATCCTGCCCAGGATTCTGCCCTGTGTCCTCGCTTGCGCTAACCCAATATGCTACAAGGATCCACGTTATCAGCTGGGCTCCATTGGTAGAATTCTTGCTTCTGTCAGATATTTGTGGTTTATGCCCCAGGATTTTGAGCTTATAGTCTAGGCTGATGTTCCAGTGCAGTTTTGGGAATCGATGCATTGTCAATGGTGATGACCTTCGGATGAGACGTTAAACAGATGTCCCGTTTGTCTGATCATCCGATATGTATTCCATGTCATTCTACTGGTAGCATGGTTACTAACCCCTTGGATTAATGGGTCATTCACTTTCATGACTGTACTTGGGACCTTGTCTGTGCCTCATTTGTCCAAAAGTCCATAGTTACTATACCTGACAGCAATTCCCTTTCAAGCAGTTTGACATATTTTGCATTATGGGTTCATATATAAATTGCAAGGATTATTATCCACTTGTACATATACCCCCAATGTCACTGGGCTGTGAGTATGGGAAATACCCCTCACCCCAACAAGCCGAAGTCACCGATGCCATTTGTTATTCAACATTTCTCCTCTCCCTGCTGTTGCTTGCTTTGAGAGGTTCATTCTTTATCAGAATAATAATAATAATAATAATCCTTGCATTTGATATAGCGCTTTTCACGTCGGGAGGACGTCCCAAAGCGCTTCACAGAACACACTGTAAAGTGAATTGACTGTATATTTGTGGGCGAACGCGGCAGCCAATTGCGCACAGCAATGTCCCACAAACAGTCGTAGATTGAAAATGACCAATTTATTATTGTTTTTGGTTTTGGAGGATTATTATTAGGCTCTGTGTGGAGTAAGGAAACTTGCCCAAGGTTTCGCCCTCTGCCTGGAATTGAACTCAGGTCTCTCACTTGCAAAGCGAGTGCTCTAACCACTGAGCTACAGGACTCCACAGAAGGATCTTATATGGTCCATTGTGGAGTCCTGTAGTGTAGTCATTAGTGCGCTTGCCTCACAAGCGAGAGGACCCAGGTTTGATTTCAGTACGGGGCGAAACTTTAGGCAAGTTTCCTTACTTCACTGTTTGCCTAGCAGTACGTAGGAACTTGGTTGTTACTCGATTGGTGGATCGCTTTCTAAGGGTAACCATCCCTTCAAAAAAAATGTTAAAAAATAATAATTTGGCTACACAATCCACGACTGTTGTGGGACAGTGCTGTGCACAATTGGCTGCCGCGTTTTGCCCACAAAATATACAATCAATTCATTTTACGGTATATCCAGTGAAGTACTTTGAGACGTATCAACGACATGATAAGGCACTAAATGTAAGGATTATTATTATATGATTATTGTGCTTCTAATCCTTTTAAATTACCTTTTAGAGACTGAAGCAGGCTCTTTTAATGGCTGATTTACCTTGATTTTTTGTGTTGCTGCCAAGCTATTGCAGCTGGAATGTTTGAGTCTCTGATGACACCTGGAAGTTTGTTCAGTTAGTTTTTGCTCACATGCCTGTGAATTATAACGTCCAAACCATTGGAGATAGTGAACTTAACCAATCTTAAGCACAAGGAAATGATTAGTGAGCCACTAGAGAATCAAACGTTTGTCATCTCAAAACTCAAGAGTCATTGAAATGTGCCAACGGTTCCTTAATATTTGATAATGACTTTAATGAGTCATGTCAATGTCTTGGCATTTAGGAAGCCTTGTCAGGGCTACGGTAACAGCCAGCCGCCTTTGTTCCAAGTGATTATTAACTGCTGTGTCAAATGTGCTGGAAGCTCCGAGCTGCTTTCTGTGTGGCTCTGGGTATTTTGTGGAATGTGTGGGACAAAAGGTTTCCACGTGGTCTTTCACACATTCACACTGTCATTACATGGACATCCCAGAACATGCTGTACATTCAGACCTCCGACAGCTGTTTCCTCATTAATTGTGCATTACCCAAATTCATGCTTTCCACATGCACTTGCCTGGCAGCCACACAGACTGGAAATCAACCTAATTGAATGGTGGCCTGCTGGAACTAGGGCCATTTTCCTCACCACTGTTGGGTTGTTCTCTGTTGCCTACTATCTCCTGTAGCCCACTTCTTCACGGATGACGTTATGAACATCGGCGACCAGAGCTCTCTCTGCTTCTTGTCCTCCTCGACCTCTCTGCTGCCTTCGACACTGTTGAACATTCTATCCTCCTACACCGCCTCTTCTCTCAGCTCAGTGTTCGTGGACCTGCCCTTGCCTGGTTCATATCCTATCTTTCCCACTGTCTCCACTTTGTCATCACTAATGGCGTCTCCTCCAGCCTCCGCACAGACCCTCAGGAATCTGTCCTTGGCCCTCGCCTTTTCAATATATATATTTTCCTCCTTGGTGACATCATCTGCAGACATGGGATGACACCCAACTCTACCTCTGTCTCCAACTTCGATTCCGGGACCACTACAACAACAACAGTAAAATTACAGTTATAGAGCGCCTTTCACATTGGGAGGACGTCCCAAAGCGCTGGATAGTAAGGGGTCAGGACCTAAGCATGGGGTAGGGGTGGGGTAGGGGAAGCAAGGTGAAGGAACTGTGGGATGGAGTTCCAGAGTGTGAGGGCAGAGAAGCTTGAATTCGATCCTCTGGGTGATTGGGAGCCAGTGGAGTCGGGCGAAGGTGGGAGTGATGGGGTCACGGAGCCTGATATGCGAGAGTACACGAGCTGCAGAGTTTTGGATGATCTACAGCTTGTGAAGGGAAGAGTTGGGAAGGCCGATGAAGAGGAAGTTTCCATAATCAAGCCTTGATGTGACAAATGCGTGGGTGAGGGTTTGGGCAGCCTGAGGGGTGAGGCAGTGGTGGAGTCTGGCATTTTGGACAGTTTGGGATCAAACGAGACACCCAGGTTCCTGACCGGCTTAGTGAGATTGAGTGTGCAGCCGTGGAGGCTGATGTTGCCAGCGCCCGAGGTGCGGAGGCGCTAGAGTGAGCCAATCAGGAGGGCCTCGGTCTTGCTGACGTTCAGTTGGAGAAAGTTGTCCCTTGTCTAGGGCTTGATGTCGGACAGACAATCGGTCAGGACTCCAGTAATCCTGGAGTTGAGGGTGGAGGCAGAGAGATAGAGTTGGGTGTCATCCGCATACATATGAAAATTTACCCCATGTCTGCAGATGATGTCACCAAGGGGGAGCATATAGAGGGTGAAGAGGAGGGGACCGAGGACAGAGTCCTGAGGAACACCGCACGAGACGGTGCGGAGGCTGGAGGAGAAGCCGTTTGCTGCGACAAAGTGGAGGCGGTGTGAAATGTAGGACCCGGATCAGTCAAGGACAAAACCTTGAAGGTTGAGGTGGGAGGAGAGGCAGTGGAGGAGGATTGAGTGGTCCACAGTATCAAAGGCGGCGGAGAGGACGAGGAGACAGAGGGAGCCCTGGTCACACATGGTCAGGATGTCATTTGTGACCTTGACCAGAGCAGTTTCCGTGCTGTGGGCAGCATGGAAGCCCGATTGGAGGGGCTCATGGAGGGAGTGGGAGGAGAGGAAAGGGTGAAGCTGGGAGGCGACGGCTCTCTCAAGGACCTTAGATAGAAAAGGGAGGTGGGAGATGTGGTGGAGAGAGTGCTGTGGAGGAGAGTAAATGCTGAGGATGGGTTGGTGCGGGAGGTGGGCCAGAGGGGGAGGAGTTCAGAGGACTCTAGGGCAGCGGAGAGGGATTGCGGGGAGATCTTCTTCCATGGGTGATAGAAGATGGTGGTAGATTTGGAGGCAGTGGGGAGAGGGATATAGGAGTTGAGAGAGATGAAATGGTGGTCAGAGATGGCCTTGTCGGTGATGGTGACATCCGAGATGCTGAGGCCCTGGATGATCACCAGGTCGAGCGGGTGGCTGTGAACGTGGTAGTAGAGTGGATGTGGAGGGAGAGGTTGAGAGAGGAGAGCGAAGTCTGAGGAGGTGGAGCAAGAGTGGGTGAAGTGGAAGATGAAGTTGTGTAGAATGATGAGGCGATCGAGGCAGAGGGAAGCTAGAAGGGTGGAGACATCAGAGATGAAGGTGGGTTAGGATTTTGGGGGGTGGTAAATTAGGAGAATTTTTAGTGAGAGATGGGAGGGATGGCAGAGCGTAGATGTTTAAAAGAGGGGAATGAGCCAGCGGAGTAGGGGGATAGGGCAAGTAACTCCCTGGAGATGAGGGCCACACTGCCACCATGGCAGTTGGGGCGTGGGGCATGATGGTACGTATAGCTGGGTGGTGTGGCCTCAGTGAGGGGGAAGGTGTCACCTGGGGTGATCCAGATTTCTGTGAGGGCCATAATATCAACGTTCTCATCGAGGATGAGATAATTGACGGCCAGGGTCTTATTGCAGATAGAGCGGACGTTTTGAAGGCCAATGCGGAGTGGACAGCAGCAGGGGGATGTGTAGGATGGGAGGGGGTATTCGATTGGTTGGCAGGGATGTGGATGAGTGAGGAGAGGTTAGCCCCCGAGGTCTGGGTCCAGGGTAGCTTGTGGCGGTAGTGGGGACATCAAGTCCTAAATGAGAGATAACATCCTGCAGTTGAATGTCAACAAGACTGAGGCCCTCCTGCTTGTCTCCCGTCAGCACCTCCATAACCTCGGGCGCTGACAGCATCTCCCTCTACATTTCATGGAGCCAATTGGGAACTTCGGCGTCCTGTTTGACCATCAACTGTCCTGTTTTTTTTGGAGGGATTTTAAAGCTGGAAAGCGTTCCGGCAGTTGACAACAACTGGGTTCTGACTTACTGTGGAGTAAGGAAACTTACCTCGGGTTTCACTCTGCCTGGGAATCGAACTTGGGTTCTCTCACTTGCGAGGCGAGAGCGGTAACCACTGCGCTACAGGACTCTTTGTCTTCAGCGCAAACTAAATTGTGTTGCTGATTTTCACCTGTCCCCACATCAGTGTGAGCTCACAGCGGCACTCGTGAGCAGTTTGTCAATTGGGAAATGATAGCTTCCATAATCCAAGTGTAAGAGGGGCTGGAATTAGCTGCTGTTTAAACCGCTTTTAATATGGCTGTCGTTTGTAATTAGTGCTGGCTAAAGGGTGGAACATGAGACCTGATCCCATCTTCTGGCACTCGCTGGTTGAGTATCTGGGAGGACAGGTTCTGCTTTTTAGGAGATGTTCAAGTTTGAAGTCCAAGAAACGTTTCTGTAGCTTAGAGCCATTCTGCTCCTTGTCTCTTTTTCTAAATAGCCCTCGTTTCCAGGTGTCTCTGGCATCTCATTTGTACAGACATGCTACACTGTGTGAAGGGTTCTATGTTATACACGTGGAGTCCAATAGAGTAGTGGTTAGCCCGCTTGTTCACAAGCGAAAGGAGCAAGGTTTGTTTCTCCAGTAGGGCAAAACCTTAGGCAAGTTTCCTTACTCCACAGTATCTTGATTGATGGATCACTTCCCAGGTAATATTCCCTTCAAAACAAAATCCGATCACTCAAACCACGACTGTTTGTGGTATGCTGCTGTGTGCTATTGGCTGATGCGTTTCGTCCACAAAATTATATAATCAATTCACTTTACAGTATATTCTGAGATGTCTCAACAACTTGATAAGGAGTTATATCAAATGCAAGGATTATTATTTATAATTTTTCAAATTAAATCCCATTTCCAGTTCTCTCTCCTTTGTACGACGGTGCTATGCTGTGTGAAGCGTGCTATATTTGTGCATGTTGCTCTTG
This sequence comes from Callorhinchus milii, assembly GCF_018977255.1. NCBI lineage: Eukaryota > Metazoa > Chordata > Chondrichthyes > Chimaeriformes > Callorhinchidae > Callorhinchus > Callorhinchus milii. Next base: position 124,011,425 of record NW_024704743.1, on the reverse strand, counting down.
TTTTATAAAATGGGAAAAGGATAGGGTGGGGACTCTCGAAGAATGAAATCAAATGGGGTTCCAAACGTCTCTTGTGATATCAGGTCTGCCTGGCTTCGTTGGTTGCACTCTTGCCTCTGAGTCAAGGTTGTGGGTTTGTCAGGACTTGAATCTATTGACACTCCAATGCAGTGCTGGGGAAGTGCTGCATTGTTGGAGGTGCCGTCCTTTGGATGAGTTGTAAAACCAAGCTCCCATCAAATGGACATTAAAATCCCCTGGCACTGTTCGAAAAGAGAAGGAAGTTTCTCACTGTATTCTGGCCAACAATCCCTCAAATAAAATTGGTTATTAGTTTCACGATTGTTTCTTTGACATTATTCATTACGTCGAGGTTTGACTATGCAAACTCCTTGCTTGTCGGCTTCCCCAACTCTTCTCTCGGTAGGCTGCAGATCATCCAGAACTTTGCAGCTCGTGTCCTCTCCTGCACCGGGCTCCGTGACCCTATCGGCCCCATTCTCGCCGGATTCCACTGGCTTCCCATCACACAGAGGATACAGTTCAAGATCCTAGTCCTCTGCTCCCATCCTCTGGAACTTCAGTCCGTAGTCCCTCTGCCTCGCCCCCTGTCTTGCCTCCTTTAGGACCCATCTCAAGTCCCTCCTCTTTGACCATGCTCAATCACCATGTTTCCCCCACTGCCCTCCACTCTCGACCCCCAGCTCGGGTCCGAAACCCTGATTGTCCAGCGCCTTGGGATATCTTTCCGACGTGAAAGGCGCTATACAAATTTAATTTTGTTGTTGTTGTGCACATATTGGCTACTGCGTCAACCTAAAAAATACACAGTCACTACATGTTATAGTATATGACAGGATGTCATAAGAGATGTTTGGAAGCCCGTTTGATTTCATTCTTCCTGTACAAGGTGGATGGGTTATACCTGAATAGGGTTGGGATCAATGTCCTCACAGGGAGGTTAAATAGTGCTGTGGAGAGGGGTTTAAACTAATTTTGAAGGGGTAAGGGAATCAGGATACAGATTCAGAGGGGAGAAACAAGTTCCATAGAGGACTGGGAGAGACGAATAGCAAGGCCAAGAAGGAGTTGTCCAGAAAAAGGAGGGATTTAGACGGGGGAGAAATGCAGAAATTGGTCTTGGAGTGCACGGAGTGTGACAGGTAAGGTTGGGGAGCTGCGGCTCAAGTTGCCACAAGGGCTTATGATGTAGTGGCAATAACGGAAACCTGGCTCAAACAAGGGCAGGAATGGGAGCTGAATATTCCTGGCTACAACATATTCAGGAGCGATAGGGAAGGAAAAGAAGGAGGGCTGGTAATATTGATTAAAGACACGGTTACGGCCCTGGAAAGGGACGATGTACTAGAAGGTCCAAAAACAGAATCTATTTGGTTAGATGTAAGGTGTAGAAAAGGAGCTGCTACTTTGTTAGGTGTATACTATAGATCACCAAATAGTGGGAAGAAGATAAACAAACAAATCTGCAAAACCAATACAGTAGTGATAATGGGAGCCTTCAATTATCCTAACATAGACTATCAAAATAACAGTGTAAAGGGCAAGGAGGAGGAAGGATTCCTGAAATGTGTGCAGGATAACTTTCTGGATCAGTACGTTTCCAACTCAACGAGGAAGGGAAGCATTGCTGGGGAATGAAGTGGGGTAAGTGGAGCAGGTTTCAGTAGGAGAGCGTCTGGACAACAGTGATCACAATATCGTTATGTTTAGAGTACTTATGCAAAGGGACAAGGAGCAATCAAAGGTGAAGATACTCAACTGGAAAAGGACTAATTTTAGTGAGTTAAAAAGCGACCAAGCCAAGGTGGACTGGAAAGGAAGATTGGCAGGTAAAATAGCCAACGAGCAATGGGAAGCCTTCAAGGAGGAGATAGTTCGGTGACAGAACAAATACGTTCCCGCAAAGAGCAAAGGTAGGGCGTACAAACCTCCTTGGATCAATAAGGAAATCAGGGTTAAAATAAAAAAAGGAGGTTTATGATAAATGTCAGGTCCAAAATACAGAAGATAATAAAATGGAATATAGAAAGTACAGAAAAGAAGAAAAAGGAAATAAGAGGGGCAAAGAGATTGTATAAGAAAAGATTAGCGGGTAACATAAAAGGGAACCCTCGGGTGTTTTTTAAGCATACATATGTATCTTCTATCTTCATGTATCTATGTGTCAGCCAAGATCGTAATAACCGGTTGATGTAGAGACATGATTTATACATCATCGGAAAGGCCTTACATTTGGAATTGTCATGGGCATACTTTTGGGGGATCTCCTATTGTTGATGAATTATGACCTAAACAAGCTCAACACACGTACGTTAGTTTTGGTTTCGCGCTACAGTTGCACCTAATGGCCATGCCGACTCCCAGTAGCGCTGTGGCATTGTGCGTCACAGAGCACATACGCACTCAGACGAAGCCAAGCGGTGGGAACAAGATAAAGATGCCTAAGTGAACATCAAGCCTTTCAAGTACACATAAAAATACCAGACAAAAGAAAGAAGGCCGATTAAATGAAACTGAAGAAGAAAGAACAGCCTGGCTGCATTGCAATAACTCGAGGACCTGCCAGACCACACAGTAAACCCCTTTGGTTACCGCAGCTTTGATAAGATCTTCTATCGTTCATGAGCTATAACCCTTTGATAGGATCTTCTGGAGTCCTGTAGCTCAGTGGTTAGAGCACTCGCTTTGCAAGTGAGGCACCTGGGTTCAATTCCAGGCAGAGGGCGAAACCTCGGGCAAATTTCCTTACCCCACACACCTAATAATGATCCCTCCAAAACAAACAATAATAAATTGGTCATTTTCAATCCATGACTGTTTGTGGGACACTGCTGTGCGCAATTGGCTGCCGCGCTTCACCCACAAATATACGGTCAATTCACTTTATTCTGTGAAGCACTTTGAGACGTCTAGAAGATGTGAAAAGTGATATATCAAATGCAAGTATTATTATATCTTTCATGAGCTATATCCCAAACAAGCTCATCGCAGATGTATGGCAGTTTTACTTAAGGTGTACACATAGTGTTTATGGCATATTAAATGGTTTTTGAGTGGTGTCACTGAAATCTACATTCCATGTTGGATCCTTTGGTTGCAAGCAGAGCTGCAGCTAGTAAAGAATAAAAGGTTAGTCAAAATTAGGGTAGGGCCAATTAGGGACCAAAGAGGAAATCTTCTTGTGGAGGCAGGGGCCGTGGCTGATATACTGAATGAATACTTTGCATCTTTCTTCACAAAAGAAGAGATACAGCCAATGCCACAGTATCGGAGGAGAGGGTAGAGAGATTGGATAGGATAAGAATAAACAGAGGGGAAGTACTGAAAAGGTACTGACGGTGTTCAAGGTAGATAAGACACTCGGTCGGGACAGGATGTATCCCAGGTTACTGAGGGAAGTAAGGGTGGAAATAACGGAGGCTCTGGCCACAATCTTTCAATCCTTGCACACCGGGGTGGTGCCAGAGGACTGGAGGGTTGCAAATGTTACTCCCCTGTACAAAAAGGGGTAGAAGGGTAAACCCGGGAACTACCGGCCAGTCAGCCTAACGTCAGTGGGGGGGAAACTTCTAGAGACTATAATCCGGGGCAAAATAAATTTTCACTTAGAAAAATATGGGTTAATAAAGGACAGTCAACACAGATTTGTTAAAGGCAAATCGTAACTAACAAACCTGATAGTTTTGATGAAGTAACGGAGAGGGGCGATGAAGGTAGTGCAGCTGACAAAGTTTAGATGGATTTTCAAAAGGTATTGATAAAGTGCCATATAAGAGACTTGTAGCAAAATCGAAGCCCCCGATATTAAAGGGACAGTGGCAGCGGATACAGAACTGTCTGAGAGACAGAAAGCAGAGAGTGGTGGTGAACAGTTGTTTTTCTGACTGGAGGGAAGTGCAGTGGTGTCCCCCCGGGGGTCAGTATTGGGGCCACTGCTGTTTGTGATCTATATAAATGACCTGGACCTGGACTTGGGTATATGGAGCACAATTCCCAAGTTTGCAGGTGACACTAAGCTGGAAACAGTAGTAAACAGTGAGGAGGATAGTAACCGACTGCAAGAGGTTAGAGACAGACTGGTAACACGGGCAGACACGTGGCAGATGGAGTTTAATGTGGAGAAATGTGAAGTGATGCACTTAGAGAGGGAGAATGAGGAGAGGCAATATAAGCTGATGGTACAATCTTTAAGCGGGTGAAGGAACAGAGAGACCTGGGGGTTCATATAAGGAAATCTTTGAAGTGGCAGGACAGGCAGATAAAGCTGTTAAAAAAGCATGCGGGATACTAGGCTTTATAAATAGGGGCATAGAGTACACAAGTCAGGAAGTTATGATGAATCTTTGCAAAACACTGGTTAAGCCTCAGTTCTGGGCACCACACTGCAGGAAGGATATCAAGGTGTTGGAGAGGGTGCAGAGGAGAATTACTAGGGTGGTACCAGGAATGAGGGATTTCAGCTATCAGGAGAGGCGAGAGAAGCGCGAATTATTCTCCTTGGATCAGAGAAGGTTGAGAGGAGACTTTAATAGAAGTTTTCAAAATGATGAGGGGTTTTGATAGGGTGAACAAGGAGAAACTATTCCCATTGGCGGGTGGGTTGGTAACTCGAGGGCACCCATTTAAAATAGTTGTTAAATGAAGCAGAGGGGAGGTGATGAGAATTTTTTTCATGCAGCGAGTTGTTTGGATCTGTATTACATTGCCTGAAAGGCTGGTGGAAGGTGATTCCATAACAACTTTTAAGAGAGAAGTAGATAATTATTTGGGGAGGACAAGGTTGCAGAGCTTTGGGGAGAGAGTGGGGGAGTGAGGTTGATTTGGAAGCTCTTTTCAAAGAGCCGACACAGACATGATGAGGCGAATGGCCTCCTTCCGTGCTGTATAATTCTATGATTCTAATAATATACTGTGGAGCACTTTGAGATGCCCTCCCGCTGTATCAAATGTAAGCATTAAAAAGGATTATTTATCTTGTGATTCTCTCCATTTGATGAATGGTGGAAAACATCTTCTTGTTTTGAACAGTGTGTAGACATGAAGCTTCAGAATCCAACAGTTATTTGAAAAGGGCACTAGATAGGTGCTTGAAGGGAAGAATATTGTATGGTATGAGGAGCGAGCGGGAGTGCGATTAGACTGTGTTCTCGGGGAGGAAAATACCAGCACAGACTGGATAAGTCAAATGCCTGTTTCTGTGCTGTATATATTGTGTGTACATGCACTGACATTTGAGGTATGGCATTAACTGCAGTTTGGGAAAAAACTTTCTGTTCCAGCCACACTCCCAAGTTATCCATCCGCATTAATATTCGCAGCCACCCTGTTTGGGCCATCAAGAGCTGAAACAGCTGCTTTGTGATACAGGGAGAACTGCTGGCCTCAAGTGGGCCATCAAGGAACCACAGCCTAAGACAATGTTGTTCAGAACCTGTACATTCTCTTTAATTTTCGGTGTTTTGTAAGATATTACTGACAATTTATCAGTTACTTTTATAAACTGGGAGTTTTTTTTCATCAAAAAATACATACAGAAGAATGTTTTGTAATTCACAATTGAGGCTAGTGAAAGGATCTTTTACAGAACCTTGGTGAAACCGTTTGCACACTTTCTCCCTTATAATAAAACAATAACAAAAATTACATTTGTATAGCCCCTTTCACGTCAAGAGGATGTCCTAAGGCGCTGTAACAATAATAATCATACTTACACCCTCCCATACAAAAACAACAAATGACATTTACACAGCGCCTTTCAGGCCAGGAGCACATCCCAAAGGTGCTGAACAATGAGGGATTTGTATCCGAGCTCCGATTTGGAATCAGAGAGAAGTGGAGGGCAAGAAGGGTGGAGGAGGGAAGATGACCGAAGGCACAGCTGAAAAGGAAAGTCTTGTATGGGCTTTGAAGGAGGCGAGGGAGGGACGAGGTGGAGGGTCTCTGGGATGGAGTTCCAGAGGGTGTGAGTAGAAAGTCTGAAGGCCCGACAGCCGATAGTGGAGCAGGCAGCGAGGGGGATATGGAGCAACAACAACTTGCATTTTTATATCACCCATCACGCGGGATAGCGTCCTGGAGCAGGCAGGCATGGTATTCCATTACTGTTATATCTTTCCTATATTGTGGAGACCAGAACAGGTCACCACACTATAGATTAGATTTGTAATCTATACTATATAAATAATTATAATTTTTATTGAGCACTTAGAAAGAAAGGAAAATACTGGGTCTTGTTACATGAAAATATCTCAGTTTGCTTTATAGTTTTGGAGGAAAACATAGCAGCCATTTTGTGTACAGTAAAGTCTCTAAAACCATGAGGTGAATGCATGAATAATATGGAGAATTGTCAGGACACTGAGAACCTCCCTTCAATTCTCTGATTGTGTTGTGGGATCACCTGAACAAGCAGACTAGAAATCTATCCGAAGTCTTATCTGGAGTATAACACCTTCAATAATTTAACACTTCCCCTAGTACTGTTTTGTTTATTCTAAACATTGTCAATATTGAAAATAATATTAATAAGAATATTAAAAGGCAAAAGAACCAGAGGGGAGATTAGAAGAAATTATTTTACACAGCAAGTTATTACGGTCTAGAATTCACTGCCTGCAATCATGGTGGAAGCAGATTCAATAATAACTTTCAAACGGGAATTGGATATACACTTGAAGAAAAAAATACAAAGCTATGGGAAAACAGCGGGGGAGTGGGACTAGTTGGATAACTCTTTCAAAGAGCTGGCACAGCCAAGTTGGGCTGAATGGCCTCCTTCTTTGCTGTAAGATTCTGTGATTCTATAATATCATCCTGGACTGTGAGCTCAGAGATGAGAGTGTGACTGACTGAGGCTGAAGGAGTCTAGGGAAAACACACCAGCCAGCAGAGACTTGTCCTCTGATAGTGGCAATGAAGCACAGAGTAAAAGATGCTAAATAAATAATAATCCTCACATTTGATACAGCGCCTTATCACATCGTTGAGACGTCTCAAAGCGCTTCACAATTGTACTGTAAAGTGTATTTGTGGGTGACATTCACAATAATGCATCGATCCCCCAGTACTACAGAGGAGAATCAGCCTAGACTCTGAACTCAATGTCTCAACATGGGGTAGAAACCCAGATTCGGACTCAGGAGCCAGACTGACACTTAAACTGGGATCCTTTCTCACTGCATATAACCATCATGGCCTGAGCCTGTCTGCCTCCCCAAATATCTTTATTTTGTTCCTTCATCTTTGCTTTCAAAACCTTCTTAAAAGCCTATCATTTTGGCAGTGCCTTTGGGTAGCACAATGAAACTCTGCCTCTGCCCCACTCACTGATGCCTATTGTCTATTTGAAGCACTTTGAGGCATTTATCATATGTAAATTGTTAGAGCAGCCATCAACCACTGATTGCAATGCTGATCACCAGAATCTGATCAATAAACTCTGTGGGAAGGATGATAATACAGTAACGATTGAAACCAGCAGGATGAAAACATCAACAGGAATGTTTAATTAATTTTAAACTTGCAAACCTAGAAATGTCAAAGCGACGAGAAAACCAGTGTCTAACTGGCTTGTCTCAAAATCAAACAAAACCCTACATTACTCTTATCTCTCACAATTTACAATTCATTTCTTTGCCAAATAGCAATGCAATTCCCTCTTGAAATTGCCCACAGTCTGCCTCGCTGGGTAGTCCATTCCAACAACATCTTATATTTATGTAGCGCCTCTCACACAGGGTAGGGTACCAGCGCTCTTGACCATGGCAGAGCACGACATCGAGCCAGGGGGGAAGTGACCATAGGTACGGTCAAAGAGCCACGACCTTAAGATGGGGAAGGTGGGGGCAAGGTGGAGTGATTCAGGGAGTTTCGGGCCATAGTGGCTGAAACCAAGGGACAAGCAGGAGGCCGGAGCCAGTCGAGCAGAGATGGTGGGAAGTGGGTTAGGGAGTAAGCAGGTAGGGAGGTGCCAGGGCCTGAAGGGATCTGAAGACTAGTGTGAGGATCTTGAAATCGATCTTGAAATTTCACATATTGACCATCTGTGTGTGAAATACTGACTTTTTTTTGGTCATCTGGGTGTCGACTGTGGAAACCAATCATCATGCTTAAGAGATTCCATGCATTCCACTTATACATGGAAATTCCAGAGATTTCATTTATTGTAATGATATGTGCGCTCTCTCCATGGTGGGATGTATCCTGCTTACCTAATTCCGGAAAGTATTAGGGGCAGGTTGGCAAGAGCCAAGGCCAGAGTATGCATTGGGGTAACTGCTGGAGTCTAACTTGCTAAAACTGCATAGTTTACCATTGAGACCACCTACCCGTTAGGGCTTTGGCTGCAGGGTTAGCAGGAGCTGAGTATGAGGATTCCCTGCCCACAGTGACTGGTCTGCGCTTCCAAGGCTGGGCTGGGCTGTGCTGTCATCAGCAGTGAGTGCCCTGGGATACCGCGGACCAGCCTGGTTCAGAAACTGGACTAGATGCCACCACAGAAGTTGGGCTCAATTCTGACATTCCGTTGCCAAACATGTCACCTTGGAGCCAGTTCAGCCCCAAAGAAACCCGGTTTACCTTACTCCCCCAACCCCGGATAGTGTTAACCTACTGAAGTCTAAACTGCCTGTCAGTAAGGCAGGGAAGTGTGATTAGGGGAGGTGTTGCGTATAGTGCCATGGAATGGTCTGTGGTGGAGTGGGTTCAATAGATAGAATGGCCTCCGGTTCCTAGATTTCAATATTGTTACATCTGTTCACTTTTCCTGTGTCTGGATGGTGATTCCCATTGTCATATGAAGTGCTTCAGGGGCATTTCTAAATTCCTCTCTCTAAATCCCTACATCTGTTCACCTTCCTGTGGTGAGCAGATGTGGATATGCACACTGATTGCAGAAAGTAATGTCTGCTTCAGTGAGGTGCATCTTGCTAAGTGGATGTCTAGGCTGGTTATAACGATAATAATAATCCTTGCATTTGATATAGCACCTTATCACGGCGTTGAGACATCTTAAAACGCTTCACAGAACATACTGTAAATTGAAGTGACTGCATATTTTGTGGGCGAAACACGGAGGGCAATCGCACACAGCAGTGTCTCACAAACAGTTGTGGATTGAGGGACCAAATTAGCATTATTTATTTATTTATTGAAGGGATTAGTACCCCCAGAAAATGATCCACCAATCAACTAACAACTGGGTTCCTATTTACAGCTAGGTAAACAGAGGTATGTGGAATAAGGAATTGAGCCCAGGTCCGCTTGCTTGTGAGGCGAGTGCTATAACCACTGAGCTACAGGACTTCCCATGATCAGAACGCTGTCTCTTTGGAGGAGAAGGCAAGCCTGGGGCAATAGAGGTGGGTGGCTAGGGATTATCTCTGTCGTCTCAAGTTCCATTGCTTGTTGAAGCACACTAGGAGCCTCTATGGGCAGCCTGTTCTCATAACATATGTCACTCCCAGGCCTGAGAGGGATGGTGACAGAGTAGGGGAAGGGTGGGTCCTGGAGAGACATCAGGAATCTATCTATCAGCAATCATATCCAGCTCCATTCTCCCGTTTGTACCTTCAGCTCAGGTCCGCTACTCGCTGCTCACCCCCTCAAATCCTCCATCGGTGACTGATCTGTTAGCCGCTACCCCCACCACTTTCTGGAACACTCTCCCCAAATCCTTTCACCTAACGCTTTATCTCCATCTTGAAAACCCTCTTGAAAACCTGTCTTCATGTTTTCAGCAGCATGCTCAGACTCCTCCTAAATTCCCAGATCAGAGATCATAATAATTCAAGGATTATTATTATTATCTTTTTGTCTCTGGAAAGCACATTCAGCTATTCTCCTAAGTACAAATGAAAAATGTTGTGGAGTCCTGTAGTGCAGTGGTTCACAAGTGAGAGGATCTGGATTCGATTCCCGGGCGGGGCGAAACCTTAGGCAAGTTTCCTTACTCCAAACGCCTCTGCTTAGCAGTAAGTAGGAATCCGGTTATTAGATGATTGGTAATAATAATAATAATCCTTGCATTTGATATAACGCTTTTTCACGTCTTCTCAATGTCTCAAAGCGCTTCACAGAATAGACTGTAAAGTGAGTAACTATATTTGTGGGCGAAACACGGCAGCCAATTGCGCACAGCAGTGTCCCACAAACAGTCGTGGATTGAGTGACCAATTTATTATTGTTTTTTTTCTTGAGGGATTATTATTAGGCGTGTGGAGTAAGGAAACTTGCCCAAGGGAATCAAACCCAGGTCTCTCGCTTGCAAAGCAAATGCTCTAACCACTGAGCTACAGGACACCTTCCAGGGGTTAATAATCCCTAAAAAAAATTGGTCACTCAATCTACGACGGTTTGTGGGACACTTCTGTGTGCAATTAGCTGCTGCGTTTCGTCCAAAAAATACACAGTGACTACACTTCACAATATATCCTGTGAAGCGCTTTGAGATGTCTTGACCGGGTGATAAGGCGCTATATCAAATGCAAGGATTATTATTATTTATTCCTATACTTTGTTTGATGGACCGCAAAAAGTGGGGCCCTTGAGCTTCTGTGCATTTAAGGCAGGGAATAACTCGTGACTTTGCTGTGCTGTGTTGGAGAGCCCAGCATGTGGGATCATCGACTGCTCTATTTGAGCAGCATCTGATCTGTTGCATTACTATAATTGCATTCATTTCACTGAAAGATTCATACGACAGAGTATGGAGTGAACATTAAGCTGTTAATCATCTGACCCTTACACCCCCTGGAGGCTGTGAGTGAGTAAATGTATCTCCATTAGATTGCGAGTTATGGGTTATTGATAGCTGGGCATCCATGGTTGCTGTGCGTTTAGTAATGACTGTAATAACATACTGATGGGAAGAAATGAATTCAATCTAATGTCCGCAGTAGCAGTGGTGTCGTGCTGTTCAGTGAGTTTCCACAGCTCGAGCAGAAGGCTGCACCGCAAGTACTCTCTTAGACTACTCCAGGAATAGCTGCCATTCATCTCCCCCTACTGCCTTCAATCCCTTCGCCACAAGAAACTGACTGCAGTTAAGTGGCTGCTGCTTTTTGTTCAAAACAAATCGAAGGAAAACCAGAGTTACCCCAAACCAGCGCAGAGTGGTCTGTCTGCCTGCCTGCCCGCCTGCCTGCCTGTCACTGTGAAGCGCCCTGAGATGCCGTCCGGCATGGAGGGCGCTATATAAATCTAAGTTGTTGTTGTTGTCTGTCTCTCACTCTCTCTGTGTCTGTGTGCCTGCCTGCCTGCCTGCCTGCCTGATAAATTGCTCATTCTCCTTGTGGCTGTTTGTGGCGCCTTGCTGTGTGAAAGATTATCATTGTCTATAAATAATAATCCTTAACAATAATCCTTGCATTTGATATAGTGCCTTATTTCGTCGTCGAGACGTCTCAAAGTGCTTCACAGGATATATTTTAAGTTTGGATTGACTGTGTATTTTGTGGGCAAAACGTGGCATCCAATTACACACAGCAGCGTCCCCAAAAACAGTCATGAACTGAGTGACCAATTTTTAAAAAATAAATGCACAGTCACTATAGCAATTCCCTGTGCCATTAATGCTTTGAGATTTTTCAATCTTAAAGGTGCTTTATCAAATGCAGGGATTATTATTAACATTATTATTGTTTCTACTGCTTCACACATTTCCCCCAACAACAACAACAAAATTACATTTATATAGCGCCTTTCACGTCAGGAGGACGTCCCAAGGTGCTGGAAGGACAGAGTTTCGGGCTTGAGCTGAGGGGTGGGGGAGGGAGGGAAGGTGGGGAAGCAGGGAGATCGAAAGCACGATTGAAGAGGAGGGTCTTGAGGTGGGTCTTGAAGGTGGTGAGGGAAAAGCGAGACGGAGGGACTGCGGGATGGAGTTCCAGAGGGTGGGTGCAGATAGCGGAAAGCTCGCCCGCCGCCGATAGTGGGCAAGAGGGTGAAATGTTAGACAAGTTTCCTTACTCCACAATCTTCTGTTTACCTTGCAGTAGGTAGGAACCTGGTTATCACTCAATTGGTGGATCACTTTTTGGGGGTAATAATCCCTTCAAAAAATAATAATTTGGTCACTTAATCCATGATTGTTTATGGGACACTGCTGTGCCAATTGACTGCCGCGTTGAGCCCAATTAATATACAATCAATTCACTTTACAGCATATTCTGTGAAGCGCTTTGAGACGTCTTGAAGACGTGATAAGGCGCTATATCAAATGCAAGGATTATTATTATTACGAGGAGACAATACGGCCAATGTCAAGTTACCACATGGAGCACTGTCCAGACTGGTCGTTCTGCTCGTTCTGTGCTGATCGCAGAGGTGTGAGTTTAAATGTGGCTGCTCCTTGCAGGATGGAATGACAGTGACCACAGCTAATGTTCAGGTGTACATATATCTGTGTGGGAGGAAGGGGTTCAGGTTACTGGGCCGATTGTGTAGAGCTACAGTTGTGTCAGCATTTAACAAAGAGGCTTTGTGTCACTTCAGCAGTCAGGACACTTTCTTTAAAACAAGGTGGGAATGGGATCTCAGGAACAGAAAGTTTAATGGAGCGTTCACCATTGTGTATGTGCTACTGGGGAATTTCCAGAGATAATCAAAGGCAAGCTCCTCACATGAGGAGGGCCTCCAGATCTCAGCTCACACAAACTGCAACCGGTTACTGACATCCGTCTTAACATAACATAACATGTAGGAGCAGGGGTGGGCCATTCGGCTCTTCGAGTCTGCCCCTCCATTCAATCATGGCTGATCTAATCAATCTAATCTTTCGGCTGAGATGTTAAACTGAGGTCCTGTCCCCTTGTTCACGTGGACGTTAAAGATCCCATGACACTATTTGAAAAGAAAAGGGAGTTTCTCTCTCCTGGTGTTCTGGCCAACAATTCCCCAAACAAAAATTGGTCATTTGTTCATGGTTGTTTGCTGGACATTGCCGTGCGCAATAGTACTGCTGCGCTCGCCTCCAGATACACAGTTACTCCATTTCACAGTAATTCCTGTGAAGCGCTTTGCGACATTTTCCGACATGATATTCCGAAGTTATATCAAATGCAAGGATTATTATTATAATAATTATTATTATTAATAGCTCTGCTTCTTCCAATACTCCTCACTCCCGTCACCATACACACATTTACCACATCCTCTCACCTCATGTCTTCCCTTTACCGTATCATTGGCATTATTCTCTTATTTGCCTGCTCGTTGTTCTCCCCAGCATCTCCTTCCCAATGGTAAAGTATTTGAAATGTTTTGTATGAAAGTCACAATACAATGTTTGGCCCTATGTACTTGCCTGTGTTTTATTTATCTTCACACCTATAAACCTATAGTTTAGTTTCCTACACAAAATACACTGTCAATTCACTTTGCAGTGATCCTGCAAATCAAAGGCAAGGATTATTATTATTTTCATTCTGATCCCTTTAAATGACCATTTAACGTTTAATGAGACACTGGATTAGTCTTGTGGTGTCTGAATCAGCTTCTTAAGTGATAAGGCGCTATATCAAATGCAAGGAGATTATTATTATAAATTGTGCCCAATTCTGCTGTTTTGGCGTATCTGAAAGTACTGCTTCCGGTTTACGTTTTCAATCCCATTTAGCATTTTATACAACTTTATAAGGTTCCTTCTGAGATATCTCATGTTGAGGCAGAAATGTCTTAGATTATCTGATAGCTCATCCCTTCAACACTGCGTGTTAAACACTGGGTGTTAAAGGGCCTCAGTGCTCTCTCCTGTGATGTGTCTGTAGCCGAGGTGTGGTGACCTGTTTTCAAGGTGTGTGTGATCTGACCAGAGCTTTGTACAGTTAGGTGAGCACGGCTTGTGCTGGGCCTTTGTATGCTCTGGGTTCATTCTCCTTTGCGGTTCGCAGTCATAATGAGACACAACTGCAGGTGATCTGAAACTGCTTTCAGAGCTTTCAATCTTGAAACGTCGCCAAAGCCTGAGGAATAGTTCAGTTTCAAACTTCAACTGTCTCTGGGCTGATTGAATTTCCCTCAGTCCTGCTGCTGACCCTTTGTGTGGTGTGTGTACCTGGGCTCACAACGCAGCGAGCTGGTGTCTGGGACAACGCAGCGAGCTGGTGTCTGGGACAACGCAGCGAGCTGGTGTCTGGGACAACGCAGCGAGCTGGTGTCTGGGACAACGCAGCGAGCTGGTGTCTGGGACAACGCAGCGAGCCGGTGTCTGGGACAACGCAGCGAGCTGGTGTCTGGGACAACGCAGCGAGCTGGTGTCTGGGACAACGCAGCGAGCTGGTGTCTGGGACAACGCAGCGAGCTGGTGTCTGGGACAACGCAGCGAGCTGGTGTCTGGGACAACGCAGCGAGCTGGTGTCTGGGACAAAAGTGCCGGGGGAAATGTCACCCTTCCAGAAGCGAAGACTTTCTGGCTGGCTGCCTCCTGCACAGCCTCACCAGCACCGGGAACTGTGAGAAGAGTTCAGACCGGTTACAATGATCATGTGTTTAGGGGGTCAGGCGTCTACACAAGCTACTGGGAGAAGACTGTGAGGAGGAGGTGTTGGTGATCATTAATCCCCATCATTTATAGACAGGTACAGTGGGCTCCCTGTGGCTTTGTGCAGTTTACGTGCGGTGTTTACTAAACTGGTGCTAGCGTTTAAATAGTGCTGACCGATGCACCTCTGGTTTCAATCAGTTACATCTAAGGACCTGGAAGCTGATTGTAGCTGATTATTCTGCAGTGCTCAATGTATTGAGCACACAAATGGCCCCTGATTCAAGCATTCAGAACGTTACACTGTATTACTGAGGCTTTTCTCCCAAAGATTCGCAAACAACTATTTTCTCAAGTGTAATTTGGAGTCCTGTAGTGTATTGGTTAGAGCACTTGCCTCACAAGCGAGAGGACCCGGGTTCGATTTCGGGGTTAATAATCCCTTCAAAAGAAAAACAATTGGTCACTCAATCCACGAATGTTTGTGCGCAATTGGCCGCGTGTTTGGCCCCCAAAATATAGTCAGTTCACTACACTGTATTCTGTGAAGTGCTTTGAGACATCTCAACGATGTGATAAGATGCTGTATCAAATGCAATGATTATTATTATTTATTCAAATTTATTGATGTTATTTCCTAGCTGTCATGGCCTCAGTTCCCCTCCTCATCCACATTTACCCCCTTAATTGAAATGAATTCCCCTCTCATCTTGCTTGTGGGACATTACTGGAGAAAATTGGCTGTTGCTTTTGGCTGTATACCAACATTACTTTCATTTCCAATGAATTATATCTTATGAAGCGCTTTGGAATGTTTAGACTGTATTTAGTATAAGTTGCTGTAATAATCTAAGTTATGGTTTATTACTTCATATCATCCCTTTCTTGCTCATTTAACACATAGCTCGACACTGAGTTGGGAAGACGGCTGAGTGGGGATTGTAAAAAGATGAGATCAAATGGTTCAAAGGTTTGCAAAGTTACTTGTGATTTTGCAGGTTGTTGGAGGGATGAATTGACAGAGTGTTGCAGTGAATGTGGAGGGAAAGAGCGTGTGGTGTCTCTGAGATTTAATACCCTGGAGGTTACAGAGCTTCATTGGGAGGTGCTGAGAGGAGGCTGAAGTTTTCTTCCCAGCTAATCTAGAGCCAGCAAGGCCCAGGGCCCAAAGCACCAAGACAATCCAGCTTTTTATTATATAGATAGACATTGATCATTTCAGACGAGATAATAATAAATAAAATTGCTTACATTTGAAATTGCATCTTTCATGTTGGGATTCTATATAATGATAATAACCCTTGCGTTTGATATAGCGCCTTATCACGTTGTTGAGACATCTCAAAGTGCTTCACAGAATATATTGTAAAGTGGATTAATTGTGTGTTTTGTGGGCAAATCGTGGTAGCCAGTTGCACACAGTAGTATCCCACAAACAGTCGTGGATTGAACAACCGCATTTTTGTTTTGAGGGATTAGTACCCCAGGAAAGCGATCTGCTAACTGACTTACTACCCTACTGCTAGGTAAATAGGTGCGTGGAATAAGGAAACTTGCTTAAGGTTTAGCCCTGCCCGGGAATTGAACCTGGGTTGTCTGCCTTGCGAGGCGAGCGCGCTAACCGTTATGGGACTCCAGATGCTTCAAAACACTTCATGGAATTTGCTGTAAAGTTAGTGACGGTGTAATTTGTAGGTAAATGTGGCAGCCAATTTGTGTACAGCAATGTCCTCAAACAGCCATGAAGTGAGTGACCAATTTTATTTGGGATTATTGGTTAGGACACCGAGAAAAACTCCCCTTTTTTCAAATAGTACCACTTGATCTTTAATGAATGATGGGAATAAGGAAACTTCCCACAGTTCAGCACTCCCCCAACACCGCGTGGCAGTATCAGCCTAGACTTGTGAGTTCAAAATCCCGACGTGGGGCTCGAACATTCTGACTCAGCGGTGAGAATGCTAACAACTGAGCCAGGCTGACACTCGCTGGTTGCTATGTTTTCTTACCATAAAAAAACAACCATTACGAATGACAATAATTACTGTGAAGCACTTTTAAATGTTCCCACACCGGAGGTGTGATAAAAATGTAAACAGCTCTTTTAACACCAAAACCTAATTTTCTAACTTAGCCACTTAATGTGAGGGAAATAGTGCCCATTTGAACTGCTATAATGAATACATATCCCAGCAGAGGGTGCTGTGGACTCAGAAATAAGACCAGGCTTTGGCTCTACAAACCGTGTGTTTTGATAGTGGGCTTCAATAATAATCCTTGCATTTGATATAGTGTGTTATCACTTCGTCGTGACGTCTCAAAGCGTTTCACAGAATATATTGCAAAGTGAATAGATTGTGTGATTTGTGTGTGAAACGTGGCAGCCAATTGCGCACAACAGTGTCCCACAAAATGTTGTGGAATGAATGAGCAAATGATTATTATTATTTTTTTTGGGGGGGGATTGTTACCCCAGAAAGCGATTTCCAAATTGACCATAACAAACGGGCTCCTAGTCACTGCTAGGTTAGCAGAGGTGTGTGGAGTAAGGAAACTTGCCTAAGGTTTTGGTCTGCCCGAGAATCGAACTTGGGTCCTCTCGCTTGTGAGGCGAATGCTTCAACTAATATGCTGTACAGTACTCAAGATTATGAAGGTGAAATAGTAAGATTACTTCTACTGAGTCAGTAATGAGAGGGCACACATTTAAGATAATCACATGGGAAGTCAGGGGTAGTTAGAAAACATATCTTTGTACTGACAGTGAATGTGGATTTCTCTGAAGTAGTCGTATCAATTCTTTGAAAAGTGAATGAAATAGATAGTTGAGAGGAGGAATATTAAGGGGTGTGGGGGAGTGATCAGGAGAGTGGGATTAGACTGGATAATAATAATAATCCTTGCATTTGATATAGCGCCTTATCACATCGTTGAAATGTCTCAAAGTGCTCCACACAAAATATTTTAAAGATGAAAGAGCAGACCTGATGGGCCGAAAGGCCTTTTTGATCCTGAGGGAATGGAGGGGGAATAGGAGGGGTGGGGCTTGTATGGAGTATAACACAGGCAAGGCATACTACACAAAAGCCCCACTCCTCCTATTCCCCCTCCATTCACTCAGGATCAAAAAGGCAATCAGATTGAACTGCCTATTCCCATGCTATATAATGTTGGCTTTGTCCTGACATGTAGATAGAGGGAGAGGCAGAAGAGAAATAGATTCTCCCCTTTTTCTAAAAAAAAGCCCTCTGGGGAAATCTTTCTCTGCACTTTGTGGATGTGGTGTGTATGTCGTCAAACATGGCAGCAAAAGTCACAAACAACAATCAGGTGTGTAGCCAATTTCAATTTATTTCAATTTTAATGGAAAAAATAAAACGACATGGAGTGAAACATAGAAACATAGAATCTTACAGCACAGAAGGAGGCCCTTTGGCCCATCGTGTCTGAAGTTGGCTCTTTGAAAGAGCTTCCAACTAGTCCCACTCTCCTGCTCTTATCTCGTAGCCTTGCAAATGTTTCCTTTTTAAGTACTTACCCAATTCCTTTTTGAAAACTGCCATTGAATCTGCTTCCACCACCCTTTCACTCAGTGCATTCCAGATTGTAACAACTCTGAAAAAAGACCAGTTCTATCCTGGGATTGTTGGTCAGAAGTAACAGTGGGACGTGGAGGATCCCTTAAATCTCTACATGAATGAAAAGGCAGACAGAACTTAAATTAATGACTCAGGGATGTAAACAGGGATGAAGTTGTTTGTGTCATAGGTAAAAAGTTTGTCAGTCTGGCTTAATTGGTAGCACTATCACCTCTGAGTCAGAAGATTGTGGAGTCAATGCCCGTGTCAGGACTTGAACTTGCATAGTCTGTGGTTGCACACTTCACCTTGCTAAGCCAGTCCGGAACCTCGACGTCTTGTTTGACCGTCAGCGATCCTTTCTTCCCCACATCTGCGCCATGACCTGCTCTGCCTTCCCCCACCTCTGCACCATCGCCCAGCTTTGCCACTGTCTCACACCAGAGGTCACCAAAACTCTCATACACGCTTTCATTGTATCGAGGCTCGACTACGCAAACTCATTACTTGTCGGCCTCCCCAACTCCTCCCTCCACAGACTGCAGATCATCCAGAACTCTGCAGTCCGTGTCCTCTCCCGCACCGGCTCCGTGACCCTATCACCCCCATCCTCGCCCGACTCCACTGCCTTCCCATCACACAGAGGATACAGTTCAAGATCAAGGTCCTCACCTTCAAAGCCCTCCATGGTCTCCCTCCCCCACTACCTCTGCGACCTCCTAACCCCCTCCCATCCTTCTTGCTCCCTCCACTCAGCGGGCTTCAGCCTGCATCACCTCCCCGGCCTCGCTCGTCCCACTATTGGCAGGTGGGCCTTCTGCCACTCTGCCCCCACCCTCTGGAACTCCATCCAGCAGTCCCTCCGCCTCGCCCCCTCCCTTGCCACCTTCAAGACACATCTCAAGTCCCTCCTCTTCAACCGTGCTTTCGATCTTCCTGCTTCTCCCCCCGCCCTCTGTCCTCCCTGACCCCCAGCTCAGGTCCGATACTCTGTCTATCTAGCGCCTTGGGATGGCCTTCCGACGTGAAAGGCACTATACAAATGTCATTTTGTTGTTGTTGTTGTAGCACCTTGCCTCGCAAGCGAGAGGATCCGGGTTCGATTCCTGGGCAGCACAAAACCTTGCAGAAGTTTCCTTACCCCACACGCCTCTGTTTACCTACCAGTAAATAGGAACCCCAGTTAATAATAATAATAATAATCCTTGCATTTGATACAGCGCTTTTCACGTCGGGAGGACGTCCCAAAGCGCTTCACAGAACACACTGTAAAGTGAATTGACTGTATATTTGTGGGCGAACGCGACAGCCAATTGCGCACAGCAATGTCCCACAAACAGTCGTAGATTGAAAATGACCAATTTATTATTGTTTTTGGTTTTGGAGGATTATTATTAGGCTCTGTGTGGAGTAAGGAAACTTGCCCAAGGTTTCACCCTCTGCCTGGAATTGAACTCAGGTCTCTCACTTGCAAAGCGAGTGCTCTAACCACTGAGCTACAGGACTCCAGTTGTGGTCGATTGGCAGATCGTTTTGCAGATAAAAATACTGTAAGCTATTTGCTATAGTGCCTCCCAAATGAACCCCCACCCGCCCCCAAAAAATGTGTTCTCTCAATCCACGAGTGTTTGTGGGATACTGCAGAACGTAATTGACTGCCTGTTTCTGGGCTGAAAAATTCTGGTGTTGTTTATGGGATGACACTGGCATAGATTAGCTGCCGTGTTTAACTCTAATGACAAGAGTCATTTAATTTCTGATCCATTTCAGTTTGTAAAGCGCTTTTAGATGGTTTTTATTATTATTATTTTAAAAATAATAATATTTGCATATGATATAGCACCTTAGCAGGTTTTGAGACCTCTCAAAGCACTTCATAGAATATACTGCAAAATGAATTGACTATATTTTGTGGGCAAAACGCGGCAGCCAATTGTGCAAAGCAGTGTCCCATAAAAGGTACTGTATAAATGTGTAAATTATTACTTTTCAGTGAACAGGTAGAAAAACTGGTGTTAGTCCTTCCTCTGCTCATTGCTGCTGAAAGCCATGTGACAGACAGGCTCCCTCCTCCCTTCCCCACCTATTGTCCCCTTCAATAGCAGAGGATCTAAACTGATTTTATCTTTTTCCAAGATCCACAAATTCCCCGCCCTGAGAAACGACACCTGTCTCGTAAGGCTCAGGCTCAGGAATGTTGCTGTGTGGGGATCATTGACGCCACTGAGACTTTCAGTAAGGCTTCTTTGGCCTTAAATAAACATTGACATATCTTCAGATTCAGGCCACGGTACATCAATACAAGCCCGAGCGTGTCTGCCTCCCTCCACCCAGGCCCAGAACAGGCACCGTGACGTTCAGTATCCGTGAGAGAGCTGCAGTGTCCAAACCATGGCTCCCTCAGCACTGAGAGAGCAGCAGCCCAGTGGCTCATAGCTTCAGATGCCCACTATATACATCTGCATCTCCACATCTGGTCCAAACAGAAGTTTCTGGAAACACGCAGCAGATCAGGCAGCATCCATGGAGAGAGGAAAATGAGTTAATGATTCAGGTCGATAACCTTTCATCAGATAAAAATACTGTAAGCTATTTGCTATAATAATCCTTGCATTTGATATAGCGCTTTTCACGTCGGGAGGACGTCCCAAAGCGCTTCACAGAATAGACTGTAAAGTGAATTGACTGTATACTTTGTGGGTAAAACGTGGCAACCAATTGCACACATTTTTACCCCCGGAAAGCAATCCGCCAATCGCCTAACAACTGGGTTCCTAGTTACTGCTCAGTAAACAGAGGTGTGTGGAATAAGGAATCTTGCCTAAGGTTTTGCCCTGCCTGTTTTTTGAACCCGGATCCTCTCACTTGCGAGGCGAGTGCTCTAACCACTACACTACAGGACTTCACCTTGTCCCACCTTGCTGGCTATCCCACTCTGTTCATGTAAAGCACAGTGCAGTGGGACTGCAGTTTGCTGTACTGTCATGTCAACATGTGGAAGGAGTGGGAAGGCTGAGGCAATCCAAATGACTGCTGCAATCGAGGATATGGTTTGAGAAGAGGAATATAAAGTATACGGGCAAGATTTGTACTAAGTGTGTTATTATAGCTAATCCACTGTGGATTAATACTCGATAAAACTGTAACCAGTCCAGCATACATGTTAATCCTGATGCAGGATAGCTTCATGGCTCAGCTTTGTGGACCGTAGGAGAATCTCAGCCTGGCTGAGATTTGTGCCCTTTGTTGTGCTCTTGCCTCTGAATCAGAAGGGTGTGAGTTTGGATCGAAGCCATATGCAAGTTTCCTGACTCCACACGTCTCTGTTTATCTAGCAGTAAATAAGGACAGAGTTGTTAGTCAATTGGTGGATTGCTTTTCTGGGAGTAATAATCTTACCAATTTTTTTAAATTTAGTCACTCAATCCACAACTGTTTGTGGGACGCCGCTATGTGTAATGAATTGCCTGTTGCATTTCGCCCACAGAATATAAAGTCAATTCACTTTACAGTATATTTTGTGAAGTGTTTTGAGGTGTCTTGAAGACTGGATAAGGCACGATATCAAATTGCAAGGATTATTATTATTACAAGGGAGACAATATGGCCAATGTCAAGTTACCACATGGAGCACTGACCAGACTGGTCGTTCTGCTCGTTCTGTGCTGATCGCAGAGGTGTGAGTTTAAATGTGGCTGCTCCTTGCAGGATGGAATGAGAGTGACCACAGTTAATGTCCAGGTTTACAGTCTGTTGTTTTTTATTTCCCTCCTCATCCTAAATTTTCTCCAATTTCCAATTAATTGACTGCTCATCTCAGTGTTTATGTGAATTCACTGGTAGATTAGCTGCTTCATTTACCTGTATAACAACAATCATTTTCGTTTCTCATCAATTATGTTTCCTCAAGCAATTTGAGACATTTTTTTGCATGAACGGCAGTATATAATAATAATGATCTTTGCATTTCATATGCGCTTTATCATGTGTTGATACGTCTCAAAGTGCTTTACAGGATTTTACTGTAAGGTGTAGTGACTGTATTTTGTAGACGAACATCTGTACGCACGGCGGATCAGCGTGGAGTCCTGTAGCATATTGGTTACAATGCTTACCTCAAAAGCGAGAGACCTGAGTTTATTTGCGAGGGCGAAACCTTAGGCAGGTTTCCTTACTCTACGCCTGTTTACCTAACAATAAGTAGGAACCTGGTTGTTAGTCGATTGGCGGATTGGTTTTATGGGGGGAATAATAACAATAAAAAGTAAGAATAAAATAATAATTTGGTCTTTCAATCCACAACTATTTGTGGAACACTGCTGTGTACAATTGGCTGCCGTGTTTCACCCACAAAATGTACAGTCAATTAATTTCACAGTGTATTCTGTGAAGCGCTTTGAGACGTCTCGAAGACGTGATGTTGGACTTTGTCAAATGTAAGGATTATCATTATTATTATCAAATTCAAGATCCTCGTTCTCGCTTTCAGCCCTCCACAACCTCCCCCAACCCTACCAGTGACCTCCTGCATTCCTGCCCCAGCTACTCCCTCTGACCTGGTTCACATCCCTCACCTGCTCCCCTACCCGGTGGGCAAGCTTTCAGCCATTCTGGCCTTTCTCCTTCTGCCTCGCTTCCCCGCCCCCCCACCCCTCCCCACTTTCAAAACTTTCCTTACAGCCTACTTTTTTTTAATTGGATTTTCAGTTGCCTTTCCCAGAGTTATTACACATTGATCGATCCTGTGAACCCTTTGAGATATCTTCCCGACGAGAGAAGCGGTATATCAAAAGCAAACATCATTACTGTTTTATTATTAGAGGACACGTGCCCTTAGCTAATTGAAAATCTGTTGCAATTCACTTTACATTATATTTGCAAAGCGCTTTGAGATGTCTCGAAGTTGTGATAAGGCGCGATTTCAAATGCAAGGATTGTTATTATTAATAGTAATGTGTATTATTATAGTGCCTAAAAGGCCAAACAGTTTCAAAGAACTTAACATGTAATTACTGTCAAGTGTAGTGACTTTGTATTTGCAGGCAACATGGCTAACATTTTGCACAAAACAATGCCCCATAAACAGCCATGAGGTAAATTACCAATTTTAACTGCAGGATTGTTGGCCAAGGAAAATCTCCCTTCTACAAAAAATAATAATAATTTATTCACTCAATCCCCGACTGTTTGTGAGACACTGCTCTGCGCAATAGGCTGCTGCATTTCGCCCACAATATATACAGTCAATTCACTTTATAGTATATCCTGTGAAGCGCTTTGAAACATCTTGAAGATAAGGCGCTCTGAGACTCTACCCTGCGTGGAGGGCACTATATAAATGCAAGTTGTTGTTATTAAATGCAAGAATTATTATTATTATAAATGACCAGACAGGACCTCAGATTAACATCTGCAGGGCTTTCTCTACACATTTCTCTACACCTCCCACATAGTACGCATTGGAATTCCAACGTACATTGTGACAATGTAAGCTCAAGTTTCAATGTGGGCTTCAAACCCACAATAATGACAATAATAATAACCTTTACATTTGATATAATGCCCTATCACGTTGTTGAGACGCCTTGAAGCGCTTCACAGGAGATAACGTAAATGGATTGACTGTATATTTTGTGGGTGAAACACGGCAGCCGGATACCCACAGAGTGTCCCACAAACAGTCATGGAGTGAGTAATCAATTTTATTTGGGGATTGTTGGCCAGGAAACCGGGAGAGAGAAACTCATCTCTTTTTGAATAGTGCGGGGAGATCTTTTTACTTTCACCTGAACAGGCAGATGGGACCTCAGTTTATCGTCTCATCTGAGGTACAGTGCCTCCCACAATACAACATACCCCCAGCACTGCAATGTCAGTTTAGACTTTGTGATTCCAAGTCCCGAGGTGGGGCTTGAACTCACAACCTTCTGATCAGAGGCGAGAGAGCTACCACTGGGCCAGGCGGACACGAAGCGGGGGCCCAAGTAACTGATCCAGGCTGAGGGATGAGCCTCGGAGCTGATCACTGGGGGTTGGGAACAGGAGGAGGCTTTTGTTTTAACTGAATTGCCTTTTCATTAGGGCACACTTTGCTTTGAGAGATCAGTTGCCCTAATCCTTGTCCCTGTGCTAATTCCATCATCCTATCATTCACACTTGTGGACCCGCTTTGCGGCTGTAGCGCAGTCAGGCTGAGGCCCACGTGCCTTGGCTGAGGGAGGGAGAGAAGGGGGTGGTCTGAGCAGAGTACTAACCAGGGCTGTGATCCACTCCAGATTTTTGCACTCTCCCTGCCCCATACAGGAGATGTAGGACAAGGTACAGACATGCACATAGGAGGTCACGGTTCTCATCTGAGGAGTGTGCAGGTCTTACTGGGGAGGAAACCTGGCACGTTGTGGGCAATTTTGAATGGAGTGCGCTGGAGTGCAAGACACAACAAGAGGCTGTGTGTTGTGAAGAGCCTGGAGCGGGGCTGATGACTGATCTATTGCTTGCGTGTCGTCCAGAAGAGAATTGAATGTGGAAAAGCTGCAGCTCGCTGATTGTGTGCCCTTTCCTTAGCCTCTGTGCGGACAGCGCACTGTTACATACTGTGGTATTATGGCTTTAACATCAAATAAGAAATGGGTTAAAAGCAAGATCAGCCGGCCAGCGGCGATCCTGTAATTAACCCTTGATAGAATCTTTCATGTGTTTTTCTTAATGTGTTGCGTTGTTTAAAACTGGGCTGCTGGCGTGCCAGTGACTGAGGCAGAGAGGAATGTTTGTTGTCTTCTGAATCGGGAGACTGCAGTGCTAAATGGGACAGCTCAGAGTGCAACTTGCTGGGGCCGAGTGAAAAGCCTTCAATGGTGGTCAGTATCCTTCAGCGGGAGGGCTGTGTGTTGCAGCCCTCTGATTCTGACCCCAGGAGTCAGCAAGAACCTCAACAACAACAACAAATTACATTTGTATAGCGTCTTTCACGTCGGGAGGACGTCCCAAGGAGCTGGTCTATCTACCAGCAGACCAGCAGTCTTCACCTTCAGCAGAGTCGCTAATTCCAGTGGGGAAAGTGAGGTGTTAGTGGGAATTAACCCAGACCCGAGCCCAGATGGGAAAGTGTACGGTATGAGCCAAGGCGGGAAGGAACACTGAGGATGGATTGCAGCTCACACAGCGTGTCAGAGGCACACAAGAGTAGCTGGCAGTACAGAGGGGCTGAGAGGCCTCCCAAAAGCCCAGTGAGCAGCGAACAGGCTGAACCTGTCCTCTCCGAGCAGAGCGAGCTCTCCAGCACCTCACAGGTTAAACTCAGGAGATTAGCTGGAGGGAGGGCGGGTCGGTGCAGGCAGCCCGCCAGTATGTATGACGCTCTGGATTTCTCTGAGAAGCTGCCGGCCGCAATGGTTGATCCCGCTCTGTCTGTCACCGAGTGGCCCCGATACACGTACAGCCCAGGCAGCAGGTTTGTATCGCGCTCGCTCCCTGCTCCGGGAGGGAGAGTGACAGAGCAGGACTCTGAGGCGGAGCTGAGAGGAACTGGCTGTTCCCGGGATGGGAATGGTGGAGTGTCTCCTGTAACTGCTCGAACGCGTCGCCTCCGCACTGGGAAGGAGCAGCGCAGACCGGTCAGCATGAGCTTTCTCGAGGGGAACAGGACAGCTCTGCATGTTGGCACCCACCCAACACACAGCCCTGAGGTGGAATCGCCAAGTGATGTCAGTAATTCCAGTGGTTCAGGGTTCCTGAGAGCCGGCTTCTGGTCCAGTCAGAGGCGGAGTGCATCCTCCAGGAGAGACACAGAAAATGACCAGAGGACAGAGGGCTCGAGGATGTCTTTCAGATCACTGAGGAGGAGCCTGAGTTTTCGTTTACGGAGAGGAGCTGAGATCAAGAAGGAGCCTGAGAACGACAGGGTGAGGACACAGAGTGATGGCGACACCTCTGTGCCCAGACACCGCCTCTCGCCCGGGAGTGCAAGCAGCTCGCCTACGGACAGGGCACATCCTGACATCCCCAGGGGACACGACCGACTGTTCCTTTTCCACAAATCCCCAAACAAGGGGAAGAACAAACCAGCCGAGACCCTGGGTTACCTGGAGACCTGGCGGACACGGGCAGAGAACTCCGCTTGTTCATCCAAGGATACATCCGAGGACTCGGGCTTGTGGAAGTTCCTGACTTCTCGCTTCCGCAGAAAGGAGCCGCCTACACCTAAAGAGCCTGGCCTGAGGGACGCATTGCGATCTGTGAGGGAGAGCAATGGCTGGTTCTATCAGGCTGTCAGGGGAGAGGGCGTGGGAGATAACCGGGCGTCTGCTAGGAGCCCAAAGGCAATCGGTGTCCTCAGATCTCCTACGGGCAGCATTGAGGAACCAGGGGGTAAGATGCTGAATTTGTACCCGGCTTTCTGTCCAGTGCAGGGAGGCAATTGACATTTACCGGGAGGGAGTGGGGTGAGGAGGACACATCATCTGAATATTACGTTATTTTGTTTGGTCAGGTGGGTGTCTGACATGTGCGGAAACTTATCACCTTGTTTAAAGGTATTTAAATCAGACTCTAAATGGATACTCTTAAACATAGTGTTAAACTTTGTAATTTTTAATTTTCGTCCCAAAATACACAATCAATCTACTTTACAATATAAACTGTGAAGTGCTTCGAGATGTCTCAATGACGTGCTAAGATGCTATATCAAATGCAAGGATTATTATTATTAATATGACATCCTTGCATTTGATTGAGCACCTTTAACATCTAAGAGTTTCACAGGAAATTTGTGTAGTGGATGTGTATTTGTAGGCAAATGCTCCAGTGTAACACTTAACAACATTAGGGTTCAACTTTGGGTTCTGTGGTTAAATACAGAATGAAACCGGGTTCCTGGGGAACTCTGAATATTGAAAATTCAAACCAAGAGAGTTAAAAGTAAATCCAGAACAAATCCAGAAATCCTCTCTGACCTGCTTACTCCCCAACTCACTACCCGCTGCCTCTGCTCAACTGGCTACTGCTCAAGCCTCCTGCTTGTCCCTCGTGCTCTCCGTTCAGCCACTATGCCCCGAATCTCTGGAAATCTCCATCAATCCCTCTGCCTTGCCCCTCCTTCCCCATCTTCAGGACTCACCTAAAGACCTTCCTCGTCGACCGTGCCTATGGTCACCTCCTCCCGGCCCGGCATCTAAGATGCTACTCTTGTGTGAGAGTTGCTATATAAAGTTATTGTTCCACACATGTAGCTGTGATAGTAAAACCTGTGGAACAGGCTCCCTAGGGAGACGGTTGAAGCACTGTCCCAGCAAGCCACAAATTGATTGATAGAGGTGGTCAAAAGGAAGATGGATAAATACTTTGCCACATTACCAAATTGCTCTTACCAGTTTGTCTTTGGCGAAGTGTAAGAGGAGTCATGTCTTTCTGGCTTTGGATGTGCCAAGACCAGACTGTGAGTCAGACCTCTTGTTACCTAAGAGATCTGGTTCGGTAGTGAAAGGTGGGAACGATCTGGTAATCCACATGTGGCAGAAGATCTTCATGTCATCATGTCTAAGGATGATTTTGGAGTGTCAACCTAGACTGTGAGCGCCTCACAGGCTTCGGTTGACACACTAGAGCCATACAGGGGGAAGTGCTACATGGTTGGAGGTGCCATCCTTCAGATAAAACATTCAACCAAGATTCTGTTGTATGAATAATTGATAATGGAGTCCTGTAGCTCAGTGGTTAGAGCACTCGCTTTGCAAGTGAGAGACCTGAGTTCAATTCCAGGCAGAGGGCGAAACCTTGGGCAAGTTTCCTTACTCCACACAGAGCCTAATAATAATCCCTCAAAAAAAAAACCAAAAACAATAATAAATTGGTCATTTTCAATCTACGACTGTTTGTGGGACATTGCTGTGCGCAATTGGCTGCCGCGTTCGCCCACAAATATACAGTCAATTCACTTTACAGTGTGTTCTGTGAAGCGCTTTGGGACGTCCTCCCGACGTGAAAAGTGCTGTATCAAATGCAAAGGATTATTATTATTATTATAGGCACGGTCGAAGAGGAAGGTATTCAGGCCCAATCTGAAGTTGGTAAAGGAAGGGGCAAGGTGGAGGCATAGAGGAAGAGTGTTCCAGTTTTGGGGCGTGGTGGCTGAAAGGGTGGCCACAGATGGTGGAGCGGGGGCCATGAGGGACATTTAGGAGGCTAGAGCCAGTAGAGTAGAGGCAAGGGGTAGTGGGTTGGGGAGTAAGCAGATCGGAGGACGTAGGGAGTTGCCATGGTATGATATGCTTGGAAACAGAATATCTCTTTTTTACATTTTCGGATGAGACGCTAAACTGTTAAACCGAAGCCCCCACTGCCTGTTCAGGTGGATGTTAAAGATCCCACGACACTATTTGGAAAGAAAGGAGTTTCTCTCTCTCGATGACTTGGCCAACAATCCCCTAAATAAAAGTGGTCGTTTGCTTCATGGCTGTTTGTAGGACATTGCTGTACACAAATTGGCTGCCCCTTTCCCCCACAAAACACACAGTCACTTTATATATATCTTGTGAAGTTCTTTGGGTCATTTTCCTGACGTGAAAGGTGCTATAATCATCCTTGCAGTTGATATAGCGCCTTATCATGTCATTGAGACATCTCAAAGAGCTTCACAGGATATACTGTAAAGTGAGTATTGACTGTATATTTTGTGGGCGAAACATGGCAGCGTTTTATAGTGTCTTGCCACAGGCTGCCCACAAACTGCCAACAGCCTACCCAACAGCCTGCCCTGCTCTGGTTTGGAGACGATGGGGTCAGGGACCTGTTTTCAGGGTTTCTGTGTGAGTTGTGAGGAGCTGCTGCCTGGAGACAACCTTAGGCTGCTCTCTGGGGTAATACAAATACTGAAATTTGATGTAATGGCTATAATGTCAAAATGGCTTACAAATGCTTCACACGTCTAATCCCTGCTCCTTGTCCCATCCTTCCCCATCTACAGGTCGTGCCTGAAGACCTGCTTCTTCAACCATGCCACTGTCAAGGGCTCTGGGGTGCTATTAAATGAAAGTTGTTGTTATGGTCACGTGTAGTGACTTTTTGTAGGCAAACTAACAGCCATTTGTACACAGCAAGTCACACACACAGCCATAATGTGAATGACCCATTAATCTGGAGGATTGTCAGCCTGAACATCAAGAGTATCTCTCTGAAGAACAGGTACATGAGATCACTTTTTAATGTCCCACATGAAGGACAGCACCTCTGACAGTTCAGTGCCTCTCTCTCTGCCCGTCCTGAACTGGAGCATTGGCCTAGATTGGGCACCCATGGTGGCATGGCTGACATTGGCAATGCGGTTAGTGCAGAAAGGGCTTGGCGCGATCCTGAGTCTTGACTCTGTGGTTTTGCTGGCGCTGTGCCACCACACCATCCCTCCTTACAGAGCAACGTCAAATAGCTTATCCAAACACTCTGAACACTGGAACCTCCTTGTTAATTGTGTACAGAGTGTGTCTAACACGAGCCTGAAGGTATGCCTTCGGTGACCTCCAGCTTATTCCGTTTATGTTTTACACCCAGCTCATGGCTTGCACCCACTACAAAACACGTTCTGAAAGGTCGTATATCTGGTTTGTGTGGACATTGTTCCACTTTTCATAGGAACAAAGAAACAGGAGTAGGCCATTCAGCCCCTCGAGCCTGTTCCGCCATTCTGTTAGATCATGGCTGATCTGTACCTTAACTTCAGTTACCTGCCTTTGCCCCATATTCCTTGATACCCCGATCTAACAAAAATCTATCACCTCAATCTTGAAAATTTTAATGGATGCAGCATCCACAGACTTTTGAGGGAGAGAATTCCAGATTTCCACTACTCTTTGGGTGAAAAACTGCTTTGTGATTTCACTCCTAAATGGCCTAGTTCTAATTTTAAATAAATGAGATATAAATTGGTCATTTTCAATCCACGACTGTTTGTGGGACGCTGCTGTGTGCAATTGGCGGCTGCGTTTCGCCCACAAATACACGGTCAATTCACTCTGCAGTATATTCTGTGAAGCACTTTGAGACATCTAGAAGATGTGAAAAGCACTATATCAAATGCCAGGATTATTATTATTATTAAGATGATGCTCCCTCCTTGTTATGGATTCCCCCACCAGAGGAAATAGTTTTTCAGTATAAAGAATCCCTTTGTTATTTTAAAAATCTCAATCAGATCACCCCTCAACCTTCTGAACTCAAGAGAATTCAGACCATGTTTACGCAACCTATCCTCATAATTTAACCCTTTCAGCCCTTTTGTGCCCACACTGGCACTGTATGTTGCTGTGTACTATTGCCCACACTGGTACTGTGTTGCTGTGCGCTGGATCTTACCCAGACTGACACTGTGTGTTGCTGTGTATGAGTCTTGCCCAGACTGGGAACTGCTTGTATTTATATACAATATTGCCGTTCATGTATGATGAGCAACTTGTGTCTTGTCACAGAGATGATATAGTTCTGGCAGGAGAGACAGAGAGGAAGGAGAATTTTAGGGTGTTGATTAAAGGATGTTAGAATGGGTTTTGAAGAAGAGAAAGCACAAGGCAAAGGGATTTTAGTAGCTTGGTGATTGAGCATTTAGCCATTGACGCGAAGATGAAGGGAGAGAGCAGTAGACCAGAGTTGGAATAAAAGAATCCTTGCATTACTCAAATGCACTCCTCGCTGGTCTCCTCAGCTCCACTGTTCAGAGATCAGCTCATTCAGAACTCTGCCACCTGCATACCCGGACCAAACACCGTACCCACATCTCACCAGTTCTGGCCCAGGCTCCACTGGTTCCCCATCACCGAACGGATCGACTTCAAGATCGTCACACTCGTGTTCAAATCTTTTCACTCTCTGGCACCTCCCTACCTCTCCGACCCCCTCACACCCCAATCCACCACCCGTCACCTCTGCTCGACTGGCACCGGCCTCCTGCTCGTCCCTCACACTCTCCGCCCCACCATTGGAGGTCGCACTTTCAGCCACTATGCTCCGAAACTGGAACAATCTCCCTCAATCCCTCTGCCTTGCCCCCTCCTTTTTCAAGTCCCGCCTGAAAACATTCCTCCTCGACCGCGCTTAACAGCCACCTCCCGCCCCCGGCTCGGAGACAGGCTCCACCACGGTTAAGTGCTCTTGAGATGCTACCCTGCGTGGAGGGAGCTATATAAGTGCAAGTTATTGTTGATATAGTGCCTTATCACGTCTTCGAGATGTCTCAAAGTGCTTCACAGAAAATACTGTAAAGTGAATTGACTGTATATTTTGTGTGGGAATCACGGCAGCCAATTGCGCACAGCAGCGTCCCCACAAACAGTCGTAGAGTGAGTGACCAAATTACAATTTTTATATCGCCACTTTTTTCTTACCCCAGAAAAGCGATCCGCGAATTGATCAACAATCGGGTTCCTACTTACCCCTAGGTAAATAAAGGCATGTGTGTGGAGTAAGGAATCTTGTCCAACGTTTCATCCTACCTGGGAATCAAACCAAGGTCTTTTCGCTTGCGAGCTGAATGCTCTAAAGAGTAAGCTGCAGGACTCCAGTGGGTGGTGATTATGCGTGTGAGACTAGTGCTAGAGATAACAGGTAGACAATTCACGACTGATTGTGGGACACTGCTGGACATGATTGTCTGCCACATTTTGCCTGCACATTTACAGTATATTCTGTGAAGCGCTTTGGAGATGTAATAAGGCGTGATATCAAATGCAAGGATTATTATTATAGAGAGAGGCAAGACTGAGATATGGAATGAAAGTCAGGACTGTAGTTGATCTGCTGGGATATTGGGAGTCAGTGGACCTGGTGAGGTTGTGCACAGTCGAGTCTGGGAGAGAATATAGGCTGCAGACTGCGTTTCTTGCTCAGTGTGTGTGGGTATGTGTATGCATACTGGTTTGGACTGCTTGTTTTGGTGACCTAATGGCTGGGCATATTGTATATAGAAAGTCACAATAATAATATTTCTTTCATTTTATATAGCGCCTTATCACATCATTGAGACATTTCAAAGCGCTTCACAGAATCTACTGTAGGAGGACCAAATTATTATTATTTATTTATTTTTGAAGGGTTTATTACCCCCGAAAAAGTGATCTGCCAATCAACTAACAACAGGGTTTCCACTTACTGCTTATTTCCTACCTCGCAGGTCTCCCCAGCTCCGCCATTCATAAGATCAGCTCATTCAAAACTCTGTTATCCGCATACTGACCCGGACCAAACTCCATACCCACATCTCACCAATTCTGGCCAAACTCACCAAATAGATTGACTTCAAGATCCTCACACTCGTGTTCAAACCCCTTCACTCCCTGGCACCTTCCCTACCTCTCCGACCTCCTCACTCCCCAATACACCACCGGGCACCTCTGCTCGACTGGCACCGGCCTCCTGCTCGTCCCTCACACCCTCCGCCCCACCATTGGAGGTCGCACTTTCAGCCACTACACCCCAAAACTCTGGAACACTCTCCCTCAATCCCTTGGCTTGCCCCCTCTTTCAAGTCCGCCTGAAAACTTCCCTCTTCGACTGTGCTTACGCCCACCTCCCCCCGGCTCAGAGTCAGGCTTCGCCACTGTTAAGCGCTCTGAGATGCTAACCTGCGTGGAGGGAGCTATATAAGTGCAAGTTGTTGTTACTGCTAGGTAAACAGAGGCATGCGTGTGAAGTAAGGAAATTTGCCTAAGGTTTTGCCCTACCCGGGAATCAAACCCAGGTCCTCTCACTTGTGAGACTAGTGCACTAACCAAAATGCTACAGGACTCCACTGTAGCACTTCTAATTGAAAGCTGTTTTGCCTACAGTGGTGAGGACACAATTTAGTGGCCTGTAGTGAGGAAGAAAACTGGTTCTCAAGGCAGAATGGCTGCCAAGCGGCTGTTAAAAGTATTTTACCTTGTAGCTGTTCAGGTCTGTGCCCTCATTACCATGCTCCCGCTGGGGATGCGTGAGTTGCGTAGCAAGTGGTGTCCTTTCTGCCGTGGGTACTGAGGCTGAACTTGGTGCCATGGCGTCGCTTTCTACAGGAACACAAGTTGGCTGTGTTTGTGAAAGCCACCCAGTGCGGGAGCCCGTCCATATCCAGCTCGCTCTCTGAGGGACCATTCATCTACTCTTAGTGAACCATTCCAGCTGCGTCCCCTCATACAGACTGAGGGAAAAGGGGCTTTGATTTGAGCTCATTAATTTCCTCTTGCTTGTCGCAGGAAGGGTTCCCTCCGGTAGCACACACTTTGAAAGGGATTTGAGAGGATCAGTGGTGAGATATTCCCACTGGGGGGTGTTAAGGACATGAGGCCACAAATTTAAGATTATAACAAGCAGTGTGAAGGGGGATGCAGTATTAGTGTCTCAAGTTTTAACTATTTCTCCCTAATTTATATTTTCGGCTGAACTTAATGCACGTATTTCTTGGGCACTTTTACACTACGTTTACCGTTGACTACTAATACATGGAGTCCTGTAGCTCAGTGGTTGGAGCACTCGCCAAGTTTGCTTACTCCCCACGCCTCTGTTTACTCAGCAGTAATTAGGAACCTGGTTGTTAGTCGATTGGTGGATCGCTTACCAGGGGTAATGATCCCTTCAAAGAAAAACAATAATTATATGTTGGTCACTTCAATCCACGACTGTTTGTGGGACGATGCTGTGTGCAATTGGCTGCCACGTTTCGCCCTCAAAATATACAGTCACTACACGTTACAGTGTATTCTGTGAAACACTTTGAAACATCCAACTCCGCGGTAAGGTGCGATATCAAATACAAGGATTATTATTGTGTTTTTCCATCTCCGGACACCCTGATCTCCATTGTATCTCCGTGCCCGCTCTGTACAGGAGATCTGCCGCGATCACGAAAAGCCACCAGGTCAGGACAAGCAGAAGTCTTGATATTTTATAAATATGACAACACCATCAAGACATTCATGCATGGGTGAAACAGTATTCTTTTGTTCTCTACTATTCAAATACTCGCGGTGGAATCACAAATAAAGCCTACAACAAAACTGCCTGGTTTCCAGAGCATCTCCTGGCCTCTGCTACCGTTAGTTGATTAATGTAGATCATAAAAAATCCTGGTGTCAGGTCAGGCATGTCAGAATATCTTGACGTCACAGTATTGCTAACAGGACACCATTTGCCACAGGCGGTCTCGGACCGTGTAAAATCGGCACTGACTTTTGGGCCTTTAAGTTCAGAACTCCAGAAGCATGTGATAAAAGCAGTATTAACAGTCGCACTTCACTGCTGATCAGAAACATAAACCTTGAGTGAGAAACCTAGTTTAAACTTTCAAAGCTGCCTGACGTTGATAGTTTCTCCACTCCTGTTAGTGATTAGGACCCTCCAACAGCGAGTGTTAATGTTTAACCTGCTTTATTATCGTGGTCACTACAACTTCCATTCAGACTGTGTATTCAGGTCTGTGATGTGACCTAGTGCACTGTTTGCTTTCTTCTCTGGGTTAGAAAACACAGCAAAGGAATCCACTTTATAACAGTGCAGAATTTGTACTGTCACCCAGTCAGTGCAAGAGGGACGTTATGTTGGGAAAGCTAGGTGAAGGGCCAAGGCCTACAGTTCACAATACTACCAACGGCTGAATAGACTGGAGAGAAAACAAGATAAAAAGTGGTTATGGCGTGCCAAGTTTAACCTACGAGTTTAAAGTACTGGAGAGTGCAGAAGGAAGACAGGGAGTGATAAATGGGAGAGTGTAGTGAGATGAGGCGAGTGAGTAGATGGAACGTGTGGGATGGATGGCAGTTCAGTGAATTGACTGTATATTTTGTGGGCGAAACGCGGCAGCCAATTGCACACAGCAGTGTCCCACAAACAGTCGTGGATTAAGTGGCAAATTAGGTAGACAGAGGCGTGTGAAGTAAGGAAACTTTCCTAAGGTTTCGCCCTGCCTGGGAATCGATCATGGGTTCTCTCGCTTGCGAGGGGAGTGCTCTAACCAATTCACTACAGGACTCCACAAGAAAGAGGAAGAAAGGAATATAGCATTTTATTTGTCAGTGTGTCAGTGCTTGACACTAATTGTCATGTGTAATGATATATTTTATATAAACAAAATTAGCAGCCATTTTTCATATAGCAAAGTACCTCATAGAGGCATTTACGACATTTCCTGTAAATTTAATGGCTGCCGCGTTCACCCATGAAACTCACACCACTTACAGTAAATCTTGTGAAGCGCTTTGAGACGTTCTCCAAACATGAAAGTCACTGTTTCGTAAGGATTCTTTATGTAGAGAATGAGCATCTAGTTGAGGATTGTTGTCCAGGACAACACAAGAAACTCTTCCCTTCATATAACTGGACTTATAATGTCCTGCTGAGGAACAGGTGGTTGGAAGCTTGTTTTAACGTAGGATCTAACAGGATATAATCTCAAAATTAGAGCTTGGCAATTTAGCAGGGAAATCAGAAAATTGTTTTTCACCCAAAGCGTAGTGGAAATCTGGAACCCTCTCCCCTTAAAGGCTGTGGATGCTGAATCCATTCAAATTTTCAAGGCTGGGGTGGATACATTTTTGTTAGGTCAGGCTATCAAGGGATATGGAGCAAGGGTGGGTAAATGTAGTCGAGGTATAAATCAGCTATGATCTAATAGAATGGCGGAACAGGCTCGAGGGGCTGAATGGCCTTCTCGTATGTTCGATGATGGCACCTCCAACATTGCAGTGCTTCCCCCAATGCTAGGATGGACTAATGTAAAGCTTGAACTTACCACATTCTGACTTCAAAGGCGAGAGTAATGCTGACTGAGTCAAGCTGACTATGAGTCAAGCAGGCGAAGCTTGACTCATAGTCAGCTTGACTCAGTCAATAGAAGAATATTGAAGGGAGAAAGCAGGACTATGCAGATTAAATTGTATAGGGAGAAAGATTTGCAGAGCCTTGATGGGCTGAATAGTGTATGCTGCAACATTCTGTGAATCTTTACAGTAAATCCTGTGAAGTGCTTTGAGATAACCGATCTGGACTGAATGCATCCTAGGTTGCTGAGGAAGTAAGGGTGGAAATAGCTGAGGCTTTGGCCACAATCTTTCAATCCTCCTTGGACACCACGGTGGTGACAGATGACTGGAGGGTTGCAAATGTTACTCCCCTGTACAAAAACGGGGAGAAGGATAAACCTGGGAACTACAGGCCAGTCAGCCTAACGTCAGTAGTGGGGAAACTTCTAGAGACTATAGTCCGGGATAAAATAAATTTTCATTTAGAAAAATATGGGTTAATAAAAACACGGATTTGTTAAAGGCAAATCATGTCTAACAAACCTGATAAGAGTTTTTTGATGAAGCAACAGAGAGGGTGGATGAAGGTAGTGCATGGTAGTGCATAATATGTATGGATTTTGTATAATATGTATGAATATGTATGGAGTCCTGTAGCTCAGTGGTTAGAGCACTCGCTTTGCAAGCGAGAGACCTGGGTTCAATTCCAGGCAGAGGGCGAAACCTTGGGCAAGTTTCCTTACTCCACACAGAGCCTAATAATAATCCCTCCAAAACCAAAACAATAATAAATTGGTCATTTTCAATCTACGACTGTTTGTGGGACATTGCTGTGCACAATTGGCTGCCGCGTTCGCCCACAAATATACAGTCAATTCACTTTACAGTGTGTTCTGTGAAGCGCTTTGGGACGTCCTCCCGACTTGAAAAACGCTATATCAAATGCAAGGATTATTATTATTTTCAGAAGCCTTTTGATAAAGTGCCACATAATAAACTTGTTTAAAAAAATGAAGCCCACGGTATTAAAGGGACAGTGGCAGCGGATACAAAACTGGCTGGGGGACAGAAAGCAGAGAGTAGTGGTAAACGGTTGTTTTTCAGACTGGAGGGAAGTGTGCAGTGGTGTCCCCCAGAGGTTGGTATTAGCACTAATGCTCTTTTTAATCCATATAAATAACCTGCACTTGGGTATAGGGAGTACAGTTTCCAAGTTTGCAGATGATACAAAGCTGGAAAAGTAGTAAACCGTGAGACGGATAGTAGCAGACTGCAAGAGGACATAGACAGACTGGTAAAATGGGCAGACACGTGGCAGATGAAGTTTAATGCAGAGAAATATGAAATGGTGCATTTTGGGAGGAAGAATGAGGAGAAGCAATATAAGCTGATGGTACAGTCTTAAAGAGGGCGCAGGAAGAGAGAGACCTGTGGGTTCTTATAGCAAATGTTTGAACGTGGCAGGACAGGTAGATAAAGCTGTTAAAAAAGCATGCAGGGTAATCAGCTTTATAAATAGGGGCATGAAATACAAAAGTAAGGAGGTTATGATGAATCTTTATAAAACACTGGTTAGGTCTCCGCTAGAGACTGTGTTCAGTTCTGGGCACCACACTTTAGGAAGGATATCAAGGCCTTGTAGAGGGTGCAAAGAAGATTTACCAGGATGGTACCAGGAATGAGGGACTTCAGTTATGTGGAGAGACTAGAGAAGCTCGGATTATTCAAGAATATAGAATAAAGGAAGTACAGAGGAGAAGTGAAAAGGGAAATAAGAAGGGCGAAGAGATTGTACAAGAAAAGATTGAGTTGGATTGCTCTTTTAGCAGCCGACACAGACGCGATGGGCTGAATGGCCTCTTTCTGTGCTGTATGATTCTATGACTCTATGATTCTATTCTTGCTTCGGTAACCAAAGGGCACAGATTTAAAATAATTGCCAAAAGAGCCCGAGGGGAGGCGAGGAGAATTTTCTTCACACAGCGAGCTGTTCGGATCTGGAATTATTGCCTGAAAGGGTGGTGGAAGCCAATTTGATAACAACTTTCAAGAGAAAAGTAGATAGATATTTGGGGAGGGCAAATTTTCAGGGCTTTGGAGAAAGAGCGGGAGAGTGGGACTAATTTGGACAGCTCTTTCAAAGACAGCTCTCCAAGGACACGATGGGTCGAATAGCCTCCTTCTGTGCTGTATAATTCTATGATTCTATGAACTCCCATTGTGAAAGGTGTTGAATCAAATGTAAGGGTTGATGTGTACCAGCTGTCAACTGAATGAGAGAATTTTTGAAGTTTTCGAACAACTACAATCAATTTTGGCCCCAGTGGAACTTGCCAAGACTGGGAGTGTCCTGGATTCCTAATGCTTTTTTAGTCAATGAATCTGCTTTTAGAATGAATGTGTGGAATGGGATTGATGCAAATCTAACCTGTTTCCTTTGCTGGAGTCTTATCACTTCTGATCCTGTGGGACTGTTAGTGCTGGTAGCATTTAGTGCAGTAAATGTGAATGTGTTTAGACAGATTTTATCTTTGGGTGTTAAAGCTGTGATGGACCTGAGGTAATTCAGTAAAAGCTGTGGAGCTGGTGTGTGGTGAGTACTGATAGCAGTCTGAATCCTCCCCAGTGACCTGCAGGGACACAGCTCAGCAATGTAAACAGTAAGCTGTGGGCCCAAACCACACCTTGTGTTTCTGAAGGATGAATTGGATGCTTTTACACAGCCTCAGCGGACCTCCCGCGACATTCTGCGTATCAGTCGACATCCTGATGGCTGGGTGTAAATGGGGCGAGGGATTCCTGATATTTGGGTGCACCCACATCACCATTGGCATCTTTTTGTGGAGTCATGTAGCTCAGTGGTTAGAGCGCTCGCTTCGCAAGCGAGAGGACCCAGGTTCGATTCGCGGGGGGTGGGGGTGGGCAAACCCTTACGCTAGTTTCCTTACTCCACACGCTTCTGTTTACCTAGTAGTAAGTAGGAACCTGGTTGTTAGTCGATTTGTGGATCGCTTTCCGAGCGTAATAATGTCTTCAAAAAAATAATAATCATCTGATCATTCAATCCACGACTGTTTGTAGGACATTGGATTTAGTTCTGGGAAATGAAGTGAGGCAAGTGGAGCAGGCTTCAGTAGGAGAGCATCTGCATAACAGTGATCACAATATCATT
Organism: Callorhinchus milii; assembly: GCF_018977255.1. Classification (NCBI taxonomy): domain Eukaryota; kingdom Metazoa; phylum Chordata; class Chondrichthyes; order Chimaeriformes; family Callorhinchidae; genus Callorhinchus; species Callorhinchus milii. Next base: position 123,972,425 of record NW_024704743.1, on the reverse strand, counting down.
AGGTTTAGAATAGTTACGGAAAAGGACAACAATCAATCAAAAGTAAAGACCCTCAACTGGAAGCAGGATCACTTCAGTGAGCTAAAAAGGGACCTGGCCAAGATAGATTGGAAAGAAAGAGTGGCAGGAAAGGCAGCAAACGAACAATGGGAAGCCTTCAAGGAGGAGATAGTTTGGGGATAGAGCAAATACATTCCCACAAAGGGGAAAGGAAGGACAGTCAAACCTCCCTGGATGACTAAGGAAATTGGGATTAAAATAAAACAGAAAAAGGAGGCTGATGACAAATGTCAGGTCCAAAACACACAGTATAATCAAACAGAATATAGGAAGTACAGAGGAGAAGTGAAAAGGGAAATAAGAGGGGCGAAGAGATTGTACGAGAAAAGATTAGCAGGAAACATAAAAGGGAACACTAAGGTATTTTATAAGCATAACAAGTGTAAAAGGTTAGTTAAAGGTGGGGTGGGTCCAATTAGGGACCCAAGTGGAAATCTTCTTGTTGAGGCAGAGGGCATTGGCTGAATTACTAAATAAATACTTTGCAACTGTCTTCACAAAAGAAGACGATGCAGCCAATGGCCCAATATCATAGGCGTGTGAACAGAAATCAATTATGATAAAACTCAACAGAGAGGAGGTAGTAAAAAGGCTGTCGGTGCTCAAAATAGATAAGTCATCTGGTCCAGACGGGATGCATCCGAGGTTACTGAGGGAAGGAAAGGGTGGAAATAGCGGAGGCTTTGGCCACAATCTTTGAATCCTCTTTGGACACTGGAGTGGTGCCAGAGGACTGGAAGGTTGCAAATTTACTCCCCTGTACAAAAAGGGGCAGAAGGATAAACCTGAGAACTACAGCCAGTCAGCCTAACATCAGAGTAGGAAAACTTCTGGAGAGTATAATCCGGGACAAAATAAATTCTCACTTAGAAAAATATGGTTTAATAAAGAACAGTCAACACGGATTTGTTAAAGGCAGATCGTGTCTGACAAACCTAATAGAATTTTTTGATGAAGTGACTGAGAGGGTGGATGAAGGTTGTGCAATAGACATAGTTTATCTAGTTTTTCAAGAGGCATTTCACAAAGTACCACATAAGAGACTTCTAAACAAAATAGAAGACCACGGTATTAAAGGGACTGTGGCAACATGGATCCAGAACTGGCGAGGAGTCAGAAAGCAGAGAGTGGTAGTAAACGGTTGCTTTTCTGACTGGAGGGAGGTGTGTAGTGGGGTCCCTTAGGGGTTGGTATTGGGACCTCTGCTCTTTCTGATCTATATTAATGATCTGGACCTGGATATAAGGAGCACTTTCCAAATTTCCAAATTTGCAGACGATACTAAGCTAGGAAACGTTGTTAATGGTGAGGAGGATAGCACCAGCCTCCAAGAGACAGATTGGTACAATGGGCAGACACGGGGCAGATGAGGTTTAATGTGGAGAAATGCGAAGTGTTGCATTTTGGGAGGAAGAATGAGGAGAGGCCATATAAGCTGATGGTCCAGTCTTAAAGGGGGCAAATGAACAGAGAGACCTGGGGGTCCACATAAGCAAATCTCTGAAGGTGGCAGGACAGGAAGATAAAGGTGTTAACAAAGCATACGGGATACAAGGCTTTATAAATAGGAGCATAGAGTACACAAGTCAGGAGGTTATGATGAATATTTATAAAATGCTGTTAGGCCTCAGTTGGAGACTGAGTTCAGTTCTCGGCCCCGCACTTTAGGAAGGATGTTAGGGCATTGGAGAGGGTGCAAAGGAGGTTTACCAGGATGGTACCAGGAATGAAGGACCTTAGTTATGAGGAGAGGTTAGCGAAACTAGGATTATTCTCCCCAGAGCAGAGAAGATTAAGAGGGGATTTAATGGGGGTTTTCAAAATCATGAGAGGATTTGGTAGGTTGAACCGGGAAAAACTGTTTCCACTGGCGTGTGGGTCAGTAACCCGAGGACACTGATTTATGATAGTTGTTAAAAGAAACAAAGGGGAGGTTAGGAAAGATTTTTTTTACCCAGCGAGTTGTTCGGATCTGGAATGCATTACTTGAAGGGGAAGCCGATTCAATAACAACTTTTAAGAGAGAAGTAGATGGGTATTTGGGGAGGACAGGATTGCAGGGCTATGGAGAGAAAGCGGGCCGGTGGGATTGAGTTGGAAGCTCTTTTAGGAGCCGGCGCAGACACCAAGGGCCGAATGGCCTCTTTCTGTGCTGTATGTCCGACATCGAGTCCTGGACGAGAGACAACTTTCTTCAGCTCAACGTGCGAAAAACCGAGGCCCTCCTGATTGGCTCACGTCAGCGCATCCGCACCTCAGGCGCTGACACCATCAGCATCCAAGGCTGCACTCTCCACCTCACAAAGCCAGTCAGGAACCTCGGCGTTTTGTTCGACCCTGAGCTGTCCTTTCTCCCTCACATCCGCACCACAACTGGCACCGCCTTCCATCACCTCCGGAACATCGCCAGACTACGGCATTACCTCACCCCTCACGCGGCTGAAACTCTGGTCCACGCCTTTATCACCTCAAGGCTGGACTATGGGAACTCTCTCCTCGTCGGCCTTCCCGCCACCTCCCTCCACACTGCAGGTCATTCAGAACTCTGCAGCTCGTGTACTGTCCCGCACCAGACTTCGGGACCACATCACTCCCACCCTCGCTCGCCTCCACTGGCTCCCCATCCCCCAGAGGATTGATTTCAAGATCCTCATCCTCACCTACAGGGCCATTCACGGCCTTGCTCCCTCCTACCTCTCCGACCTACTATCCCCCTACCTACCTGCCCGTACCCTCCGTTCCTCTGGCTCCGGTCTGCTCCACGTCCCCCGCCCCAATCGCCCTACCATCGGTGGTCGGGCCTTCAGCCTCTCAGCCCCCAGGCTCTGGAACTCCATCCCCCAGTGCCTTCGCCGCTTCCTCCCTCTCCTCCTTCAAGGCCGGTCTCAAAACCTTTCTCTTTGACCGAGCCTTCAGCTCCTCTCTCGACTCTCTTCCCCCTCCTCGCTCCCTCCCTTCCCTCCCCTTACCCTGACCATTCCCCCCCTCCTCGCTCCCTCCCTTCCCTCCCCTCACCCTGACCATTTCCCCCCTGCTCGGGTCATGACCCAACTGTGCAGCGCCTTGGGACGTCCTCCTGACGTGAAAGGCGCTTTATAAATGGAATCTTGTTGTTGTTGTTGTTGTTGTATGATTCTATGATTCTATGGCTGCTGTGTTTCGCCTACAAATATACCATCAACTCATTTTACAGTATATTCCGTGCAGGAGATGTCTCAAAGAAGTGATAAGATGCTGTATGAAACACAAGGATTATTGTTATTAACATTCACCTGTGCAAATATCTCAATATTGTGGAAATGTGGTGGTAACGATTATGGAGTTCGCACATGGAAGAAACATCATTAGAACTTTTTTGCGGATCCCTCAACCCAGACTCTAGCAGAACAGGGCAAAAAGCCGTGAGCAAAGCTGTCTGATATTCAGGTGGATATCCGAACTTCTGCTATCTTTGAGCCCTTTCCATCGCCGTCTTCAGGTCATGCATATGGTCACCTCCCCCACCCCTGGCTCTGCATTGTGCTACTGTTACTGCAGTAACAGAGATCACAATGCTGGATTTCTCCTGTTGGTGTGTGTCAGTACAATCCAGTTTACAGGACCCCAAATCCGGCAGTGGACTGTTCAGTGGTTGGGATTCTGGCATGTCTGCAATCCTTAAGGCCTGGCATCCAGTCCATGACTGGTTTTGTAGAGATGGAGGTAGGGGGATAGTGGGTGCTCCCAATTGTGCCAAAGATATTTTTGTATCCTGAATAACAACGTCAACAACTTGCATTCATATAGTGCTCCTCATGCAAGGCAGCCTCCCGGAGCGCTTCTGAAGGATCGCGTAACACAGGATGTTACGTGATCTGAAGATGGGGAAGGAGGGGACAAAAAGGAGGGATAGAGGAAGAGTGTTCCAGAGTTTTGAGCTGTAGTGGCTGAAAGCGCAGCCACCGAGGGTGGAACGGAGGGCAGAGGGACCTGCAGGAGGCTGGAGCCAGTCGAGCGGAGGTAGCAGGCAGTGGGTTGCGTAATAAGGGGGGTTCCAGTGCATGAAGGATTTTTAAAAACTGTTGGAGGCAAAAAGGGTATTTAATCCTCGTTAAAGTCTGCGACAGGGAAGCTGTGTCCATGAAGGCAATAGTGGAAATTGCGTGCAGATGTGTTGAAAAGATGTCAGTATTCTTCTTACTTTTCCGTCTGTCTGCATCAGCTCTATGGAAAACACCAAATACCATTGCAGTGAATTCATGGCGTTTCTCAGCCGTGAGCCTTGAAGCTCCCCTCTGTCTGTGCTGGACCAGTAAATTCTGTACGGAAAACCTCTCGATCAAGTGGAAGCTTCAAACACTGTGCTCCTTCATATACTAAATAAATGCTCATCCATTTCCCATTCCTAATTCCGAGTGGCCACACTGGAGCTTTGTCATGCTGTGTTGTGTAGAGCTGTAGCGGGACTCGGGATATTTTGAGTTCAAGTGTTTGAATAGTGCTGTGGGGGTTGTTGTTCCATTATTGCAATCTGTGTGTGTCCTGGATTCTGTATCCAAGTTTATTGTTAATATACATGGCTTCTTTATGAGGTCTTTCATGTCACTAAAATGAGCTGGGAGATCATTCAGCCTGTCACTGTGTCGTGTGAAGCATCCTCAAGTGGACCCAAGAACAACAACTTGCACCCCAGAGTGTGAAGATGGAGAAGGAAGGGGCAAGGTGAAGGGATGGAGGGAGAGAGTTTCGGGGTGTAGCGGCTGAAAGTGCAGCCACCGATGGTGGAACAGCGGGCATGAGGACAAACATCTTAATAGATCGGATTCTCCAGTAAGTTAGTATTAGTGAGAGTGAGAGAGTGCAAAAATGGAACCAGTGTGACTTGTAACCCTTTCTTCACTGCTTACACATGTGATGAAATGGATTGCTTGCTATTTGGACTGAATCCACTGGCTTTATTTCCACTCCAGGTTTTTATACACGCAGCCAGGATTAGAGCGTACAAGGGGGATCTGCACCCAATCCCACCCACACTGTTAGTCACTTTGTGAGGTTATGAAGACTGTTTGTGGGTACCTCGACCACAGTGCACACACATACCTCTAGTTCTCAGGTATCAAAAGACACATTTATAATGAAAGAACTTGCACTTTATGTTGCCTATAACATTGAAAGGTCTCAAAGTGCTTCACAGTAATTACATGTAGTAACTTGCTTATAGGCAAACGCGGCAGCCATTGGTGGGCACAGATAGGTCTCCAAAACGGCGATGAAGTGAATGATCAATTTATTCGGAGGATTATTATCCGTGGAGACACTCCCTTCTCCTTTCCATTCCAGGATTTTAACATCCAAATGAACAGGCTCAAGTGACCTGGGTTTAACATCCATTGGAGGCTATCACGTCTGAAAATGTAACTGTCTTTCCCATCCCCCTTCAATACTGCACTGGTCTGGAATAGTCAGCATAGACTGCAAGCTGTGGTAGAAAGGAGGTTGGCCTAGAATGTACAATGCTCGCAGTGTTGGTTTCTAGAGTAGATTTCAGCAGTGAGAGGCACAGATCTCCATTCAACAACAACAACAACAAATTTGTACAGCGCCTTTCACATCAGGGGATGTCCCACCTTGCTGGGTGAAGTGCTTTGAGAGGTGTGCTGGGTAAAGGTCAATGACTGTTGTTGCTGGGACCAGGCTATGGGGTTTGCTGTTTAACAATAGCTTTGATTGGATTTACCATGAAGACAGAAGTGGGTGATGAAGCGCTCTGAGATGCCGTCCGGCGTGGAGGGCGCTATATAAATCCAAGTTGTTGTTGATGGATTTATCAACCCCGTCATTGATTATGAAAGTAGTGAAGTCATCTCACAATCGTATTGAATGTTGATTAGGCTGCAGCTGGGATGTTGTGCTCAGTTTGAGGCTCCTCATCGGTGGAAGGATGTGGGAGAGATGGAGAGGTTGCAGCAGAATAATACTGAGTATGAGACAATACATGCACATGTGTCCTGTATTGGATTGGTTAAAGCACTCGACTCGCAAGCGAGAAGACCTGGGTTCGATTCCCGGTCAGGGAAAAACTTTAGGCAAGTTTCCTTACTCCACATGCCTCTGTTTACCCAGCAGTAAGTAGAAACCCGGTTGGTAGGCGATTGCTGGATTGCTTTTCTGGGGGTAATAATCCCTTCAAAAATAAAATAAAAAATTATGTGGTCAATCCACGACTGTTTGTGGATCCTGCTGTGCACAATTGGCTGCCGTCTTTCGCCCACAAGATTTACACTCAATTCAGTATATTTACAGTATATTCTGTGAAGCACTTTGAGACGTTTCGAATGCATGATAAGGTGTCATATCAAATGCATAGATTATTATGAAAATAGGCTGGTTAAATGGTATCCCCCTGCAGTCCCTCCAAACACCTTTAAAAAGACTATCCCACGGAGGTAGAGAGTTTCAGTGCTATGATTGTTCTGCACTTTGCTCTTGTTTATCTAGCCCTTGTTGTTCAGTAGATCTGGAAAGATTTGGCTGCCAGCCAGGTTAAGGCTCCATTTGAGTTTTGGAGGTGCTTTAGTGTGGGCGCAGGGTGTTTGCAGATGCAGTCACCCACTTATCTCCTGATAAGTTATCTTCAAACAATGATAAATTCTATTGGAGTGTTGGTAGGGGGAGCTTTACAGGTGTAGTTTGTTTGACTATACAGCCTTTATTTCAGGTGATGGAAGTGCATATCGGGACAGGTTGTGGCAAGTGTGTCAGTGCCCTCGTCTGAGGATATTAAGCACATCCTAATCCACACCGAACCTCTCAGCATTTCCACTCCCATTCCTTCTCATAGAATTCAATTGCTCGGACAAGTCCATTCTTGGCTTTTACACTCTGAGGTTTCCAGAGGCCACCAGTGTTATAATAATGATTCTTGTAATTGATATAGCGCCTTATTGTGTCGTTGAGACATGTCAAAGTGGTTATCAGAATACATTGTAAAGTGAATTGACTGTGTATTTTGTGGGTGAAACGTGGCGGCCAATTGTGCACAGCAGCGTTCCACGAACAGTTCTGGATTGAGTGACCCAATTTTTTTTTGAAGGGATTATTATCCCCAGTAAGTGATCCGCCAATCAATTAACAACCGGAATCCTACTTACTGCTAAGTAAACAGAGGTGTGTGGAGTAAGGAAACTTACCTAACGTTTTGCCCTGGGAATTGAACCCGGGTCCTCTCACTTGCGAGGCGAGAATGCTAACTACCACTATGCTACAGGACTCCACGAGTTGTGAGATAACCGGCTTTCCTGCCTCCACATTGTCCAAGATCTGACTCCCAAGTTGAATCGCCTTTTGTCTCTGTGAACAGAAGATAGATAGTGTCCTGGGCTCTGGGTTGAAGTGAGGGGACCTGGTGACAGTTGGTACCCATGTTGACGTCACTGATTTATCGCACGCTCAGTGCCTGTGAAACCCACCTGAAATTTGTTTTTAACGAACAAGTGGTTCAGAGTACTGCTACTCCTGCGTAGAGAGGATCCAACTCCAATGAAAAGGGCGCTGGAGTGAATGGGCTCAGTTCCATTTAGCATGTGTATCTTACATCATTGCTGAAATAGTATAATATCGTCAGAGACCCTCACAGAGCCCCTCTGCCAGTGAAGGGTGGTCCTGCAACCAGAATGATTGGGGGGATGGAGGGACTGGACTATGAGGAGCAATTAGGTAAACTGGGCATGTTCACACTGGAGAAAAGAAGGTTGAGGGGCAATAGGATTGCATTCTTTAAGATTCTGAAGGGATGAGATCATGTAGACTATGATAAGCTGTTTTATCTTCTACTGAACAGTAGAACCAGAGGACACGGCCTGCAATTCTTATATTCTTATATGAGTGCTTCCCTTCCATGGAGTTACAGGCAGGAGGTGAGAGGAGCTTCCTGATGGTTACACAGGGCAGGTTGCTGTTGGAAGCATTAACGCTGTGCTGCTGATTGATTGTGTCTCTGAGAATAGGGGCCTTTACTAACGCTGCCTTCTATTTGCTTATTCGTTGCAGATTCGTTTGTGAACAGCCAGGAATGGACACTGAGTCGCTCTGTACCAGAGCTCAAAGTGGTAAGTGAGACCCAAACCCAGCCAAGGATACAACTGATTACATTTAAACAGTGCCTTTCACTTTGGGAGGACGCCCCAAGATTCTGAACAGTCAAAGATTTGCACCCGAGGTGGGGGTTGGGATCAGGAGAAGTTGAGGACAGGGAGGGTGGGGTAGACGGGTGACAGAAGGTGCTGTCAAAAAAGAACAACAACAATATTACATTTGTATAACGCCTTTCACGTCGGGAGGATGTCTCAAGGGGCCGGCAATCAGTGTTTCAGACCCAAGCTGGGGTTCGGGATCATGGAAGATGGATGACAGTGGGAAGAAGGAGGATGATCGAAGGCACGGTCAAAGACTAAGTCTTGAAACAGGTCTTGAAGGAGGTAAGGGAGGGGGTGAGGTGGAGGGACTGCAGAAATGAGTTCCAGAGGGCAGCGACAGAGTGGCAGAAAGCCCGCCAGCCAATAGTGGGGTAGGCAAGGCGGAGGACGTGAAACAGGCCGGAGCTCACTGAGCGGAAGGAACGGGCAAGTTGATTGGGGCTTAGGAATTTGCAGAGGTAGGGAGGAGCAAGGCCATGGAGGACTTTGACAGTGAGGACCAGGATCTTGAACTGTATTCCTCTGTGTGATGGGAAGTCAGTGGAGTCGTAGGTTATAATAATAATAATAATAATAATAATAATAATCCTTGCATTTGATATAGCGCTTTTCACGTCAGGAGGACGTCCCAAAGCGCTTCACAGAACACACTGTAAAGTGAATTGACTGTATATTTGTGGGCGAACGCGGCAGCCAATTGCGCACAGCAATGTCCCACAAACAGTCGTAGATTGAAAATGACCAATTTAATTGTTTTTGGTTTTTTGGAGGGATTATTATTAGGCGTGTGGAGTAAGGAAACTTGCCCAAGGTTCTTTAAAGACCACCTAAATGGGTGGTTTAACAGCTTATCAGATGGTCGATACCTCTGATAATGTAGCACCCCCAATACTGCACTGTAATGTCAGCCTAGACATTGAGCTCCCAAGTCCCCAGTGTGGGACTTGAACCCACAACCTTCTGCCCCACAGTGAGAGTGCTATCCACTGAATCAGATTGACACCCACTGACAAGTGAGTTTTCACATTGACCCATGCCTGATATAATGCTGCTTCACTGAACAACCTCGCTTACCATTGTCATACAGTAACTTTTTATTCTCTCCTTCAGCCCAGCTGTCAGGGCTCTTCACGGAGAAACAAGTACCGTGTATTCCAGAAATGGGAGCCCAGTTAATGTTAATAATAATCCTTTCATTTGCTATAGTGCCGTATTATGTAATTGAGACGTCCCAAAGTGCTTCACAGAATATACTACAGTGGATTGACTATTTTGTGGGTGAAATGCGGCAGCCAGTTTGTGCACAGCAGTGACCCACAAACAGCCAAGGAGTGAATGAACAATTGTATTTGGGGGATTGTTGGCCATGACACCGGGAGAGAGAAACTCCCTTCTCTTTTCGAATAGTGCCATGGGATCTTTAATGTTCATCTGAACAGGCAGACGGGACCTTGGTTTAACATCTCATCTGAAGGACAGCACCTCCAACAACGCAGCACGCCCCCAGCGCTGCATTGGAGTGTCAACAGAGACTACGTGATTCCAAGTTCCAAAGTGGGACCTTGAATCCACAACCATCTAACGAAGAGGCGAGAGAGAGCGCTACCACTGAGCCAGGCTGACACCCATGTTGGTGCCTGCATGGAGATTCCATTGCTCCTCCATGCCCAGGGTTGCACTGAAAACCTGTGCCGTTAATAAAGCCTCCCTTTATTACATCATCTCTCACACCCGACCCCTCCAAATGCCTGTGCGGTCTGTTTTTCTTTAAAAAAATCCATGAAACTCTCTTGTTTATCTTTATGTGAGTGAAAATTCTCTTGATTCACATCTGGGTTAGATTCCTTGGAGATGAGGATATTAAGGTCATATTATTAAGGTGTGTAAAAATACTGAAAGAATTAAAACTATATGATAGTAATAATAATCCTCGCAACAAAAACAGAAGTAGCTGGGAACACTCAGCAGGTCAGGCAGCATCTATGGAGAAAGGAAAGTGAGTCAACGTTTCGGGTCCACGACCCTTTGTCAGAACTGGGGCACATTGGGTGCATAGGTCAGAGTGAGAGTGGGAGAGAGAGTTGAAAGGTTGTAAATGCAGCGCTCTTCTGATCACTGCTCTCACTGCCTTCAGCGCTCTTCTGATCACTGCTCTTGCCGCCTCTCAGTAACTATCTTAAACTGGAACTAATTCCATATGGATTCCGTCTTCAATTCCACCCTTCCTGCTTTCAATCTACCCACGGTCACAGATACCTCCTTGAAATTCAGCGCTCTTCTGATCACTGCTCTCGCCGCCCTTTTAATAATAATCCTTGCATTTGCTATAGCCCCTCATCACATCTTTGAGACGTCTCAAAACGCTTTACAGAATATACTGTAGAGTTAATTGACTATGTTTTGTGAGTGAAATGTGGCAGCCAATTGCGCACAGCAGTCATGGATTGAGTGACCATATTATTATTTTTTTGAAGGCATTATTACCCTGGAAAGGTGATCCGCCAATCGACTAAGAACAGGGTACCTGCTTATTGCTAGGTAAAGAGAGGCGTGTGGAGTAAGAAAACTTGCCCAACATTTCGCCCTGCCCAGGAATCAAACTCAGGTCCTCCCGAGTGCTCTAACCACTAAGCTACAGGACTCCACAATGATGGACAACTCTCCCACTGGTAGAGGATCCAAAAGAAGGGGATGTAGTCTTAATTAGATCGATGTTGGTTTGGAGAGATCAGAAAGCATTTGTTCGCACAGATGATTGCGGGAATGTGGAATGTACAGTCCCAGAAGGCCAGACAGGCAGAATTAATTGGGAGTTTAAAAAGCAGATGGATCCTTGGGAAGTAAATAGATTAAAGGTTTTGGGGTAAAATGGGATTAAGAGATCTGCTATGATCTAATAAACTTGTCAAAACAGGCTTGAATGTCTCCTCCTGTTCCCATTACCATTGCATGAAGCTGGCTTTGTTGTGAAGTTTCTGATTTCTCGCCTCCAGCATATTAATAATAAATAATAATTCTTGCATTTGATATTGCGCCCTATCACATCTTCGAGACGTCTCAAGGCACTTCACAGAATATACTGTAAAGTGAATTGACTGTATTAACATTCAACACTAGGAGAGAACTAACACTGTACAAAGGTACATGGAATTTTATAGCAGAGAGGATTCTTGTACAGGCTCTCTGAAAGAGCTCTTTGTTCAGTCCCACTCCCCAGTCCTTTCTCTCGCCCCAACACACTCCTATACCTTTTATTTAATTTTAAAACATTTATACAATTTCTCTTTTAATGCTATGGTAGATTCAGGATTTTTGGTTGGTGATTCCAGTACCTTTGTGTCTTTGGTGATAGTCTCATTGCTTCATGCCTCAATTCGTGGCTGTTTGTTGGACATGTGTATCCTCTTTGGGGGTAGGTAAGTGGGGTCTCCTTGGAGCTGAACAGGCAGGGAATATCAGAATCAAGAAAGCCCTCTGTGGCAGTCTCTAATCCGATTCCTGAGCCAGGCGGGTCCGCAGTATTCCAGAGCACTGCTGATGACAGCACAGCCCAGCCTGGCTCATCATTTCTGGGTGTAATAATCCGTGGAGTCCTGTAGCTCAGTGGTTAGAGCACTCACCTTGCAAGCGAGACAGCTGGGTTCAATTCCAGGCAGGGCGAAACCTTGGGCAAGTTTCCTTAATCCATACACCTAATAATAATCCCTCCAAAGCAAAAAAAAAGAATAAATTGTTCATTTTCAATCCACGACTGTTGAATCCACTGCTGTGCGCAATTGGCTGCCGCGTTTCGCCCACAAATATACGGTCAATTCACTTTGCAGTATATTGTATGAAGCGCTTTGAGATGTCCAGAAGATGTGAAAAGCGCTATATCAAATGCAAGGATTATTATTATATTATTAAAAATTGTTTGCGGGATGCTGCTGTGCGCAATCGGCTGCCGGTTTCGCCCACAAAGTATACAGTCAATTCACTTTACAGTATATATTGTGAAGCGCTTTGAGACTCTCAATGACGTAATAAGGTGCTATGCAAGGATTATTATTATTAAACCCAACAACCAAGGTAGTGAGGGGCACCTTGTTGCAGGAGATGATCACAGCGAACGAGACATCCTGTTCTCTGTGCTTTCTGCATATAAACTTCCCAACTCCTCCTGTTCAGAGAAACACAAGTTATGGCTTGTTGTGAGTCGCTGGTTAGCCAGAGATTTGGGTTGGAGGATTTCTGCTCTGGGTTTGCTGACGGCCACTGTCATTAGAAATCTGCCAACTGAGTGATGTAGAAATCTTTCCAAAGCCCAGGGCAAGGAGCACAGGCTGGTTATAAAGAGGCCAGTTTAGCCCAGTGAAACTGAGGGAGAGAGTGTGAGGATAAAGTTTCACTTGTGGGTGTTGTCATTAATTTAGGCTGTGCTTACCTTTTGATTCAGGTGGATATGAGGGGCACTATATAAATGCAAATTAATGGGGCGTGATATACAATAATTGTACTATAATTATGTGCAGGATGTTCCTCTCGGAGATTAGCTCCCACATGTTCCATAACATTCATTTCGGGTATCAGCCTGGCTCAGCACTCCTCCCTCCGAGTCCATAATATGTGTTGCGGCAGCTGAAGACACGGTGAAAAAGAGGGTCTTGAGTCATGCCTTGAAAGAGGCAAGGGAAGGAACAAGGTGAAGGGATTGTGGGATGGAGTTCCAAAGGGTGGGGGCAGAGAGGCTGAAAGCCTGGCATTGATGGTAGGGCGGGTCGGGCGAGAGACATGGAGCAGGTAGGAGCCTGCTGAATGAAGGGAGGGGACAGGTTGATAGGGGGTCAGCAGGTCAAAGAGGTAGGAAGGAGCAAGGCCATGGATGGCCTTGAAAGTGAGGATGAGGATTTTGAACTCTACCCTCTGAGGGATGGTGAGCCAGTGGAGCCGGGCTAGAGTGGGAATGATGGGGTCACGGAGCCTGGTGCGGGAGAAGAAACGAGCTGCAGAGTTCTGGATAATCTGCAGCTTGTGGAAGTTGTGGCAAACGGAAGCCTTGTGGCTGGGGTCCCTTTGCCACGGGATATCCACCTTCATCTGGGAACTGCCCACAACATCAGGAAACTTAACAATCTGACAGCATCAGTAAAGTCAATAAGTGTGCACTTAAACAACTTGCCTTTTTATAACAACAACGTGCACTTATATAGCACCCTCCACACATGGTAGCGTTTCAGAGTGCTTAACAGTGGTGAAGCCTCACTCCGAGCCAGGAGGAAGGGGGAGGTGGCCGTAAGCACGGTCGAACAGGAAAGTCTTCAGAAGAGACTTGAAAGAGGGGAGAGATGGGCAAGGTGGAGGGATTGAGCGAGAGTGTTCCAGACTTTTGGGGCTTAGTGGCTGAAAGCAAGATCTCGGATGGTGGGGCGGAGGGTGCGAGGGCCGAGCAGGAGGCTGGTGCCAGTTGAGCGGAGGGTGGTGGAATTGGGGAGTGAGGGGATCGGAAAGGTAGGGAGGTGCCAGGGAGCCAATGGATTTGAACATGAGAGTGAAGTTTGTGAAGTCGATCTGTTCGGTGATGGGGAGCCAATGGAGCCTGGGCCAGAACTGGTGAGATGTGGGTACGGAGTTTGGTCCGGGTCAGTATGTGGGCAGCAGAGTTTTGAATGAGCTGATCTTGTCAATAGTGAATGGTTCAGCTGCAGGAGGTTTGTGCTCATCCAGACCTTGATGTCTGCCAGACAAGCTGATAGAACATCGGCGGATCTGGAGTTGGTACTGGATGAGGCAAAGTAGATTTGTGTGTCAACATGTGGAAGTTTACATATATATATGTATGATACGTATATATGGACTTTGGGATATATATATATATACACACACACACACAGGGAGCACATAGATAAGGAAAAGAAGAGGGTCCCAGAAGAGGAAAAACCATTTGCTGAGATGAAATGTAGGCGGTTGGTTAAGTAGGACTCGAGTGCAATTCCACTAAGGTAGATGAGGGAGGAGAGCCGATGGAGGAGGATGGTGTGGTTGACTATGTCGAACATAGCAGAGAGATCCAGGAGGACGAGGAGGGAGAGGGAGCCCTGGTCACAAATAGAATGTTGTTTGTGACTTTGACAAGCTCTGGCTCTGTGCTGTGGGCAATCAGGTGAAAACCCGACTGCAGGGGCTCGAGGAGGGAGTGGAGGGAGAGGTGTGACTGAAGTTGATCTGCAACAATGCGTTCCAGAACTTTGGCAAGGAAGGGTAGGTTGGAGATGGGACGGTATTGTGTGAGATTAGAAGGATTGAGGGTGGGTTTTTGAGGAGGGCAGTGATAACAGCGGTTTTCAGGGGGAGTGGAACAGAGCCTGAGGAGAGAGACTGGTTGACGGTGTCAGCCAGCAGTGGGGAGAGAAAGGGGAATTGAGTGATCAGCAGCTGGGTGGGGAGGGGGTCAAGGTAGCAGGTGGTGAACTTCATCCGGGTGATTATGGTTGAGAGGGAGAAATGGGGGCAAAGGAATATAAGGAGGGGAAGTGACAGGAGCCATGGCGGAGTGGGGAGTGGCAGGAGCCATGGCGGAGGGAGAAGGAGGAGTGGATGTCTGGGTGGGGTGGAAGAGGACATGGGGCGGGGAGGACAATGAAGCCAATCGGTTATTTTCAATTTTTGAGGCAAAGAAGTCTGGGACCTCTTGCACTTGGTGTATGACGTGAGGATAGTGGGAGCTTGAGGGGGGGCACGGAGGAGGTGATGGACCTGTGGATCTTTGGATTGTTTTGTCTCCAGAATGACTTTGGAGTAAAAGCCAGTTGTGGCCTGTGAAAGGGAGAGGTGGTAGGTGTGGAGGTGCTCGAGCCACAGCTGCCGGTGAATCGTGAGGCCGGATTTCTGCCATCTGCGCTCGAGTGTACGGGTTTGTGTTTTGAGTGAGTGGAGATGACTGTTGTACCGGGGGAGCCGGTGGGTTTGGAAACAGCCCTGGATTTCAGGAGAGCCAGGGAATTAAAGGTTGTGGAGAGACGGTCATTCAGCAGCTTGACGGCTGCATCAGGATTGCTGTGGGTGGAGGTCCAGAGGGAGAGGAGGTCCGAGGAAGAGGGCATTTGTGAGGGACTCGGGGAGAAGTTTTTGCCAGGGGCGGAGAAAGATAGTGGCGGGCTTGGAAGAGGGGAGGGGGATGTGGGAGGAGAGGGAGATGAGGAAGTGGTCCGAGATGGCCTTGCCCATGATTGACAGATTGGAAATGTCAAGGCTATGTCTGATGACAAAATCGAGGGAGTGGCCACGGTTGTGGATTGGTGAGTTGATGTGGAGGGTGAGGTTTAGGGAGGAGAGGAGGGCAGTGAAATCCGAGGCGGTGGTGCACGGGGAGTTTAGGTGGAGGTTGAAATCACCCATTACGAGCAGCTGTTCAGTGCAGAAGGACAGGGATGAGAGGAGATATCGGTGAGGAAGGAGCCAGGAGATTGGGGGTGGTAAATTAGGAGGATTTTGAGGGAGAGAGAGGGGGCATGGTAGAGGGTGAGGTTCTCAAAGGAGGAGAAACAGCCAAAGAAATATGGGGATAGACCAAGGGAAGCTTGGATGATGAAAGCCACCCTGCTGCTGTGTTGGTTGTGGCGGGGGATGAGGTGAAAGGTGCAGCCAGGAAGGGAGGCTTCAACGAGGGGGGAAGAGTCATCGAGGGTGAGCCAGTTTTCTGTAAGCCCAAGAATATCAATGTGCTCATGCAGGATGAGGTCATGGATAGTAGGGGCTTCGTTGGAGAGGGAGCGGACATTTTGGAAGGAAATGCGGATAAGTTTGCTAGTGGGAGGGCGCTGATGTGGAGAGTGGTATAGAGAGGATTTGAGGTTGTGAGGGAGAAGTGATCATGGAGTTTGAGGAGCAGGCAGTGTTGGGGAAGGTATGGATGAGGGAGGGGGAAGGGGTGTTTTGTCTTTCGGAGGTGGTTGCTGCGGAGAGAGTGAGTGATGTGACAGTTGGAGTGGCTGCTCTGGGACAACCAAGGACAGGACCACGATGGGCCTGGTAGAGGATGCACAGGCTGGAGCAGCGGGAGGTAATGGTGGGGTCCAGGAGAGAAAGAGAAGGGGGAGAGGGCAGTGGGAGAGAAGGACAGAGTGGGGGTAGCGGAGTGTGGGGGGTGGGAGCTGGAACATTTTCAGGGGGTTGAGGCTCGGGTTGGGGCGGCAGCCAAAAAGCGCATGTTGAGACTGGGAGAGAGCGATCAGCGGGGCAACATCAGCCCATGGGCTATGGGAGACAGTGCAGGCAGAGGAGAGGAGCGATGGTGGTCATGGCTTACATGCCAGAGACTGGGAAGGAAGGGAAAACAAGGTAGCAGAAGAATAGTAGAATACACACTATACTTGCCCTACCCTGGCGGATTTTTATGGCATGTTTATCACATTCAAAAATCTCATAGAGCTTGGCAGTAATTACTGTCAATAGATTGTGGTATCTTTTACCTGAACAGGCATCTCCTTACCTCTCCAACCTGCTTATTGCCTCACTCCATCACCTGTTGGCTTCGGCCTCCTGTTTGTTTCTCGGCCCCTCCACTCCACGTTGGTGGCCATGCTTTCAGCCGCTATGCCCCAAAACTCTGGAACTCTCCCTCAATCCCTGTGCCTTGCCTCCTCACATCCAATTTCAGATCAATCCTAAAGACTTTCTTTTATGATCACGCTTACAGTCACCTTCCCCCCTCTCCCCCCCCCTCCACCCCGGCACTGTCAAACACTCTGGGACAGTACCCCATGTGAAGGGCGCTATGTAAATGCAAGTTATTGTTGTTGATTGTTCTTGTAGGCATCCGCAGCAGTGATTTGCAAACAGCAAGATCTCACATACAGCTTGGCTGTGAATGTCTAATTTCTCTGGAGAATTGGTAGCCAGGACACCATGAAGGAACTCCCTTCTCTTTGTTAATAGCATTGTGGTATCTTTTACCTGAACAGGCGCAGATGATTTAAAATCTCATCTGAAGGATGGCAGCTGTGAGAACCTAGCTCTCCCCATTTTCCCTTTTCTATTCCTCTTTACTTCCCAAATATCCATTTAAACATCCCAATTGTTTCTTATTCTGTCTTAAAAAGAATTGGACACTCAATCCACGACTGTTTGTGCTCACTGCTGTGCGTAATTCACTGCCCTGTTTCGCCCACAGATACAGTTAATCCACTTTACAATATAACAAAAGGCAAAATACTGCAGATGCTGGAAATCTGAAATAAAATCAAAAGTTGCTAGCAACACTCAGAAGTTCTGACGAAAAGGTCTAATAAACTAGTGGAGCAGGTTTGATGGATTGAATGGCACCCTCTTGTTCATATGTTGATCACTTGGGTTTGGGAGGAAGCTGCTGAAGGCGTATTCTGTCTACATGTAATGACAAGCCCAGGTGTGGTGCAGGCTTTGTTCTGTGTTGTTCACAGCCCTAGTAATGAACTTGCAAACTTACAGACACTACATTCTCTTCCTTTGGAACGCTATCGTGTGTGATAGTTCTTTATAAATGCAAATTGTTGTTCCTGTATCTGTTCTGAAAGTGCCATTTACTCTAAACCTCTGTCCTCTTGTTCTAATGTTTTGGTGCGTCCGAAGGTACAGTCTGAGTTTACATTGTCAATCTCATTCAGAATGTTATAAACGCTATAAGGTTCCCCCTGTGGCATCTCCTCCCAAGGCTGAAGAGCCCGAGCTTGTCTAATCGTGGCTCGTAGCTCGTTCCTCTAACCCTGGGGATTAGCCTCACTGCTCTCCTCTGTCTCTAACACTGGGATCAGCCTCACTGCTCTCTTCTGCACGGCCTCTAGGGCCTCTTATGTTACGGTGACCAGAGCTGGTGCAGTATTTAATGTGGGGCAACACTGACCAGACACTGTCCTGCCTGGGTGTGATGACTGGGGATCGGTACTCAACTGATTTAGCAACACAGCCCAGCAGCCTGTTTGCCTTGTGTATTACAGCCTCACACTGTTTTTCATAGGGAGCGATGTCAGCTAATACTCCTAGATATATTTCAGCTTTCCTCTTGGCAAGTTCTATCCCATCCATGGAGTACTTGTGTTTCCTATTCTTGTATATGTACTGTGTAGTACCTATCGTTCATCTACCCACAACTCTTCAATTACATCTCCTTTCCTCCCTACTCAGTGATTCCAGTGTCTTTGTAAAGGAATTTGAAATGTTCATCCTGTGTGAAAAATGATACGTATAATAGTAATCCTTCCATTTGTTACTGCGCCTTTTCACATTGATGAAGACATCTCAAAGCGCTTCACAGAATCTGCTATAAAATGAATTGACTGTGTATTTTGTGGGCGTTACCTCCACTTCACCCTTCTTACTCCACATCTGCTGACTTCTCCTCCCTCTTCTCTAACAACCTCTCCCTCCACATCAGTTCCGCCACTCACATCATTGGCCACCTGCCAGACTGGTGATCACCCAGGGCCTTACCGTCTCTGATGTCACCATCACTGACAAAGACATTTCAGATCACTATTTCATCTCTCTTAACTCTTCCATCCCCCTCCCCGCCATCCACCCCACGTGCAACTCCTATCGACCTTGGAGGAAAATCCCCCTCCATGTCCTCTTCGTTGCCCTGGAGGCATCTGAACTTCTATATGTCTGGCTCTCCTCCTGCAATGACCAACCCTGCTTGGTTACCCTTCTAAACAACTCCCTCTCGGCCATCCTCGACACTCTTACCCTTGTCATCTCCGCACCACCTCCTACTTGCACAAATTCCCCATGGTACACTAGCCACCTCCACTCCTTCAAATCTCAGGTGACCTCCGCCGAATGCACCTGGCGCAAATCCAAATTTACGGTTCACCATCAGATCTGGCAGGACTGACCAAGACCTACCATTCTGCCCTCGCCTCAGCTAAGTCGACCTTTTATGTCAAAATCATTGACACTTCAATGTTGTGCCTGAGGTGTGCTGCATTGTTGGATGTGCTGTCTTTCGGATGAGACATTAAACCAAGGTCCCATGTACCTGTTCAGGTGGACGTTAAGGATCCCATTATGCTATTGGATAAGAGAGGGGAGTTTCCCTCTCCCGGTGACCTGGCCAATAATCCCCCAGATAAAATTGGTCATTTCTTAGTTATAATAATCCTCGTCCTCACTTTCAAGGCTCTCCTCAGCCTTGCACCCTCCTACGTCTCTGATCTGCTGACCCCCTATCAGCCTGTCCGCTCCCTCTGCTCAGCAAACTCTGTCCTGCTCCAGGTCTCCCGCCCTACCATCTGCGGCCACGCTTTCAGCCTCTCTACCCCCACTCTTTGGAACGCCATCTCACAATCCCCTTGCCTCATTCCCTCTCTTGCCTCCTTCAAGGCATGGCTCAAAACCCTCCTTTTCGATCATGCCTTTTTGACCGTGCCTTCAGCCGCCCTCTTACCCCCTCTACCCTCCCTCATCCCAAACCTGCCCCTCCACGCTCGGGTCCTGATCCCTGACTGTTCAGCGCCTTGGGACATCCTCCTGACATGAAAGACGCTTTACAAAATGTAATTTTGTTGTTAAAAGAATAATAATCTTTGCATTTGATATAGCGCCTTATCACGTTATTGATACGTCTCCCAAGTCCTTCACAGAATATATTATAATGTGGATTTATAACAATGACTGTGTATTTGTGGGCGAAATGTGGCAGCCAGCTGGCCACAGCAGAGTCCCACAAATAGCCATGGAGTGAGTGAACAATTTTATTTGGGGAATTGTTGGCCAGCAGAAACTCCCTCACTTTTCGACTAGTGCCATGGGATCTTTAACGTCCATCTGAACAGGCAGACCTCTGTCTAATAACTCATCCAGGACATGTTTTTGGGAGATTGCTGTGTGCAAATTGGCTGCCAATTTTCACCCACAAAACACAGTCAAAATCCACAATGCACAGTTACTGCACTTCACAGAGTATCTTGTGAAGAGCTTTTGGGACATCGAAAGAAGAAGGTCTTCAGACATGACCTGAAGATGGGGAAGGAAGGGACAAGGTGAAGAGATAGAGAGAGAGTATTCCAGAGTTTCGGGGTGTAGTGGCTGAATGTGTGGCCACCGATGGTGGAACAGAGGGCACGAGGGACAAGCAGGAGGCCGGAGCCAGTCGAGCAGAGACAGCGGGCAGCACTTGCATGACCGAGGAAGGGACGAACCCATCTCATTCCAGTGGACAGATTCTTCCTCGGTTGAAGGGAAATGGATTTTAGGAAATGATGAATCCTTGTTTTGAGTAAACTCTCACTTTGTGTTTTTGTTTCCCAGGGTATTGTGGGCAATCTGTCCAGTGGGAAGTCTGCCCTGGTGCATCGCTATCTGACTGGAACATATGTGCAGGAGGAGTCGCCTGAAGGTATGCTGCGCTAGAACTGATTCCTTCTTCCTTAATGCCATGCCAAATGGCATGCGTGTGCGTGTGTTCACTGTCTCATAATGGCATCAATGCATTAGATTGGTTACAAAAATTCATCAGAGCTACTTGCAAAAGACTGTAGTGTTGGTTGACATTTGCTCCGACATTTGAATCTGCTTCTGCTCCTTATCAGTCTCTCACTATCTGTCCATCTCTCTCTGTCCAACTTTCAGTCTCTGTCCATCTCTCTCTGTCACTCTCTCTGTCTATCTCTCTGTGTTTGTCTGTTTGTCTTTCTCTCTGTCTGTCTGTCTGTCTCCCTCTCTTCTATCACAGTATCTATCCAGGCACAATAGAGCTCCAATATGACACAATAGTTTGGGGTCCATAACATCCCACCCAGAGTTGTAACAGGACTTGAACCCCAGTCAGCACCTCCACATTCACTGGCTGGTGTTTTGCGAGGGGGTAGGGGGGAGCTCAGTTCAATCCTCTCCTCTCCCAGTCGTTTTCCAATTTCACTTGAGGGTCATTTGGTCGTGTGTTTGTAGACAACTTCAAAAGCCGACTGGGCTGTGTTTTACCATCATGTCCTTGTCAATGACAACTGATGTGTGATCATTAGTGAAGAGCTACCCTTGAAGCCCTTGTTGGACGGTGCATTTTTTTTTAACATAC
This sequence comes from Callorhinchus milii, assembly GCF_018977255.1. Classification (NCBI taxonomy): domain Eukaryota; kingdom Metazoa; phylum Chordata; class Chondrichthyes; order Chimaeriformes; family Callorhinchidae; genus Callorhinchus; species Callorhinchus milii. The sequence continues at coordinate 123,951,164 of NW_024704743.1, read as the reverse complement.
AATTGATGAACCCAGAGGATTAACAAGGTGCAAAAACAGCTGAAAATGAAGAAGAGTTGATATATCAGGATATAGTGGTTAGCTGAACCCGAGCTTGGCTTTTGGAGTGAGAAGGGAAGACTGATGGGGATGAGGAGCTGTTGATTTCTTTAAAGACAACATCAAGTTGCATTTACACAGCGCCCCTCATATAGGATAGCTTTTCAGAGCGCTTAACAGTAGAGGAGCACGATGTCGAGCCGGGGGGAGGTGACCGTAGGCGCAGTCTTCACAACCTGAAGATGGGGAAAGAGGGGGTAAGGCAGAGGGATCCTTGGTCTGAATGAGTTTGAGGAGCTGGTGAGCTGGTGGGGTCACGTGAATCAGGAGACAGGGAAGACTAATAGAAGCGGAATGAAAGGGAGTAAGGAGTGGGTGGAGACTGTGTGGCATATAAACATTGGCACAGACTGGTTGGGACGAGTAGCCTGTTTCCGTGCTGTACAATCTGTAAATCTTTCTTTCCCATTTGCACTTTTGATGAAACCTATTGCTACTGAGATGATCTCAGCAATTTTACTGTTGATGTTTCACTTGGATTTTCATATTATCTGCCTTTATCAGAATGTTCGCCACCCTTCTGCCTAGCAGGAGGGCAGGGAATCCTCCCCCTCAGCTCCTGTTAACCCTGCAGCCAAAGCCCTAACGGGGAGGGTGGTCCTAGCTGGAAAGCAGTGGAAAAGCTTACCAGACAGTGATATCAATGGCAAACTATGCAGCGTTAGCTGGTTAGACTCCAGCAGTACCCCAACACACACCCTGGCTCTTGCCAACCTGCGCCTAATACTCTCCGGAATTAGGTAAGCGGGATGTGTCCCTCCAGGGAGAGAGAGAGAGAGAGAGCACATTCCATTCCAACCATCTATCTCTGGGATTTCCATCTGTAGTTGGGATGCATGGAAATCTCAATTTGTTTATTTTAACCCATCATCCTCTGTCCTCTACCCCATTTTCTCCTTTGTCTTCCTTGCCCTGACTCCCCCTTCTCTGTTAGCCCTTGAAAGGTTCTCCCTCCCAACGTGCCCCAGTTCTGACGAAGGGTCGTGGGCCCGAAACGTTGACTCACTTTCCTTTCTCCATAGATGCTGCCTGACCTGCTGAGTGTTCCCAGCGACTTCTGTTTGTGTTTCAGATTTCCAGCATCTGCAGTATTTTGCGTTTTGGCTCCACAAATCTTATTTTGTTAATGTCCAATATTTTTGTCCAGTCTGATCTTTAGGAAACCATAGTCTTGTGATCACACAGATTTGAGATTGTCCTTGACTTAGAATCATAGACTATTACAACATAGGAGGCCATTTGGCCCCATCGTATCTTTGTTGAGTCTCTGAAAGAGCTACCGTTTATTGCCAACAACAACTGATTGCTTGTATAACAGCCATAAAGTCCATGAGAATGAGAATATCCAAGGCTCTAGGCAGTCAAGGTTGCACTGAGCTGGGGGTTGGATGCAGGAGGGGTGAGGCCACAGGGGATGGGGGAGAGATTACTGAAGGCATGGTCAAAGAGAAAAGTCTTGAGATGAGCATTGAAGGAGGCGAAGGAAGGAGTGAGTTATACAATAATAAATAATAATCCTTGCATTTGATATAGTGCTTTTCACGTCTTCTAGACATCTCAAAGCGCTTCACAGAATATAATGTAAAGTGAATGGACTGTATATTTGTGGGCAAAACACAGCAACAACAACAATAGCAACAAAATTATATTTATAGAGCGCCTTTCACGTCGAGAGGACGTCCCAAAGAGCTGAACAGTCAGGTGTCGGGGCCTGAGCATGGGGGAGGGGTGGTGTAGGGGTGAGGGAAAGCAGAGAGGTGGGAGGGAGACCAAAGGCACAGTCGAAGAGAAGGGTCTTGAGACCGGCCTTGAAGGAGGCGAGGGAGGAAGCGAGGCCAAGGGACCGTGGGGGAGTTCCAGAGTGTGGGGGCAGAGAGGCTGAAAGCCCGGTCACCGATGGTAGGGCGGGTTGGGCGGGAGGCATGGAGCAGGCCGGAGCCCGATGAACGGAGGAGCGGGCAGGTTGGTAGGGAGTCAGCAGGTCAGAGAGGTAGGAGAGGGCGAGGCCATGGATGGCCTTAAAGGTGAGGACGAGGATCTTTAACTCGATCCTCTGGGGGATGGGGAGCCAGTGGAGTTGGGTGAGGGCGGGAGTGATGGGGTCGGGCGAGGGTGGGAGTGATGGGGTCGGGCGAGGGTGGGAGTGATGGGGTCGGGCGAGGGTGGGAGTGATGGGGTCGGGCGAGGGTGGGAGTGATGGGGTCGGGCGAGGGTGGGGTGATGGGTCGGGCGAGGGTGGGAGTGATGGGGTCGGGCGAGGGTGGGAGTGATGGGGTCGGGCGAGGGTGGGAGTGATGGGGTCGGGCGAGGGTGGGGGTGATGGGGTCGCGGAGTCTGGTGCGTGAGAGTACATGAGCTGCAGAGTTGTGAAGGGAAGAGTTGGGAAGGCCGATGAGGGGGGAGTTCCCGTAATCGAGCCTTGAGTTGACGAATGTGTGGGTGAGGGTTTGGGGGCCTGAGGGGTGAGGCAGTGGTGGAGTCTGGCAATGTTGCGGAGGTGGTGGTAGGTAGTGCCAGTCATGGCGCGGATGTGGGGGAGAAAGGATAGTTCAGGGTCAAACAAGATACGTAGGTTCCAGACTGGCTTAGTGAGGGTGAGTGGCAGCCGTGGAGGCTGATGCTGCCAGCGCCTGAAGTGCGGAGGTGTTGGCGTGAGTCACTCAGGAGGGCCTCGGTCTTGCTGATGTTGAGTTGGAGAAAGTTGCTCAGCAGTAAATTGCGCACAGCAGCATCCACAAACAGTAGTGGATTGAAAATGACCAATTTATTATTGATTTTTTTCTTGATAGATTGTTATCAGGTCTGTGGAGGAAGGAAACTTGCCCAAGGTTTCTTGCCCAAGAATTGAAGGGATTTTGGGATGGAGTTCCAAAGGGTGGGGGCAGAGAGGTGTTGGGGCAGCCGGGGCGGGGGATGTAAGGCAGGCCGGAGCCCGCTGGGCTCAGGAAGTGGGCAGGTTGCTAGAGTTTTAAAGGTCACAGAGGGACGGAGGAGCAATGCTGGGAAGGGCTTTAAAAGTGAGAATGAGGGTCTTGAACTCGATCCTCTGGAGGATGGAGAGCCAATGGAGCTGGGCAAGAATAGGGGTGATAGACTCACAGAGCCTCGTGCAGGTGAGGATATGAGCTGCAGAGTTTTGAATGGTTTGCAGCTTGTGGAGCGAAGAGTTGGGATACCTGGTAAGCAGAGACTTGGTGTTGTCGAGCTTGGATGTGTTAACACTATGGATATTAATAATAATCCTTGCATTTGTTATTGCATACAGCAGTGTCACACAAATAGTTGTGGATTAAGTGACAAAAATTTTTTTTTTTTAAAGGGCTTATTACCCAATCGAAGTGTGGAAGTTAACTCCGTGTCATATCTGCAGATGACTGCCAAGTGGGAGCATGTAAATATTAGAGGAGAGGGTCAAGAGTAGAGTCCTGAGAAAGTCTCACTTATATTCAACATCACCCTCCTATTCTCCTCTCTCATACACACCTATTATATTTTTTCTCTTCAACCATTTGACTAATTCTCTTTTAAAGACTATTATAGATTTGGCTTTAGCTGCTATTTTTGGTTGAGCATCCCATGACCTAATAACGCTTTGTGTATAAAAAAATTCTGCTAACCATTCAATTTGTTTTTTTGGTGATCAGCCTAACGTCAGTGGTGGGGAAACTTCTAGACAGTATAATCCGGGACAAAATAAATTTTTGATTAGAAAAATATGGGTTAATAAAGGACAGTCAACATGGGTTTGTTAAAGGCAAACTGTGTCTAACAAACCTGATAGAGTTTTTTGATGGAAGTAATGGAGAGGGGGATGAAGGTAGTGCAGGTGATGTAGTTTATATGGATTTTCAAAAGGCGTTTAATAAAGTGCCACATAAGAGACTTGTGGCAAAATCGAAGCCCCCGATATTAAAGGGACAGTGGCAGCGGATACAGAACTGTCTGAGAGACAGAAAGCAGAGAGTGGTGGTGAGCGGTTGTTTTTCTGACTGGAGGGAAGTGTGCAGTGGTGTCCCCCCGGGGGTCAGTATTGGGTTTGATCTATATAAATGACCTGGACTTGGGTATAGGAGTGCAAGTTCCAAGTTTGCAGGTGACACTAAGCTGGAAACAGTAGTAAACAGTGAGGGGGATAGTAACCGACTGCAAGAGGTTAGAGACAGACTGGTAACACGGGCAGACACGTGGCAGATGGAGTTTAATGTGGAGAAATGTGAAGTGATGCATTTTGAGAGGAAGAATGAGGAGAGGCAATATAAGCTGATGGTACAGTCTTAATGGGGGTGAAGGGACAGAGAGACCTGGGACTCAACAAATAAATCTTTGAAGGTATTAAAAAAAGCATCCGGGATATGAGACTTTTTAAATAGGGGCATAAAATATAAAAAGTCAGGAAGTTATGATGAACCTTTATATAAAACACTGGTGAGGCCTCAGCGAGAGACTGTGTTCAGTTCTGGGCCCCACACTGTAGGAAGGATGTCAAGGCATTGGAGAGGGATCAAAGAAGATTGACCAGGATGGTACCAGGAATGAGGGACCTCAATTATCAGGAGAGGTAGAGAAGCTCGGATTATTCTCCTCGGAGCAGAGAAGGTTGAGAGGAGACTTAATAGAAATGATGAGGGGATTCGATAGGGTGAATAAGGAGAAACTATTCCCACTGGCGGTGGGTCGGTAACCCGAGGACACCCATTTAAAATAGCTGTTAAAAGAAACAGAGGGGAAGGGAGGAGAAATGTCTTCACACAGAAAGTTGTTAGGATCTGGAATGCATTGCCTGAAAGACTGGTGGGAGGTGATTCCATAACAACTTTTAAGAGAGAAGTAGATAATTATTTGGGGAGAACAAGATTGCAGAGCTTTGGGGAGAGAGCGGCGGAGTGGGGTTGATCAGGGCTATGGGGAGAGAGCGGGGGAGTGGGGTTTATTGGGGCTATGGGGAGAGAGCGGGGGAGTGGGGTTTATTGGGGCTATGGGGAGAGAGCGGGGGAGTGGGGTTGAAATGGATAGCTCTTTTAAAAGAGCCGACATAGACACAATGGGCCGAATGGTCTCCTTCTGTGGTGTATAGCTCTCTGATATCTTAATTTGATATCCTTGGGTTGCTGACTCACTGCGGTGGCAGGGAATCCTCCCACTCAGCTTATTATATTATTATTATTATTACTATTATTACTATTATTATATGTTACCCTGCAAACTAAAGCCCTAACGGATAGGGTGGTCCCAGCTGGACAAGCAGCGGGAAAGACAGTGCTTTCAATGGTAAGCTGTGTAGTTTTATCTGGTTAGACTCCAGCAGTTATCCCAGTGCACAGTCTGGGGCCCCCCAAGACAAGGCTCTTGCCAACCTGTGCCTAATGCTCCCCCAATTTAAGCAGGATGCATCCCTCCAGGGAGAGCGCGCATTCCATTCCAACAGTCTGGGATTTCCATGTGTAGGTGGGATGCATGGAATTCCCAGTTTTGTTTAGAGACTCTTAAGCAGATGATGGGTTGTCGCGTGTGTCAGACAAGTGGAAATAGCTATTTATCCCTATTTTTATCACACCCCCTCGTAATTTTGCACCCTTCTATCATGTTGCCTCTTCACCTTTTCTGTTCTAATTCTGTGCTATACCTAGGTCAATAATAAAGATTAGAGACATTAAAGCCGTGCATTGCTCTGTCAGGCAAAGTGAGAATAAAGAGGACATTTTGTATCTCTTAGTGCCTTAGAGTTTTCCTGTATAATGTTCATAGTGAATATCTGGCTAAGTGAAATCCTCAGGATTAATATTCTGTCCTTTTTATAGGCCAAAGATGAAGAAGAAAAACTGTAAGTGAAAGGTTCCCAGGTTAGTTTGATTCTAGGAAATAAGATCTCAAAATAGGTAAGGTGAGAAAAGTGACATTAAACCTAACCGAGAAAAGAAAAGTGGTACAGAATGGGAAATGGGGGATTAGAGGAAGGGGCAAGGCAAGCAGACAAGTGTTTTATTTCACATTAACGTTGTTTGATTGACTTCACATGGGTTAGCGTCGCGGAGCACGTGCCAGTCACGGGAGGTGACTGTAGGCACGGTTGAAGAGGAAGATGGATAAAGGTTGGGCAAGGCAAAGGGATTGAGGGATTCCAGAGAGTGGACCCATGCATGTCAATGCTGTCAGTGCCAGGGTGAGAAGGTGCTGACGGAGACAGTCAGGGGAGCCTCTGTGTTGTTGATCTTCAACTGTAGAAAGTTAGCTCTCACCCAGAATTGACGTTTGACAGACAATCTTTCAGGATAGCAGTGCTCCTGGAGTTGAGGATAGAGGCAGAGAGACAGAACTGGGTATCATCCGCGTACATGTGGAATTTAGCCCCAGTTTGCAGATGATTTCACTGAACGGGAGCATATAGATGGTGAGGACCGAGGACAGAGCCCTGAGGAAGGCCGCAAGTGACGGTGCAGGGGCTGGAGGAGAAGCCTTAAGAGAGACAAACTGGAGAAGATAGGATAGGTAAGGATAGGACAGAACTGTGAAGGCAGATTAGTGCCTGAAATGCTTGTAAATTGCTTCATTCTTTGTCTTTATTTTATGCATCCGTCCTTCTCTCTGCACATTCCTGGCCCCGCAGATCTTACACATAGCCAGAGGAAGTGAGTTTCCATGGTAACTCGGTTGGGTAAGCCTCTGAAATGGTTGGACTGTTCTGTATATTAATTTTTCACTTGTATTTGATCCAGTGTCTTGTCACTTCATATTGTGTCAAAGCACTTTACACAGTGAGTTACTTTGATGTCTGACGAATTGCTGTGTTGCCCAGTGTCAGCTTGGCTCAGCTGCTCGAGGTCTCGCTTCTGGGTCAGACAGTGGAGGGTTCAAGTCCCGCACCATGTGATGTTTTCACAGCCTCACCTGGCACTGAAGGAGAGTACAGTAATAATAATCCTTACATTTGATATAGCAAATTGTGAACAGCAGTGTTCCACAAACAGTCGTGCATTGAGTGACCGAATTATTATTATTAATAATTCTTTTGGAGGAATTATTTCCCCCAGAAAGTGATCTGACAATCAACAACCGGGTTCCTACTTACTGTTAAGTAAACAGAACCGTGTGGAGTAAGGAAACTTGCGTTAGGTTCATTGTGGGGGAGCTCACAATCTGTGCTGATCCTCCAGTATGGAACTGCAGTGATGTGTTGTCTCTTGGGTGAGACATTAAACTCAGCCTGAATGTTAATCGTCTCAAGGCATTATTTCTTTCAAGGTCAGTTTTACGTTTAGTGGCTGAGCGATCGTACAGTTTTATGGGGCCTATAACTTCAGTGCAGCTTCAGTGCTTCATGCTAATTCTTTAGGACAGGGTGGTCCAACTGGCGGCCCATGGGCTCCATACAGCTCGGGGGACAATTTCATCTGCCCCCACCTCCATTTCATCTGGCCCACCCATACCCTCCATAACCTATCAATGTTATGTTTCTGGAAGGGAAACCCAAAAATATTGCTATGCGGCCCATAGACATTTCTCAAATAGGCCATCTGGCACTCAGCAACCAAGAGGTTGGACCACCTGTCTTAGGACATAGAGAGAGACTCCCTTCCCCTTTCCTGTAGCATTGCAGGACTTTTAATCTCCCCCTGGACAGGCAGATGGGCCGTTGGCTCAATATCCCATCCGAAGGTCAGCACTTGTGACTATGCAGCACAGCACCAGACTGTACTGGAATGTCTGTGAGCTGAATGTCCTGACGTGGAGCTTGAACCCACAATTTATTTAGGATTAAGATAAGATGTGTGTCTTGACACATAAATTAGAGTCTCCAAACTAGACAGTGCCTACTATCTCTCTGAAGCCTTGGAGGGACGCACCATGCTCATTTAATTCCAAAGAGTATTTGTGTAAGTTTGCTTGGGGCCCCAGAATGAGTGTTGGGGTATTTGAGTTTAACCAGATAAAACCAGACAGTTTGTGACAGAGCCTGGGTAAGTTTGTCCAGTCAAGACCACCGTCCCCATTAGAGTTTTGGATTGCAGTCAAAACGGGATGAATCCCTGCTCCCAGTATGCTCCTTGACGTCCAGCCTGGCTGGCCTGTCAATAACTGTGAACCCACCTGGCTGCAGGACTAGACTACTTCCCGCTCTCCCCTCCCCATTCCCCTCCCCCCCCCCTCCATCCAGGATGATAGTTAATAGTTCATTGTTTGTATTCAAATGAACCAGGGTTTGATCCATCCCTAAGTGGATAGCGATACCAAAAACTCCTGTGAGCATCTTGGTGAGCAGCACAATTCAACATCAAATGGAGGGCAGACTGAGGGAACGGTTTTGTCTCTCTCGGCTCCTGGTAACTCTGCTAACTGAAGTCCTAATGGGTAGGGTGGCCCTTGCTGGACAAGCAGCGGGAAGCTTGCCAGCCAGTTTTCTCAGTTAAGCTCCCAACAGAACCGTAACCCATTCTGTGTGGTCCCCAAAGCTTGGCCTACTCCTGCTCCTACATCTTATGGCTTTCAGCTACCTGTGTCTAATATTTTCCGGAATTAGGTAAACAGTTTGCATTCCTTAATGGGGAGAGTGCACATTCCATTTCCAGGCACAGAGACTCCATGTCAAACTCTGTCTGGTTTGGAGATTTACAACATGATGATGGATTTCCACGTGTGTCCAACACACAACTAACCAACCTTACTGTGCTGGTGTGGGGCTTACTGGGTGATTAGCAGGTACCAGGAACTCTGTCAGTCTCTTGGTAAAGAGCATAATTCAGCACGAAATGCATGAGAGCATTGGCACCACAATCCTCCAAAAACAACTCAGAGACATGTCTACCCGATCTTCCATCAGTTGGAAGTACCACAGCCTCTTTCTGGCTGGGCTGTACTGACATCAGCAGATACTCCATACATCGTTCAGTAGAATAGTGGCTATGGCCTCAAGCCGGGGTTGTGTTTAATTTGACGCAGTGTGTACCTTCGGAAAACACGTACTCCGTAGATCCAGTTACAGCACTGCTGTGAAGCCCTTCTGTAAAACCACTACAACAGTGCCACCTGCAGGCAACACCAGGTATTACGGTACCCCATTTGGAAATATTGAACCAAAATTAGCTGTGTATTCACTGCGTACCCAGGAGTAAGTAGGCAACCAGTTGTTAGTCCATCTGCCAATCAACTACCATCCAAGTTCCTTACTTACTGCTACGTAAACAGTGTGGAGTAAGGAAACTTGCCTAAGGTTTCAACCTGCCCAGGAATCGAACCTGGATCCTCTCGCTTGCGAGGCGAGTGCTCTAACCACTACTTCTAATAATAATAATAATAATCCTTGCATTTGATATAGCTCTTTTCATGTCTTCTTGATGTCCCAAAGCGCTTCACAGAACCCACTGTAAAGCGAATTGACTGTATATTTGTGGGCGAACGCGGCAGCCAATTGCGCACAGCAATGTCCCACAAACAGTCGTAGATTGAAAATGACCAATTTATTATTGTTTTTGGTTTTGGAGGGATTATTATTAGGCTCTATGTGGAGTAAGGAAACTTGCCCAAGGTTTCACCCTCTGCCTGGAATTGAACCCAGGTCTCTCGCTTGCAAAGCGAGTGCTCTAACCACTGAGTTACAGGACTCCATACATATACATATCTTGAATGGTATCCTGGCGGTCTGTGCAGTGCTCAGCCCTTTCTCTGGGTTGCTCTCTCTGCAGGTGGTCGGTTTAAGAAGGAGATTGTGGTGGACGGCCAGAGCTACTTGCTGCTTATTCGGGATGAAGGTGGCCCCCCCGAGGTCCAGGTAAGGAATCAAGCCTTTCGCTTCTCTTAAATGTATGAGATGGGGGGCCATGAGGCAGAGATCTGGGAACAGACAAGAGTGCCAGGAGGCAGACAGAGTGCCGGGAGACAGGCAGAGTGCCGGGAGACAGGCAGAGTGCCGGGAGGCAGACAGAGTGCTGGCAGACAGGCAGAGTGCCGGGAGGCAGACAGAGTGCCGGGAGACAGACAGAGTGCCGGGAGACAGACAGAGTGCCGGGAGAGAGACAGAGTGCCGGGAGGCAGACAGAGTGCCGGCAGACAGGCAGAGTGCTGGGAGGCAGACAGAGTGCCGGGAGAGAGACAGAGTGCCGGGAGACAGGCAGAGTGCCAGGAGACAAAGTGCTGGGAAAGAGACAGAGTGCCGGGAGACAGACAGACAGAGCCAGGAGACAGAGTGTTGGAGCGCTGGGAGCATATGAGGGATCAATAGTTACTTTTCAGTATTCCTTCTCTTCAAATATCACTGGCCATCAGACCTGCCCGTGTGGAGCACTTATGCATTTGAGACGTCTGAAATTGCTTCACAGAATATACTGTACAGTGAATTGACTATATTTGATGGTGTGACTGATTGACTGAGTGTAGCTACAACAACAACAGGATTACATGTATATAGCGCCTTTCACGTCGGGAGGACGTCCCAAGACGCTGGACAGAGAACAGTATTTCAGACCCGAGCTGAGGTCGGGGGGGGGAGGAGGGAGGGGAGGGGAAGGGGGGAGGCCGATGGCATGGTCGAAGAGGAGGGTCTTGAGGCGGGACTTGAAGGAGGCTAAGAAGGAGGTGAGGCGGAGTGATTGGGGGATGGAATTCCAGAGGTTGGGGATAGAGTGGCTGAAGGCTCTCCCACCAATGGTGGGGCAGGTGGGTCGGGGTACATGGAGCAGACCAGAGCGGCTGAGCGGAGGGAACGGGCGGGTTGGTAGGGGGTTAGGAGGTCGCAGAGGTAGGGTGGGGCGAGGCCATGGAGGGCTTTGTATGTGAGGACCAGGATCTTGAACTGTATCCTCTGAAGGATAGGGAGCCAATGGAGTCGGGCGAGAGTGGGGGAGATGGGGTCACGTAGTTTGGTGCGGGAGAGGACACGGGCTGCAAAGTTCTGGATTATCTGCAGCTGTGGAGGGAGAAGTTGAGAAGGTCGACAAGTAGGGCGTTTGCATAGTCGAGCCTCGAGGTGATGAAGGCATGAACAAGAGTTTCAGAGGCCTGAGGGGTGAGGTAGTGGCGGAGTCGAGCAATTTTACAGAGGTGAGGGAAGGCAGAGCGGGTCATGGCTTGAATGTGGGGGAGAAAAGACAGATGAGGATCGAACAAGACACCGAGGTTCATGACTGGCTGGTGAGTTGCAGTGTGCAACCATGGAGGGTGATGTTGCCGGAGCCTGAGGTGCTGAGGCGCTGGTGCGAGCCGATCAGGAGGGCCTCAGTCTTGTTCACATTCGACTAGCTCGGGGCTAGTGTGAGTGGCTGCTGGTAACTAGCTTGTTTGATTCTCAGTTTGCGGCCTGGGTGGATGCAGTGGTCTTTGTCTTCAGCTTGGAGGACGAGATCAGCTTTCAGACGGTTTACAATTACTACATGCGGCTCTCCAGCTACCGCAACACAGCCGAGATCCCCATGGTCCTGGTCGGGACCCAAGGTAACACTGACCTTACTCCCTCCTTGGGAGGCCGGGCGGGGAATGGGGTGAGGTTTTGAAAAGGAAAAATATAAGAGGGTGTGGGAGGAAAGCAGGGTATAAACAGATAGATACTGTATGCAAGAGACAGCACAGAGGATGAGCCGATGGCAACACAGCCCAGCCTGGCTCATCAGCAGGACGTGGAAGGGCAGAAAGGTCACTGGGAGCAGGGAATCCTCCCACTCAGCTCCTGTTAACCCTAGGCCAAAGCCCTCATGGGTGATCTTAGCGGGAAAGCTTGTCAAACAATGCTCTCAATGGGCAAGCTATGTGGGTTTACCTGGTTAGACTCCAGCAATTACCCCAACACACACTCTGGGGTCACCAAGTTTTGGTTCTTGCCATGCTGTGCCTGAGACTTTCTGGAATTAGGTAATCAGGATGTGTCCCTCCGGGAAGAGAGAGCACATTCCATTCCAACAACCTTTCTCTGGGATTTCCATGTGTAGGTGGGATACATGGAATTCTCAGTTTGGTTTGGATATTCTTAAGCAGGTGATGGGTTTCCGTGTGGGTTAGACCCCCGGCTGACCAAAACAAATGGCCTGAATGGCTGTCTGTGCTGTATAATTCTATGAATTTAATCTTTGTTGTTTGATTGACTGTGTGTGGGCGGCAATAGTGTTTCTGTGTGTGACTGTTCTCTCTCTCTCTGATTCAGACGCCATCAATGCAACAAATCCTCGTGTCATAGACGATTCTCGTGCCAGGAAACTGTCCAATGATTTGAAGAGATGTACTTACTATGAGACCTGCGCCACCTACGGCCTGAATGTGGAGCGAGTCTTCCAGGATGGTAATGTTTCCGTTACAGCGGGAGCAAAGCCGCAGAACAGAGCACGATCACCTCGGAAGGTCTGCCGTGGCCAGCCCAGTGTCGGCCTGCCCCTGCAGCTGGCGGCAGTACCCCTCAGTACCTAGCAGGGGCGCTGTTGACCAATTTAATTTAAGAAAGGCAAAATCCCGCTGGAAATCTGAAATAAAAACAGAAGTGGTTGGGAACACACAGCAGGTCAGCCAGGATGTGTCAGCATGTGTGGAGGGAGGAACATGGGTTAAGGTTTCAGAGCTCCTTTCGTTAGATGATGAAAGGTCATAGACCTGAAAGCACTCTGGGAAGCTACCCTGCTTGAGGGGCGCTGTGTAAAAGCGAGTTGTTGCTAGTGGTTGTGTCTTTGTAAAGCGCTGAATTGGGATAACTACTCTTTATCACCCTCTCAAAGCCTGACGGTCTGGTTGTTTTATTCCATTCTTCAGTGGCTCAGAAGATTGTGGCTCTACGGAAGAAGCAGCAGTTATCGATCGGTCCCTGCAAGTCACTGCCCAACTCTCCTAGTCATTCCTCTGTTCCTAACGCCTCCATTCCATCTGTACATCTCAACCAGGTGAGACCCTGTGCGACTGTATCCATGTGAGATAGGGTTGGAGTTAGGAAGGATTGTCAGCAGGTTGGGGGGAAGAATTGGCAGCAGGTTGTGGAGGAGAATTATCAGCAGGTTGGGGGAGGATTGTCAGTAGGTTGGGGGAGGATTGTCAGTAGGTTGGGGAGGATTGTCAGCAGGTTGGGGTTGGGGGGGAGGATTGTCAGCAGGTTGGGGTTGAAGGGGAGGATTGTCAGCAGGGTTGGGGTTGGGGGGGAGGATTGTCAGCAGGTTGGGGTTGGGGGGGAGGATTGTCAGCAGGTTGGGGAGGATTGTCAGCAGGTTGGGGAGGATTGTCAGCAGGTTGGGGAGGATTGTCAGCAGGTTGGGGAGGATTGTCAGCAGGTTGGGGAGGATTGTCAGCAGGTTGGGGAGGATTGTCAGCAGGTTGGGGTTGGAGGGGAGGATTGTCAGCAGGGTTGGGGTTGGGGGGGAGGATTGTCAGCAGGGTTGGGGTTGGGGAGGATTGTCAGCAGGTTGGGGAGGATTGTCAGCAGGTTGGGGAGGATTGTCAGCAGGTTGGGGAGGATTGTCAGCAGGTTGGGGAGGATTGTCAGCAGGTTGGGGAGGATTGTCAGCAGGTTGGGGAGGATTGTCAGCAGGTTGGGGAGGATTGTCAGCAGGTTGGGGAGGATTGTCAGCAGGTTGGGGAGGATTGTCAGCAGGTTGGGGTTGGGGAGGATTGTCAGCAGGTTGGGGTTGGGGGGGAGGATTGTCAGCAGTTTGGGGTTGGAGGGGAGGATTGTCAGCAGGTTGGGGTTGAAGGGGAGGATTGTCAGCAGGGTTGGGGTTGGGGGGGAGGATTGTCAGTCGGTTGGGGTTGGGGAGGATTGTGAGTAGGTTGGGGTTGGGGGAGAGGTTTGTCAGGGTTAAGTTGTGGAAGCCCCAGTTAGGGTCCTTCCTGATCTGACCCTGTTGTCTCTGCTGTGAGGTGCAGGCTGCTAATGGCGGAGCTTTCAGTGACTACTCCTCGTCAGTGCCGTCCACACCCAGCATAAGCCAGAAAGAGCTGCGGATCGACACCATCACCGCCTCCAGCACCCCCACCCCAGTCCGCAAACAGTCCAAGAGGCGCTCCAACATATTCACAGTGAGTACAAGCCGGGGGCTCGGCTGTGCTGTCAGTCACTGGGTGGCTCCGCACTCTTGTAGAGAGATCCCAAACAAGCGGGCACTGCCTTCATATCACAGCCAAACTGATCGGATGTGAGATCAGAAATGGTGTGAGAATGTGCAATGTACGTGGTAGAGGTGGTGTTAGCAAAAATAAGAGCAGGAGGAGGCCATTCAGCCCCTCGAGCCTGTTCCGTCATTCTATAAGATCATGGCTGATCTGTACCTCAACTTCAATTACCTGCCCTTGCCCCATATCCCTTGATACCTTGACCTGACAAGCATCTATCCATCTGGCAGGTTTTGAAAAGGAGATAGGTAATAATAATAATAATCATTGCATTTGATATAGTACCTCATCATGTCGTTAAGATGCCTCAAACTGCTTCACAGAATAAATGACTATTTTGTGGGCGAAACACAGCAGCAAATTGCGCACAGCAGTGTCCCACACACAGTCGTGGACTGAATGTTATTTATTTATTTTTGAGGGATTATAACATGATATGTGCTTTAGTAGTAAAAGGATTAAGGGGTATTTGGGAAAATGGGATTAAGAGATCTGTCCTGATCTCATAAACTGAATAAATCACCATTCTGCAGGAATCTTCTGTGGTGAGATGGGCTTTGTTTGTCTCCCTGTAGTTGTGTATACATATCAATGCTCCCTTCGCTTGGGACCTCTCTTCATGTGGGTTATGAGGGCTGTGGGCTGCAGCCTGGGATGGATAAATCGAGAGAAGATAAGATCAAATAATTCTCTCAGTTGCACCAGTTGGGTCTATTGAAATACAATCTGTGACTGACGTGTTCTTTCTGTTTCTTTCTGCTTCTATAACGCATGCTCTCTCGCTCTCGCTCTCCCTTTTTCTCCCTCTCTCCCTTTCTCTCCCCCTCTATCTCTCCACCCCTCTCTCTCCCCGTCTCTCTCTCCCTCTCCCTCTCTCCCCATTCTCTATCTCCCCTTCTGTCTGTCCCCCTGCTCTTCCCCCCCCCCCCCCACTCTCCCCCACTGCTCTCTCTCTCTCTCCCTGTAACTCTATCTCTCTACAGCACAAGACAATACAGTTAGAAACTTACATTTATGTAACTAAGTTTATCTAGATTACTGTACAAATTAATCAAACTCAACCTCAGACTGCCTCTTCACCACAGACTTAGAAAGAATTTCTGTCACTGGTTACAATGTGCTTCACTGACAGCTGTAGTGCCAATAATCCGAGCTAAATCTTTCCCCTGTTCTTTCTCTCACCCAGTCTCGGAAAGGTAGTGACTCTGATAAAGACAAGAAGAGTTTAGAGGGTAAAACAGACAACATCGGAAGTGGACGCGCCATCCCCATTAAACAGGTCAGTGTCAAACTCTCCTTTTTATCTCCTTCTGTTGATAGAGAAAAAGCTCTAAACTCACAGCATTGCAGCGCTGTGACTCAATGCTCTGTTTGCCTCGCGCTCCCACTCCTTCACTCTGAGGTAAGCGTGCCCAGTACAGAATGTGTGAGCTCCCTTGCTCACTCCACACATAGCTGCTGGTTTGAATATCACACCCTTAGAGTCTGTAACAAACCAGCCAGTGGTGTGAGCGCTTGTACCTTTGGGCTTTAACCTGCACCATCACTGGTGCGAGCACAGATCAGGGTAACTCGCCTGGCTTCAGGTGCCTGTGCCCAGGGTGTGCGTGCATGTCCATGTCTGTTCATGTTGCCAGTCTGTCAGGCCAGAGGCACACGCATTGTCCACCAGCTCTCAGTAAGTGGGCACTCGTTCGCAGGCTGTCCATATACACCACATACTACCCGCTCTGGGTCTGCTCTGCATGGTGTTACGCTGCAGGCTGCTTTGTGATGTGCATCATAGCAGCATGTACACGTATGTCTAGTGACGGTCACACTCTGCAACACCCACGTCATGTGGTAAAGCCTGAGAATAGACTCAGCCATCAGAAGCCATTGAGCGCAGTGTGCGCAGTTCAAATGTCAGATGTGTCCTGTGACAGTGCGAACAAACCAGACTGAGACGTGCCCTCACCCCCCACCCCCACCATCCCCTCTCGGTTTGCAATCTGTGAGATAGTTTTGATTTGTTTTCATGTTAGAGTCTGTGAATTGCCTGCTTTTTGCAGCTGTCCCATTGCTGATCAGTTTGTTGNCCCCCCCAGTCACCCAGTGACCATTATAATTTGATTTCCCGATGTCACTCTCTCGCACTGAGAGCTGGATTGTTGTCTGTCTGTGTATCAGCATCTTTTCACATCCGTAACTGTTTTGTACTTTAAACCACTCATCTCTCACCCGGCTGCCGTGGGAATGAGTGCGGCGCACAGTACTTCAACTGCAACCGCAACGCTTCGCAATTTGTGTGCTTGTCGTTTTTGGTGCTTGACTAGAACGAGTAGATCCATCCATCGGTGGGTGTAGAGAGCAGGGATCAGAGATTAAGGCTGAGAATGGGGGGTGCAAGTGGGTGATGGTGGGGGGTTTAAAGGGTTAAAGCCAACTATGGATTTTTTTTGTCAGCCGGGTGTCTGACACTTGTGGAAACCCATCACCGTGCTTAAGAGTATCCAAACCCAACAGAATTCCATGCATCGCACCTACACATGTGGAGTTCTGTAGCTTAGAGCATTTGCAGGGCAGGGCGAAACATTGCGCAAGTTTCCTTACTCCCCACGCCTCTATTTACCTAGCAGTAGGTAGGAATATGGTTGTTAGTCGACTGGCGGATCGCTTTTCTGTGGGTAATAATCCATTCAAAAATAAAAAATAATAATAATTTGGTCACTCAATCCATGACTGTTTGTGGGACGCTGCTGTGCGCAATTGGCTTCTGCGTTTCACCCACAAAATATATACAGTCAATTCACTTTGCAGTATATTCTGTGAAGCACTTTGAGACGTCTCGAAGACGTGATAAGGATAAGGCGCTATATCAAATGCGAGGATTATTATTGTTATATTATTGTTATCATAAAGTAGAACTTTCTTTATCAGTAATGTACAGAATCCCCAGATCATACCTCTGACAATACCAATCAATCCTATCATTTTGTCTGCTCTCTGAATGGCTTGTCTTTCTTTCAGTTGCTTGTGATAAATTAGTCTTTGCTGTTCAGCCCTGTTCTCCCTGCATCGCCCACTCTGTCTCACAATTACCCTCTACACCCTCTTATTGTACAATGCAATATTTACAGATACTGAGGTGTAATTTGCGGATGTTCGCAGTTTGAGTGCCTTGGAGTTTCTGAATCACAAATAGCAGTTCCTGGTAACTGGGAGGTGGGATCCTGGGGTTCTCCAGATGTGCTTCTGGTTACTTCAGGAGCCACTATTTGTGATTTTAGATGTGTATGAGAGGACCTGGGTTTCCCCTCTACAATGGACTGAGATGATAATTAGCAATGATAGGGTAAAAGGCAAGCGAGGAAGCCAGTACTGTGTGACATTTATACTATGTGGGAGGCACTGTATAAAGCAATTTGTAGTTTCTACAACTGCACAGAGTTTATCACAATACATCTTAACTTTGCAACTGTACGAGTTACCGTTTGCTCAGTAGGGTCAGATAGCTGTGATTCCGGCCTACAGTGGGGTATCAGGGCTGAGCAGCTTCATACTGGAGTCCTATAGCTTAGGGGTTAGCAAGTGAGAGGACTTGGGTTTGATTCCCGGACAGGGCGAAACCTTAGGCAAGTTTCCTTACTCCACATGCCACTGTTTACCAGCAGTAATTAGGAACTCGGTTGTTAGTTGATTGGCGGATCACTTTCCGGGGATAATAATCCCTTCAAAAGAAAAGTGGTCACTCAATCTACAACTGTTTGTGGGACGCTGCTGTGTATAATTGGCTGTCGTGTTTTGCCCACAAAATACATAGTCAATTCACTTTACAGTATATTCTGTGAAGTGCTTTGAGACGTCTCAACAACCTGCTAAGGGTCTATATCAAATACAAGGATTATTATTATTAAGAAAATTCCACAATCCAACCTTCCTCTGTGTAAAGTAATGTTCGTTGTGTGTGCCCTCTTGTCATCAGTAGAAATAATCTATAACTGTCCTTGACATCTAGTTTATATTTCTATTTTCTTCTCTGCTCTTACGATCTCCCCACCCCCCACCCCCCCAGCCCCTGGTCCCACTCCTCACAGAGACACAGTTTTTCTTGCGCGGTTTAGAGATTAAAACCACAACAAAGCTTTGATGGGAAAAGACGTGAAAGTGGGTCCTTACACTGCAAGTACCACACGTGTTGCTGGAGCGCTTCAAACTATGAAATGTGCAGTTGTGACGTTTGACGCCTCTCTTTCGCCCACAAAATACACAGTCACTACACTTTACTGTATATCCATCCTGTGAAGCACTTTGAGACGTCTCGAAGACGTGATAAGGCGCTATATCAAATGCAAGGATTATTATTATTAAAGTCAAGGTAATGGTCTCACCCAGCTACCGTTTCTCAAAACAATAAACTTCCAAACTGCCGAGGGCAGCCACTGGACTGATTTTGATGGTGGGTTTAAGAGCTGGACATCCACACCTCTTCTCCTCAGGAGCCATTCTGCTTGACCAGTTCGTGCTTGCAGCTTAGTGGTTAGAGCACTCGCCTCGCAAGCGAGAGGACTCAGCTTCGATTCCCAGACAGGGCGAAGCTTTAGGCAAGTTTCCTTACTCCACATGCCTCTGTTTACCTAGCAGTAAATAGGAACCTGGTTGTTAGTCGACTGGCAGATCACTTTCTGGGGTTAATAATCCCTTAATAATAAATAATAATAATTTGGTCACTCAATCCACGACTGTATGTGGAACACTGCTGTGGCTGTTGTGTTTCGCCTTTACAGTGTATTCTGTGAAGCACTTTGAGACGTCTCAATGATGTCATAAGGTGCTATATCAAATGTAAGGATCATTGTTATAATTTATTACGTTATTACTGGTTGCACACCGCTCCGAACCTCATACTGTGATTTTAATATTGCAGTTGTAACAGCTTGCAAACTGCTTCAAGACGTTGTGTCAGGGCAGTCACTCTGTGCTTCAGGAGACAATTGTCAGATAGTCCGGACAATGACTCGCTTCAGTGGCTGTGGCTTGCTGCTCTCCATCCATCCTGTTGTTGTCACATAATCGCACTCATTTTTCAGTCGGTTTTGCTGCATTTTAATGTTTTTTGTTGACGAGAGGCCATGCCGCTGACTGCCGGAGGTCTGAACCCTGTCAATGAGGCAGAGTGTCCGCTGGCTTTGCTTGCTCTCCGTATGGTGCGCTGTTTGTGGTTCTGTGGTCGTCATTAAAGATCTTCCATGTAATAGTGACCTCCTATCAGCAAAGAGTGATAGAGGGCGAGTAACGCTTTCATTAACCTGACACCCACCCTTTGTCACGTTTGTTGCTGTTTCTGCTTTGAGACCATTATTGGAGCAAGGGATGGTGGAGGGAGGCATGAATGTAGAGTTAGAGAGCGCGAGCGTGGGATGAGCAGTTCAGTTAAATGCAGGGGGGGTGGTTGGAGGAGGATTCAGATCTGAAATGGTAAATTTGCTGCGGATGGGTAAACCAGTGAAAGTTTGGAAGAGTTGGACATGAACCAGGTGTTTTGAGTTTTAAGGGGATTAACTGGGGAATGTGGTGGAGTAGACAGAGCAAGGCTGGGATTGGGAGTGTGGGTTAGCAGTGAGCAACTTGGATTGCAGATGACTTGGGGTTTGAAGCGAAAGCTGGTTAGAAGAGACATTGATGGGTAGAATAGTGGATGGGTGCAGGATCCGAATAGAAAGTGTCATGTGGGACCTAGAGATAGTCCTCAAATGAAATTACAATGTGGGGAGGGCTGAGGTGAGGACAAAAGGATGATGTGTTCTGGGAGGAGAGCAGTGAGTTGGCAGCTGGGGTATCCTAGTGACGGGATTGGGCAACAAGTTAGAAAAGGGAAAGGCAAGAGTTAGGAGATGAAACAATGAGGTAGTGGTGTGTAGAGGAGGGTGATGGATTGGGAAATGGGGTGCAGAGCGGAGGGTGGATTGGGAGATGGGGTGTAGAGGGGAGGGTGATGGATTGGGAGTGTGGAGTTGGTGGGTTGGTAGAGTGGAGGGTAATGGATAAGTGATGGGGTGCAGAGGGGAGGGGAGAATTGGGAGATGGGTTTGCAGTGACGAGGGATAGACAAGGAGATGAGGTGTAGAATGAAGGGCAGCACAGCTGATTGGGAAGTTTGTCTGGAGACTTCAGTTGTGAAATGATGGAGAGTTGGGAGATGGGGGTGAATAGGGTGGGAGCTGGGCTATAGAATGGAGGAAGGAGGTTGATGTTGAGCTTTAAGGATGGGGTAATGAGTTGTTGGGATTTGGGCTAAAGGGTAGAGGATGGAAGTGAAGGACCGAGGGAGATGCATGACAGCAAGTGGTGTGAGGCGAGTGAGGAGGTGAAGCACCCTCGAGTCATGCCTACGGCTGTAATGAAGCTTTCACGTCGCTTTGATGCCTATAATTCTGATCTGGAGATTATCCTCACTCTTATTTATTCAAATCTACAGGCACTATTTTTGCTGTCACAGCTTTGAGCTACTGTGTACAGTATTCTTCCCAAGCTGAAAACAGAGACCAAACATTTCAGTGTTGGAAACATTGAAAGCATCGAAACATGACTGGAAAGTTCTTACAGCTCTGGTTCTGAGAGTAACACTGGGTAAATCTCATCTTCACCAGGAAACAGGCAACTCAGCTCCTTCAGTGCTTAGCCAGCTTACATCACCAGGCAGTATGTGCTCTTCCATCATTGATTTGAGGAACATTGCTTTCCCATCTCTCCCGCTCCACATTGTTTCCATGTAGGCTGAGTTGGCCACTGAGTGCTACCGCTCATCCTTGTTGCCTGAGCATCTCCTGAGCTTTGCAGAGCCAGCCCAGCTCAGTCACATCTGCAAGTGCAGGGTTCAGGCAAAGCTAATGTTATGCATGACCAAAGGTGTGATATAGAATGTGATTTCTGTTCCCCTCAGTAGCCACTCTCCTAGTCCAGCGTCTGACACGCACAGCAAAGGGCAGGAGACAGAGAAATGAGCAAATCACTAAGTGGAGTCCTGTAGAGTATTGGTTAGAGCACTCGCCTTGCAAGCGAGAGGGCCCTGTTTCGATTCCCATGCTGGGTAAAACCTTAGGCAAGTTTGTTTAGTCCACACACCTCTGTTTACCTAGCAGTAAGTAGGAACCCGGTTGTTAGTTGAATGGTGGATTAAATTTGGAGGCAAATCGCTTTTCCAGGGGTAATAATCCCTTAAAAAAAAATTATAATAATTTGGTCACTCAATCCACGATTGTTTGTAGGACACTGCTAAGTCGTGTTTCGCCCACAAAATATAGTCAATTCACTTTACAGTGTATTCTGTGAAGCACTTTGAGACGTCTCGAAGACGTGATAAGGCGCTATATCAAATGCAAGATTTATTATATTAATATACAAGCTCGTGCCCAACAGTTAGCTGGAAGTAGGTGCCCTGCCTACAGCTTCAATTCTTTGATCTACCTTTTGATCAGTGCTTTGATCTAGCAAAGGGAGTTTCTCCCTCCCTGTGTCCTGGCCATCAATCTCTCCCCCGCCCCCCCCCCCCTCCACATATAAAACATTGGTCATTCACCTCCTTTCTGCTTATGGGTCGTTGCTATACTCAAATTGGCTGCTGCGTTCACCAACAAAATACACAGTCACTCCACTCTAGTAAACATTGTGTGAAACACTTTGAGACAACAGTAGCAACCTTCACTTACACAGTGCCCTTTACGTGGGGTAGCTTCTCAGAGCACCTAACACTGGCGGAGCCTGATGTCAAGCCGGGGGGAGGGAGTGAGATGACCGTAAGCACAAGTGTTGACGTGATAAGTCGCTGTATCAAATGCAAGTATTGTTCCTACTTATTGTTTCCTACATCGCACTTCGGGCCTTTCTTTGAGGAGGGTGTTAGGAAAAATGTTAAGGTATCGGCAGGTCCTTCTCTCTCACGCCCCCTAACCCCCCCCCCCCCCCCCCCCGCCCCCCAACCTTTTTCTATCTTCCTTTTTCAAATATTTGTCATTTAAAAACTCATGGATTTTGCTTGAACCAACGTTTGTGGCTGGGTATTCCACATCCGAGTCATTCTCTGTTTAAGGGAACAGTTCTGCTAGCCTCCCTATAAGCACATAGGAATTTGCTGGCGAAAGACGACCTAGATCCATCCAGTTCGCCTTCCACCATCCTGGCAGTTGCTCGTGTCCCAAACTATATACTGTATCCTGAGATATTATTTTCTAACAGAAAGCCATCTAATTTGTTCTTGAAACAAACCACACTTTCTGCTTCCATCATCTCCCCTGGGACCCTGTTCTTAAATTGTATTTATTATTTTTTAATAATGATCCTTACATTTGGTATAGCACCAACCACATCAGGAGGACGTTTCATGGGATTTACTGTAAATTTGTGTGTTTTTGGACGCCCTCTAGTTTCCAACTCACTGACCATTGGAAATAGTTCTGCCCTATGTACCATACCAGAGACCCACATCATTTTGAACACCTCTATTAGGTCTTTCAAATTTCTCTGCTGCAGTCAAAGCAGAACCAGTTTCTCTTGTCTCCTCATCCCTGATATCATCTCAGTGACTCTGCTCAGTACTCTCTCTGTGGCCCTAAAATCCTTTGTAAAGTGGGGCAGGGCATGATACTGGTGGTGAAAACCCTGCTTTGTGTGTCAAAGCCCTGCATTAGGAGAGCAAAGGTTACTGAGGTGGGAAATCACTGCCTTAATGTCCCCCAAAGCATGGTTGCCTCGGAGCGAGTTTGTCTGAATTTATGGTTTGAAATTAAGAACGACCGTCTAACCAGCCTAAGGAGGGGAGTTAAGTTGGTTGCTCACTCTCTCAATACAGTACTAGGCAGAAGGACTCTTCTGTGGCACTTGGGTGAAGGCATCTGCCTTGCAGTGGAAGGAACGGACCGCATTATCACTGCGTCCGGCAGCCTGCGATCGCATGTTGTGCCGGGCGCAAAGGAGACCCGAGTCCTTGCAGAAAACCCACTTGGGCCTCACGACTCGCACATTTCATCCGGCAACGTTTCCAGTCATCGCTGACGCGGTTTCTTGTTGATCATCTTCCTTATTCCAGAGAATATAACGCGATCGAATTGAATCTATGAATCGTTGCATCACTATATATACACACATATATATATATATACATCAATATATATATAAAACAAAACTGATCTGAATGTAAGTTGCGTCCATATGGCCGTCTTGATGTGCTTGGTAATCCTGTAAGCCTTGTCCAACGTGAGAGGAACTGCCCTCGGCTAATATTGCATCCTTTCTGTATTTCTCTTGTTGTAAAAGAAATAAAATCCTACCTGATCAAATAAAATGTCACAAAAAAAAGCAATGGGATTCCTGGAAGAGAGAGACAGTCCCACAATCCTCATGTAAAGTCATTCACTTGTGATTTATGGATTTTTTTTTGTGTGTGGACTATTATTTGAAGGGATTTGGCATTTTGGGAGCAGCCTGGAAGGGAGTGAGATAGGAAGGATGAGTAAAGAGGCTGATGTATATGATGTTTGAGGCAACAACACTGAAACAGGAGTTCAGGACTAAAGCACATGGGGTGAGGGAGGGAAGTAATTGCAGCCCAGAGAAGCTGGGAGTAGATGGGGCATTGTGTAAAGGGAGAGAACTTAAATCCTGTCGACCAGTGACGGGAGAAGAAAACCTAGCAAGATGTTTTTCTCAAGAGTGTTGAAGGAGGTTTGTTGGCAAGCTGGCTGTGTGAGTTAGTATGTGTTGCTATTTGACACAGCATGTTCAAGACTGGAGGAGAGGATATTAAGAGGCCTGCCTGAATAAGACGAGACTCTTAAAACTAGCTGTGTCCCATGTATTAACCGGTCTGTCAAAACAGTAACGTAGAAAAAGAACTTGCATTTTTATATCACCTTTATCATGTTGAAAGTTTGCTCCAACTCTCTGGAACTCCCTCCCTCCCTCCCTAAATCTATTTCTTTGACTCCATCTTTGGCCGCCTCTCTCCCAGTTTGGACTCTCACTCTGCCTTTTTCTACACATCGTATAAGTCAAAGCCTTTGTTGTAATTATTAAGTGTAGTGACTATTTTGCAGGCAAACATGGCAGCCATTGTATGCACAGAACAGTCCCACAAACATCCATGAAGTGAGTGAGCGATGAATTTACTTGCAGAACTGTTGGCCAGGACACAAAGAGAAGCTCTTCTCATTCCTGATAATCTCCCGAGATCTTTGACATTCACCTGAACAGGCAGAACATTCCCTTCACAAGCAGAAACCCTGGTTTTAACTGTTAGAGGGGGGTCACTGCTGACAGTGCAGCACTCCCTCCAGTACTGTACAGAACATCAGCCTGGATACTGAGCTCAAGTCCCAATATAAGGCTTTCAACCACAACAGTTTGATCAGAGGCGAGAGTGCGACTGACTGAGCCAAGCTGAGCTCCGTATTGACTAGTGAAGTAATGCTAAAGGGTACTGTAGTTTCATCCCAATACGGAAATAACAACAAAATTACATTTGTATAAGCTTAATTCTCTCTATCTGTTTACTCCCATTCCCTTGTTTGTCTTTAGGTCTCTTCCCTCTCAGCCCGGCATTTTAAACTTGTTACTGAATCCCTTATAACTGAATTGTGGAGTCCTGTAACTTTGGGGTTAGAGCCCTCGCCTCGCAAGCCAGAGGACTTGGGCTTGATTCCTGGGCAGGGCAAAATGATAGACAAGTTTCCTTATTCCACACGCCTCTGTTTACCCAGCAGTAAGTAGGAACCCAGTTGTTAGTCGATTGGCGGATCGTTTTCCAGGGGTAATAATCCTTTCAAATATAAATTAATTCATTTAAAAAAATAATAATTTGGTCACTCAATCCACGACTGTTTGTGGGACGCTGCTGTGCGCAATTGGCTGCCACGTTTCGCTCACAAAGTATACAGTCAATTCACTTTACAGTGTATTCAGCGAAGTGCTTTGAGACGTCTCAAAGATGTGATAAGGTACTATATCAAATACAAGGATTATTATTATTATTATCCCACTTCTCTTATCTGTAGCCTGTGAAGGAATGAGCTGTTTGCTGGTCACCAGCGGGTGGTGCTATGCATTGTTAGTCACTTAGTCATGGAGTACCTGCAGTTTCACTAGAAACAGAAATAAAAGTATTCAAGTACCTTCTCCCTATCCGCCCTCTCATTCACTGACACACAGTTTAAATCTCATATGAAATGTCATGCTAAATGTTAATAATAATAATCCTTGCATTTGATATAGCGCCTTATGTCATTGTGGTGACCAGAGCTGGATGCAGCGTCTAAGTGCGGTCTGATCATAGCATTATACAGTATAGCTTGAGTATGATGTCCTGGGATGTGAGCTGTAGTGATTTGGCAATGTAGCCCTTGTTTATTGCTGCCTCACACTGTCTTGATACGGGAGACAATGAGTCACAAACATACCTCAGTCTCTCAGCCTCTCACTTGGCAAGTTCTATCGCAGCTTTGGTTCTATCTACAGAGAAAGTCCCCAAGACCACAATCCCTCACCATGCAGTCGGGCAGTGGTGAAATGTGACAGCTCTAGTTTGTGAATGAGAAACCATAGAAAGGCTACCCCAGTGAATCAGCTTTAAGACCTTTGTCCTGACCTTCAAACCCTTTCCCAACCTTGCCCGTCCCCATCCTGCAATTCCCATTCCCACCCTTATGCCATCCTCTCTTCTGACTCCAGTCTAATGCCCACCCTCTCTCCCTCGGTGTCCTTCCGAGCCTTCAGCCACTATATCCCCAGCACTTTGGAGCTTCCCCGCCCCCCCACCCAATCCTTTGGGTTTTCTCCTCTCCTCACCTTGAAAACCTACCTAAAAAGTCTCTTGAGATATCACCTCCTTCTCACCCTGGGTCACAGTCAATTCACTTTACAGTATATTCTGTGAAGCGTTTTGAGGTGATAAGGCCCTATATCAGATGCAAAGATTATTATTATCCCATGTGAATCGCTATGGGAAGAGACATTGATCCAACATGTGTGTGTTTTTGTGGGTGTCTGTGTGTGCGTGTGTGTGTGTGTGTGTGTGTGTGTGTGTCTGTGAGTAAGCTCTTTAAAGCATTACCGTTGTGTAAGTGCAAGTTGATTATACTCTACCACAGGAGGCTGTCATTTGGATTTGAGGGGAAGGATTTTCACATGATTCTAGACCTTTTATAAAGATTGTTGCGCTTCTATGGATGAGCTGCCTGTGGGTGTGTTACGGGGAAGATGGGTGTTTTCTGTGGCGTGTTCTGCTGCTGTGAGCTCTTACAGTGCTGCAGGGCACTCGGGGGTTTGTATTGGAAGTAAACAGATTGAGAGCGTTTCTGGCCTCTCCAGCAGAGGCCGCGAGCACATTGCACACAAGATGCCTCCTTTGCCTCCTCTCTACACATTGCGTTTCTCTGTGTATCAGTCACAAAAGTTACCAGGAGACAATTAGCGAAATATTAATGGATTATTAATTTAACAAGCATGACTAGGAACACAGCTGTGCATGTGGAACATAATTAAGTGTATAATTAGGGCAAAAATGAGAGAGTTAAGTGCTGAAACTCATCAGCGTGTAATTCACGAAACAGAAGCACGTGGCAGTTCATCGCCAGTGCTCAAGCTGTGTTAAGGGGTGCACTCTGTGAGAGCAGGGGTTATATATAACACCGAGTGTCTGTGTGCGCGTGTCTGTGTGTGCGAGTGTCTGTGAGTGCGGATGTCTGTTGTGCCTGTACCTGACTGTGTCCGTGTGTGTCTGTATGTGTATGTGTGCGCATGTGTATGTGTGAGCACGCTTGTGTCCGTGTGTGTGGGGTGTGCATGTGTATGTCTGTGTGCGCGTGTGTCCGTGTGTGTGTGTCTGTGCTCATGTGTCTGTATGTGTGTGCGTGTGTGAATGTGTGTGTGTGTCTACGTGTAAGTGCTCTGAGACATTACCTGACATGAAGGGTACTATATAAATGCCAGTTGT
Source organism: Callorhinchus milii (assembly GCF_018977255.1). Taxonomy (NCBI): domain Eukaryota; kingdom Metazoa; phylum Chordata; class Chondrichthyes; order Chimaeriformes; family Callorhinchidae; genus Callorhinchus; species Callorhinchus milii. Next base: position 123,924,034 of record NW_024704743.1, on the reverse strand, counting down.
TATGTGAGAGAGAGAGAGGTGAAGAATCTTGGATTGACAGATTGGGATTTAAAACAGTATCAGTTTGGCTCAGAGGTAACACTTCTGCCCGTGTCAGAGGTTGTGGGTTTAACCATTTCACGGTCTCCTCCAGCCCTTATTTCCCTGCTCGTATCCTCTGCTCAGTCAACTCTTATTTGTTCCTCATTCCCTCTGTTGCACAAGTATTATTGGTTGAGCTTCACCACTATGTCCCCACAATCTGGAACTCTCTTAATCTCTCTCTAACTGTGCCTTTGGTCACCAAACTGCCCTTCTTCGCCTCGCTGTTTAGTGCTCCTATGGTCTTTGTGAGGCGCTTTGAGATGATTGTCACATGTAAAAGGTACTGTATGTGTGCAAGTTGTGCAAACATCGAATGGACAATGGGTTTGGTGGCTTAATGACAAAGCTGGCGATGCCGCTCACACTGGGAGGGGTACACAGGCACATATTATAGTGCTTTCCAATCATGCATTCACTTTGTAAGAATGGTTAGTGCTGTATAAATGACATGTCTGGGTGCTTTTCCGGGGAATTGCTGTAGTCAGAGTGTGGATGAATGCTTGGAGTGATTAAGACAGAGTGAGAAGGATTTATTTTGACGTCTTTGCCCCTCTTGTCTAAGGTGCAGTTTTAGGAGGAAAGAATGTGTGTTTTTATAGCACTTTATGTCAGAATATCTCAAACTTGCTTCACAGGTAATTAGCATTGAGTGGAGTGACTTTTTTGTCGGCAAACACAGTAGACGTCATGACCATCATGACGTGACTGAGCAATGAATCTGGAGAATTGTTGGCCAGGACACCGGGAGGAATTCCCTTTTCTCTTTTAATAATGTCTCAGGCTCTTTAGTGTCCACCTCAAGAGTCAGACAGAAGCTTGGTTTAAAGTCTCTTCCAAAGGATGGCATCTCTGATGATGCAGTATTTGTATTGTCGCCCCCAGGACTGCATTGGAGTGTCAGTCTAGGCTATAAACTCTCAGTTCCCAATGTATGTACTCAACCCCCCCCCCCCCCCAATCTTTCAATGATCTCGAGGCTAGCATGCTCCCAAAGTCTGTTTGCCTTTATTAGTTAGGCCTCAGTTGCAGTATGGTGTCATGTTCTGGGCACCCCAGTTTAGACAGGTTGTCAGGGTTATGTGCAAAGGGGATTTTTAGGAGTCCTGTAGCTCAGTGGTTAGAGCACTCGCCTTGCAAGCGAGAAATCTGTGTTCGATTCCCGGCAGGGCGAAACCTTGGGCACGTTTCCTTACTCCACATGCCTGATAATAATCCCACAAGAAAAAAAACAGTAATAATTTAGTCACTCAATCCACGACTGTTTGTGGGACGCTACTGTGTGCAATTGGCTGCTGCGTTTTACCCACAAAGTATACAGTCAATTCACTTTACAGTATATTCTGTAGAAGACGTGAAAAGCCGCAAATCAAATGCAAGGATTATTATTATTATTCACCGGGTGATACCAAGGACCAGAGGTTTCACATATGAGAAGACACTGGAGAAACTAGGGCTGTTTTTCGCTAGAAAAAGAGGGTTAGGAAGAGACCTGCTGGGGGGCTCAAAATGATAGAAGGTTTGACAAGGTAAATAGGAAGAAGCTACAGTTATCTCCTGACAACTCCAAGCCCAAAAGGCCCAGTGACTCGCTATCAGGAGTGGTGAGTTAGGCGTGTATATAAATACGTGAATAAATGTGGCCGGGATATTGACAGTATCATGTATAAGTGGTAGTGACAAGATAAGCCAGGGTCAAGTTATCAGGAGTTTAATGTATTTCCACTGGTTGGTGAGTCAGTAACTAGAGGATATCGATTTAAGATATCAAAATAACAAAGGGACAGGTTAGGAGAACCTCTTTATACACAGGCAGGGTTAGGGTTCGGACAGGCAGGGTTAGGGTTCGGACAGGTAGGGTTAGGGTTCGGACAGGTAGGGTTAGGGTTAGGACAGGCAGAGAGGGTTTTTAGGCTGAGGAATACCCAACAAGAAAAATTGGTTGAAGCTGAATCCGTGACAGCTTTTAAAGGAGATTTGAACAAATATTTGAATCAGTGAGTGTGTGCAGGTCGCAGGCAGCAACCGCAACTACTTTAACCTCTTTAGTCACTGCCTGTGGTGGCACTCTGTGGTTCTGTGTGATAGGGGCAGTGTCAGTGATGTACAGAAATCCTTATGTGCAGTGGAGTGACGATTAGCTCATATTCTGGGTATACTTTGAGCACACATCTGTTTGGAGAGCTTTATACAGGGCAGTTTGTTGCATTAAACTGAGTGCCGTGTGACGGAAGGTGCTGTAAGAGAAACTGTTTCCTCTGGCGGGTGGGTCGGTAACCAGATAATAGTAATAATAATGACACAGATTTAAGATAATTGGCAAAAGAAGCAGAGAGATGTTATGGTCTGAATGCACTGCCTGAAAGGAGGTCGAAATAGATTTGATAGTAGTTTTCAAAAGGGAATTAGATAGGTACTTGAAAAGGAAAAAAAAGGTAAGAGCAGAGGAGTGGGACCAGTTGGTGGCTCTTTCAAAGCACAGGCATGATGGGCAGAATGGCCTCCTTCTGTGCTGTAAGATTCTATGTGAAGGTGTTTGCAATAGTCAGGTTACCTGCTCCTAGTTACATCGAGTGAGATGATCATTCACAAACATTTGTTACGTGCTCCTAACTCCTCGTTGCTTCGGTTTGGGATGATTGATAAGCCTTGGTTGCGTTTGCTAAAGCCTATTTTTGTAACGTGTTTTGAAGTCGGTCACTTCTCATGATGTTGTGTCAACGTCCGTTTGATGCACCGTGACTTATATTGCCTCGTGCTGAATGAGCCTGAACCATTCTGAATATAACCCACTAAATAAAACTCTCTTCACACTCGCATTCTCACTGTGTCGTTTTTCATAACACTTTAAGCTCTTGACAGCTTCTACTGATCTGCTTTCAGTGGGCGGCATTTTCAGGCTTCCCGCTTTTCCGGTTATATCCTGCAGGCAATGTGGGACAATTAGTCTTATTGCTGTGAGCTGGTCAAGGAGATCACAGGAGAGGCTCAGATCAACCTTCAGCAGTAAGTAGGTACTTGGTTGTTAGTTGATTGGCAGAACGCTTTCCCGGGGTAATATTCCTTCAAAAACAAATTGGTCATTCAATCCATGACTGTTTGTAGGACACTGCTGTGTGCAATTGGCTGCTGCAAATCGCCCACAAAGTACTCAGTCAACATACATTACAGTGTATTCTGTGAAACCTTTGAGATGTCTCAACAATGTAATAAGGTGCTATATCAAATGAAAGGATTATTGTTAGTATTATTGCTAGATTTCACCCTTCTCATTACAGCATCGAGTGTGTCCAACCTCAACCCCTTCCTGGTCACCCCATTTGCAGCCTTTAATTCCCCTCTTGTGTAAAGAAATCCTTCCTGGTGGCAATCCTGGAATGGCCCCTCATAACCCTCTACCCCACAACCTGTACTCTTGTGCTTCTCAATGTATTGTTCTGGGTTTATTTTAAGAGGCAATTGGGTAGATGTTTGAAGGAAAGATATAAAAAAGACAGAGAAAGGCAGTGGAGTGTGAATGAATGGATTAGCTCTCACGGAGAGCCAGCGCAGAATGATAGACTGAATTTTTTCTCTCACCATTTTCTCCCACAAAATACACAGTGAATCCACTTTACAATATGTCCTGTGAAGCGTTTTGAGACGTCTCAGAGATGTGATAAGGTGCTACATCAAATACAAGGATTATTATTGTAAAATTTTATTCTATTTTCTCAATCGTTATAGCATCTTAATGAACTCCTTACACACCCCTGTTCGCCTCTTTCCCCCCACCGCCCAGTCTCTCGTTTTGCCTGCCCCCTACCCACAACCCCTCACCCTTGGCCCCTCGCTTCTTCCCCTGTCCCCAGCCCCACACCCCTTCCCTGGCTTCTTGCACATTTCCCCCCTCCCCAGCACCTCGCCCACCCTCATCTGGGGCTGAGGCAGGTGGGGTGGGGGATTGTGAATAATAATAATCCTTGCATTAGATACAATGCCTTATCACACCTTCGAGACGTCTCAAAGCGCTTCACAAAATATACTGTGAAGTGATTGACTGTATATATTTTGTGGGTGAAACGCGGCAGCCAATTGCGCACAGCAGCGTCCCCACAAACAGTCATGGAGTATGTAACCAAATTCTTAATTTTTTTTTGGAGGGATTATTATCCCCGGAAAAGCAATCCACCAATCGCCTAACAAGCGAATTCCTATTTACTGCTAGAGGTGCGTGGAGTAAGGAAACTTGCCTAAGGTTTCGCCCTGCCCGATAATCAAACCCAGGCCCTCTCGCTTGCTACTCCACAGGACTCCATGTCCTACTCTACATGACTCCATGAATGTAATGTCTGTCGTGTGTTCCTCATGTTGCTGCCCCGTTGAGACTGAATCCTTCCTTGTGGGGGGATTCCCGGCCACTATAGGGGAGCAGTAAAAGCGTAACACTTACAGCAAACTCCCTCCGTGTCAGGATGGCACGTCTCCCCTGGGAATCGATGATTTGTATGTATTGCCGGAAATAACAGCACATGTTAATTTTCTTTTTGATTGATGCAAGTTTTTCCTCCCCCTCTCCAGGGATTTGGCTGAGAGACTTAAGTTTTAATTGAGCACCAAATTAGCAGCACTAGCCTTGATAATTAAAGCCTGACAAGTTATCTGCTCCGATCTGAAAAATTGTTTCTCACAAACTGCATCAGCGTGTTCAGAGAGTGCACAGGGAGCCACCAGAGCAGTGCTGTGAGGGAACAATGGGGGTCAGAAGAGAACATCATGACATACGTTCACTTCAAAATATTGTATTTGGGCATCTTGGCTCCGCCAGTCGTCCTCCCACCCCTGGGCCAGAAGATTGTGGTTTTTATCCCAAAGTGGAGTCCTGTAGTGTATTGGTTAGAGCGCTTACCTCGCAAGTGAAAGGTCCCGGGTTTGATTCCCATGCAGGGTGAAACCTTAGGCAAGTTTCCGTACTTCACACGCCTCTGTTTACCTAGTAAGGTACCGTTGTTATTCGAGTGGTGGATCGCTTTCCAACGATAATAATCCCTTCAACAAAAAAAATAATTTGGTGACTCAGTCCATGGCTGTTTTAATTGAGCACCAAATTAGCAGCACTAGCTGCTGTGTGCAATTGGCTGCAACAACAACAACTTGCACTTATACAGCACCCTCCCTGTAGCGTCTCAGAGCGCTTAACAGTGGCGGAGCCTGACTGCAGCGATTTGCCCACAAAATACAGTCAATCCACTTTATAGCATATTCTGTGAAGCACTTTGAGATGTCTCGAAGGTATGATAAGGCGCTATATCGAATGCAAGGATTATTATTATAATGTGGGGGACTTATGCTCACAGTCCAGGCTGACATTGGAAAACGTAGTACTGGGGGGAGCTGTATTGTCAGAAACATCGTCTTTTCTGATGAGACGTTAAACCGAAGTCCCACTGGCTCTTGTTCAGACAGACGTTAAAAATCACAGGATTTTATTGGAAAAGGGAAGTGAAAATCTTCCAGTGTCCACCTGGCCGACAATTTTCCTGATTAATTGTCCGTTCACTTTGTGGTTTTGGACATTGCGGTGTGCAAAATTGATTGTCATATTCGCCAACAAATTCACAGTCACTACACTTGACAGCAGTTCCCTATGAAGCAAGTTGAAGTTCTAGACGTCAGTGGGGGGGATATATTAGTTTGATATAAGCAAGTTTGATATAAATCCATATCAAGTGCAAGGATTACTGTTACCAACGTCAGTTAGGAGTAGACTGTCTCACAACATAGGAAAAGCTAGGTGGTGAAAGAAGACCAAGGTCCATTCAGTTTGCCTTTGACCATCCTGGCAGTCGCTTGCACATATCATGCCCTGAACTACTCGTACACTGTATCCCAAAATATTACTTCCTAAAAGAAATCTATCTCATTTGCATTTGAAAGAATCAACACTTTCTACTTCCACCGTCTCTCCAGGGAGCCTTTTCCACAGATTTACCACAGATTTACCACTTTCGCATAGATTTCAGTCTACATGAAGATGGTGGCGATTTAAAAACAGTACGATAATGTTTTTCTGGGCTCCTGAAAGTGCCCTGATATATAACAACAAAATTACATATGTATAGTGCCTTTCACGTCGGGAGGACGTCCCAAGGTGCTGGAAAGTCAGAGGTTCAAGCCCTAGCTGGGGTTCGGGATCGGGGAGGGTAGAGGGCAGGGGGGAAGCAGGGAGATTGAAAGCACGGTAAAAGGAGGGTCTTGAGATGGGTGTTGAAGGAGGGAAGGGAGGGGGCGAGGCGGAGGGACTGCGGGATGGAATTCCAGAGGGTGGGAGCAGAGTGGCTGAAGCCCGCCGGCCAATAGTGGGGCTGGTGAGGCGGGGAATGTGAAGCAGCTGGAGCCCGCTGAGCGGAGGGAGCAAATGAACAGGATGGTAGGGGGTTAAGAGGTTGCAGAGGTCGGGGATGGCAAGACCTTGAAGGGCTTTAAAGTGTAAAGTGAATTTTTGTATATTTTTGTGGTCAAGACACGGCAGCCAAAACACGGGACACACAGTGTCCCACAGACAGTCGTGGATTGAGTGACCACATTTTTTTTGAGGGATTATTAGCCCCGGAAAAGCGATTCATCAATCGACTAACAACCGGCTTCCTACTTACTGCTAGGTAAACAGAGACAGGTGGAGTAAGGAAACTTGCCTAATATTTTGCCCTGCATGGGAATGAAACCCAGCTCCTCTCGCTTGCAAGACGAGCGCCCTAACCAACGCACTACAGGACTCCAAAACGGAAACTGTGAGCGATTCACAATCAAGCTAATGTTATAGCCAAATGTGCTATACCCCTGCCCCGGCTTCCAGACATATCCTCACCATGTCTCACCTCACAGGTCTGGAACATGCTAACGTCTGATAGTTTTACACTACCATCGCCTCCCAAGAGGGGCTTGTCTGTAGTGTAAATGTGAGGTGGAGTTCTGTAGCTCAGTGGTTAGAGCGCTCGCCTTGCAAGCGAGAGGACCTGGGTTTGATTCCTGAGCTGGGCAAAACTTTAGACAAGTTTCCTTACTCCACACGCCTCAGTTTACCTAGCAGTACATAGGAACCTGGTTGTTAGTTGATTGGCGGAGCGCTTTTCGGTGGCAATAATCCCTTCAAGAAATATCTACACTACTACTAATAATTTGGTCACTCTATCCACGACTGTTTGTGGGACGCTGCTGTACTCAATTGGCTGCCGTGTTTCGCCCACAGTCAATTCATTTTACAATATTGTGTGAAGCGCTTTGAGACGTCTCAATGAAGTGATAAGGCACTGTATCAAATGCAAGTGTTATTATCATTAGTACAACACACTCTGAGGGGCAGAGAGAGAGAGGGGGCAATGCTAACTGGCAGTTCCTTGATCTCGGAGCTCTCTACATGTGATTGGGTCGTTGTGAAGCGATCAGTCTGTAATGGGATGCAGCTTTGATCCCTTGTGCATGGCAGAGACACATAGCCTGGCACTCAGCGCCTGGCTCTGCCTCACTCCTGGGGGAAGCGGACACCCTAATTAAATTAGGGCCAGGATTGGCGGCTTTAATTTGTTCAGATCAATGAGATTAAATGTTTAACAGCTCGGGGCCTGACTCCAGTACGTAGCTGGTATCCCCCATCCCCCCCCCACCTCATGGAGTAATTCTTTCCTATGTGAATTTATGCATGAGGTGGTTTCTGTGCCTGAATCCAGGTTTGTGCAGATTCTTTGCAGCTTCAGTCATAAATCGCTCCGTTCCTGCCTTGAAATAATAATAATGATAATAATCCTTGCAATTGTTATAGCGCTTTTCACGTCTTCGAGACGTCTCAAAGCGCTTCACAGAATATACTGTAAAGTGAATTAACACACAACAGTGGCCCACAAGCAATGGTGGATTGGGTGACCACATGTTTTTGGGAGGGATTATTACCCGCAGAAAACAATCCGCCAATCAATTAACAACTGGGTTCCCACTTACTGCTGGTGAACAGAGATGTGTGGAGTAAGGAAACTCGCCCAACATTTCACCCTGCCTGGGAATCGAGCCCAGGTCCTCTCGCTTGCGAGGCGAGTGCTCTGACCACTGAGCTACAGGAACTTGTACAAGGAGTACACGCTGTAGGAGAAGGACGCTCAATGTAGTTTTGTCCCTCCATGCTCTTGTCACGACACGATAAGGCACTATATCAAATACAAGGATTATTATTATTTTTAACTCTCTTCCCAAATGCCTCCCTCTCGCTCCCTCTCGCTCCTCCTTCAAAACCCGTCTAAAAACCTCTCTCACTAATCGTGTTTTGGTCGCCTCTCCCTCCCTCCAATCTCTTACCCAGCTCAGTATTTCACTCACTCTCCCTTTACTGTACCTTGCCCCGTGCCACTTGCCCTCTCAGTTTAAAGCCAGCCCGTCTTCACCACAGGCTTCTGCACTCCAGTTCTCAGGCCTCTCTCTACCACACAACTTGGCCGCTTTAAACCCATCAATCGCCAATTTGGAAGGTGTTTGTTTTCAAGAGCTGTGGAAATCAGCTTCCAAATGATGTCAGAATTTTAACAATTTCTCCAAATTGTGAACCGTCTGAAAATTTAAGGTAATGTTGTTCACAATTGTGAGGGGTTTAGATCAGGTACTTTGGGACTCAGGAACTAGACGGCATCGGGTTAAGACTATTCCAGTCAACCTGATATGTGCCCTGAATGGGGATGTGGAGCCAGGGCGGCTATCAGGCCTATGTGACTCTTGCATTCTCTTTCTCTCTCTGCTATACAAATGTAATTTTGTTGTTGTTGTTGTGGCTGTCTCTCACTCTCTGTGTCTGTATGTATTTCTGTCTGTCTGTCTGTCTCCCTCATATACTCTTTGTGTGTCTCTCTGGCACTCTGTCTCTCCCTCTAACCCCCTCTCTCCCCCACTTAACCCCTCTCTCTCCCTCTAACCCCCCCCCCTCTCTCTCCTCCCCTCTAACCCCCCCCCTCTCTCTCCTCCCCTCTAACCCCCCCCCTCTCTCTCCTCCCCTCTAACCCTCCCCCCACTCTCTCCAATCTCTCTATCTCCAATCTCTCTCTCTCCCCACCTCTCTTCCTCCCTCTCGCGCTCTCCTCTTCTCCCCTTTCTCTCTCCCCCTTCTCTCTCTCTCTTTACCCCCCATTCCCCCTCTCTCCCAATCAGCCGCGCAGGTCACTATCTGTAGTGGCAGAAGCCGGTGGTTGCTGAGGACTTGGTTGATAAGAGAGGCGCTTGCCTTCCTGACAGACTGCAGTAACGGCTGGTATTATTTCCACTCTCTGCGCTGCGTCCTCCCAACAGCCGGCTCTCCCGCTGCCCTGAGAGGATGTTCACCAGGGAGAGAGGGAGCGGAAGCTGGAATGTTGAAAATGGTCTCGGGCTGGATAAAATCACCGGCCGGGCCGGATGTGGCCCGCGGGCCTTTCTGAAATAGGGAATTTGGCCCGCGGCAACCAAACAGTTAAACCACCCTGGGTTACATAGAGGCTGATTCCCACTGCTCTCTCACCCCCTAACACTCACAGTCTCACACCCTCACTCCCTCACAGTCTCACCCCCTCACACTCACTGTCTCACCCCCTCACACTCACTGTCTCACACCCTCACACTCACTGTCTCACACCCTCACACTGACTGTCTCACACCCTCACACTCACTGTCTCACACCCTCACACTCACTGTCTCACCCCCTAACACTCACTCTCTCACACTCACTCTCTCACCCCCTCACACTCACTGTCTCACCCCCTCGCACTCACTGTCTCACCCCCTAACACTCACTCTCTCACCCCCTAACACTCACTCTCTCACCCCCTCACACTCACTGTCTCACCCCCTAACACTCACTGTCTCGCCCCCTCACACTCACTCTCTCGCCCCCTCACACTCACTCTCTCAACTCCTCACACTCTCTCACCCCCTTACATTCACTCTCTCACCCCCTCACACTCATTCTCTCAACCCTCACACTCACTCTCTTACCCAATCACATTCATAAATAAAAAAAAATATTTGGTCGCCCAATCCACACTGTTCGTGGACACCGCCACACAAAGGTTGAACCACCCTGGGTTAGCTAGAGGTTCATTCCCACTGCTCTCTCACCCCCTCACACTCACTGTCTCACTCCCACACACTCACTCTCTCACCCCCACACACTCACTGCCTCACCCTCTCACACTCACTCTCCCCTCCCATACTCTCCCCCCTCACACTCATTCTCTCATCCCCTCATTCTCACTCTCCCCTCAAACTCTCTCCCCCTCACACTCTCAGCCCCTCACATTTACTCTCTCACCCCCTCACACTCACTCTTTCTCACCCCCTCACACTCACTCTCTCTCCCCCTCTCACTCACTCTCTTTCCCCCTTACAATCGTTTTCTGATCTCCTGACTCCCTGATCCCAAGCCTCTCTTCCTCGCTGTGCTCTGTGCTATAGTAACAGGTGTTCTCTCTGCAGGGCATTCTCCTGAAGCGCAGCGGAAAGTCCCTCAACAAGGAATGGAAGAAGAAATATGTCACACTTTGCGACAACGGAGTCCTGACCTACCACCCCAGTTTACACGTGAGTCTCAATCACCTCCATTTACCCTGACTTCCTGAAGTCTTTCTCAGCCTGGCTTAGCCACTCTCAGTCACTCACAGTCACTCTCAGCCACTCACAGCCACGCTCAATGGCTCACAGTCACTCTCAGACACTCACAGTCACTCTAAGCCACTCACAGCCACTCTTGCCTCTGGAGTTCCTCATGTCGGGGGTTTTAGCTGACCCTGCAGTGCGGTACTTATCGTGGTTGCTATCCTTCACTGCGACATTAAACTAGGTCCAGTCTGTTCAGGTGGTTGTTAAGGATGGAGCGGTTGTGTTTGAGAGACGGCTTCGCATGGCTCCTTCATTAACGTGAAAGTGAAGCGGGAGGAGAGAGGTGAGGGATTTTGGAAGAGTTCCAGCGAGCGGGGTCAAAATGGCTGGAAGCTCACCCACTGGATGAGGTGCACAGTGTGTGTGTGAGCAGGACCGCAGCACATCCCAGACATAGGGTGGGGCACGTGTTTGGTGGGCATTTGAAAGGAAGGAATCATACAAATGGTTGTATGGTTTCACCCTCAAAATACACAGTCAGTATATTACACTTAACAGTATATTTTGTGAAGCGCTTTGAGACGTCTCAACGATGTGATAAGGCACTATGTGAAGCCCAGATGAGGCCATTCAGCCCATTATTTCCTGGGGGTGTTTTACTCCTGTGAGAAGCTTTCCATCCTAATCTCAGTCCCGGTCCCCTCTATTGCTCTTCCACTCTTTGAGTCTAATCCTCTGGCTGGGAGAAGACATTCCAACTTCTCCTCTCACTCCTCTAGACACAATTGTGAACCACACCCTCCTCAACATCCTCGTTCTCAATCCCTCCATAGTCTTGCCCCACCTTAAGTCTATGACCTTCTTAAACCCTTCCAACCCGCCTGCTTCAGGTCCCCACCCTGCCCGCCATGCAATTGGCAATTAGCCCTTCGTGCTTTATGCTCCCACTCTTTGAAACTCCATCCTAGAGTCCCTTCGCCTCGCTCCCTCCCCTGCCTCCCTCAAGGCCCATATCAAGACCTTCCTCTTTGACCGTGCCTTCAGCCACATTCCCACCGCACCCACACCCCTTGATCCCACGCCTCCCAAATCCAACCCTCAGCTCAGGGCAATTACTCGCTTGTCCAACACCTTGGTACATCCTCCTGACGTGAAAGGAGCTGAATAAATGCAAATTGTAGTTGTTTAAAGAAGTTCCACCACTGGAGACGGAGACGGCAGAATAGGTGGTGAGAGGGGTGTGTGCTCGGGTGCCAGGTTGTGAAGAGAAGCCCCTCCATATCTGCTGTGTTTAGCACTCAGCTGGTGTGGGTGAGTGGAGTGCTGTAGGCTAGTGGTTAAAGCAAGCAAGATGATCTGGGTTAATTCTAGACAGGGCAAAATGTTGGACAAGTTTCCTTATTCCACACTCTGCTGTTTATGTAGCAGTGAGTAGGAACTTGGTTGTTAGTCGATCGGCAGATCGCTTTCAGGGTAATAATAATGTCTCNAAAAAAACTGGTCACTCAATCCACGACTGTTTGTGGGACGCTGCTGTGTGCAATTGGCTGCCATGTTTTGCCCACAAAATATACAGTCAATTCACTTTACAGTGTATCCTGTGAAGCGCTTTGAGACGTCTCGAAGACGTGATAAGACTCTATATCAAATGCAAGGTTTATTATTATGATGATGAGCTTCTCATCGCCTGTCACTCACGGCTCTGGCTCCTCATACTGCCCTTTGCCAGAGCCAAGGCAGCAGTGGAGCCAGCATTAGCCCTAATGGCCATTAGTAGTAAAGCTGTGGAAATGTAAATTAATATACAATCAAGCATTATCTTATACATTTCCGGCACGCATGGCAAGCTTTCTAATACTTTTTGAATTACTGGGAGCTGCTGATTTATTATCAGGTTACGGTCACTTGAAGAGCACTTCAGCGAGATTCTTCAGACGAGGAGTGAAACACTGTACTCAGAAGTGCTGCCTGTTAAGTTCTGAGTAAATATAGAAACTAGGCATTAAAGGCCGAGGATTAGTCAACCTTGTGTGGCCGCACTCTCCTTGACTGTCTCTGACTCGCCCTCCTACCACAGGCTGTATTCGGTGCAGTCGAAGAGGTAAGTCTTTAGCTGGGAGTTAAAGATAGAGAAGGCCTGAGTGAGTGGGAAAGGCAGTCTCACTAGTCCTTCATGGTTTCCTTTGTCGCTAAACAGTGAACAGTATCTGTTGTAGAGAATAACAGAGAGGGAGAAAAAAATGTTTTTCATTTTTAGAGCAGCTTGTGATATCAGAGCACTTCATAGAATCTTATAGCTCCGAAGGCGGCCATTCGTGCCTGTGCTGGCTCTTTGAAAGAGCCATCAACTAGTCCGATTCCCCCGCTCTTACTCCATAGCTCATTTTTAACAGGTAATTCTTATCGTCTCAGCCGTGCTTCATTGGTAGCACTCTCATATCCGAGTCAGAAGGTTGTGGGTTCAAGCCCCGTGTCAGGAACTTTGAACTCACAGTCTAGCTGACAGTCCAATACAGTGCTGAAGGAAGGTACTGCCCTTTGGATGACATATTAAACCAAGGTCCCAGCTCCCCGTTTAAATGTTCATTGCTGCCTCATGCTGTTTTGACATAGTGAACAACAAGTTAACTGACATCCCTAGATCTCCTCCAGCTTCCCTCTTGGCAACTTCTATCCTGTCTATCCTCCTTGGGGTAACTGGGGTCTCCTGGGAGCTGAACTGGCTCCAAGGTGATATTGGCAATGGAATGTCGGAATCGAGCCCACCCTCTGTGCTGGTCTCGGTAGTCCAGTTCCTGACCCAGGCGGGTCTGCAGTACACCAGGGCACTGTGGCTGTTTTGATGTGCCCAAATCAGCTGCTTACATTTGCCGGCAAAAAACAGTCACTACACTTGGCAGTAATCTGTGTGTTGCATTTTGAGATGTTAAACGTTATCAAACGAATGGCAAGTTCTCCCTTGGCTGGCGGTTCAGCGGTGTGGAATGTGTTTGATTTGCCTCCCCAGCGCCAACCATGTGGTCCAAGTCTCCACGATCGGCGAGATCGCTGAGCAGTGTAATGGCTGTCAGGCTGCTGTCGGAGTTTCTCTCTCTCTCTTCCAGCGCCTGCTCACGCGCGGTTGATGAGCGGAGACGGAGGCTGGGTCCTTGCCGGCAGAAATTCACACGTTCACCCTTCTGCTAATTCTGATCTGCGGCATCAATTAAATTGTTTGTAGAAACTAATTGAATGTGGCTTAATCACACATCTTAATAGCTTTACACGCTTTGAACTTCCTGTTAATTCGAGTAATAAAATAAAATGACTGAGCTGGCTGTGTAATTAGCAAGAGAAGAAATTACGGCTTTATGGCATGTAATAAAGGCACAGAGTTGGCCCGGGTTTGCGATGGACAGTGACTGGGATCTGCTGATTTGGGCTTTTTCCTCCATCTTTGCCAAGCTTTTCCCTGATTATGGTTGTTTTAAAGGAACAGGTCTTTTCCAAAACATTATAGCTTGGGAGCTTGGCAGCACAAGCCATTGGTGAGGTCCCAGTTGGAGTATTGTGTCCAACTTGGGTGCCCCATTTTAGAGAGTTCTGTAGCTCAGTGGTTAGAGCACTCGCCTCACAAGCGAGAGGACCTGGGTTTGATTCCCAGACAGGGCAAGACCTTTGGCAAGTTTCCTTGTTCCACACACCTTCGATAACCTAGCAGTAAGTAGGAATCCAGTTGATAGTTGATTGGCGGATTGCTTTCCGGGGGTAATAATCCCTTCAAAAATAATGATAATTTGGTCAAATGGGCATAGGAGGCAAGGAGAACGTGGGAGAGGAGGACAGAGTGGGATAATGAAGGGTGGGGGACAAAGATGGGGAATTTGGGGGGAAAACAGCTCGGGTCGGGGGCGGCAGCCAAAACATGTACGCCGAGACTGAAGGCAAAGCGATCAGCGGGACATAGTCAGTTTACAGGCATGGAGACAGCGCTGAGGGGAGAGGTGGGGGAGCCTTTTGTTCAGGCAGTGATGACCACGACTCCCGCGGCGATTCCCGCTCACCTGCCGCCCACAACTAACCTCGCCCCGAGATCTCGGCCTTGTTGCTTCTCGCCCGTCTCAATCCCACCGGTTCCTGCTGACCTTGCTAATCTTTAGCCTCTCTCTCACTCCGTTAGGATTACATGCAGAACGTGCACGGTAAAGAGATCGACCTGCTGAGAACAACAGTCAAGGTCCCGGGCAAGAGGCCCCCGAGAGCCACTGTAGTCAACGCTCCGACTGCCAGCCCCAAAACCAACGGCCTGACCAAGGACAGGAGCAATTTACAGCTCTCTGGCAACCAGGGTAAGTCACCCCTCGCCACACCATGTCAGTGGTAATGCTGTGTCTGGTTACACTTCCTGGTGGAATGTTATCCGTGGCGAAGAAGCTGAAGTGCCGATTGGAGTCGAGGCATTCACTGGGTTCTTGTCAATGGTGCTGTAAAATTGGTCCATTGTACATACTGTTTGCTGGTTTGGTGCTGGTGCACGCAGTCAGGTAATGTGTGCAGCTGCGCTGTGTGCAGTGCAGTGCTGGGGTATGGGCCAAATCAATAGATACTATTGATCGATAGATACCTGACCACTGTATGATATCAGAGGTGTGTCAGTCCTGGTGGATGTGGTGTTAGTGAATGTTAAAATAATAATAATAATACTTGCATTTGATTTATGGAGTCCTGTAGCTCAGTGGTTACAGCACTCGCCTCGCAAGCGACAGGACCTGGGTTTGATTCCCGGCAGGGCGAAACTTTGGGCAAGTTTCCTTACTCCACACACCTCTGTTCACCTGGCAGTAAGTAGGAACTCGGTTGTCAGTCGATTGGTGGATCGCTTTCCCGGGGTAATAATCCCTTACAAAAAATAATAATAATAATTTGGTCACGCAATCCACGACTGTTTGTGGGACACTGCTGTCTGCAATTGGCTGCCGAGTTTCGTCCACAAAACACACAGTCAATTAATTTTACAGTGTATTGTGTGAAGCGCTTTGAGACGTCTAGAAAGACGTGATAAGGCGCTATATCAAATGCAAGGATTATTATTTATTATTATATAGCACCTAGGAAGACAGTGGAAGCAGAGTTATTTCTTTCAGTACAAAATAATATCTTGGGATACAGTATATAGTTTGGGACACGACATGTCAAGCGGCTGTTAGATTGGTGGAAGGTGAACTGGATGGACATTGGCTCTTTCTCTATGTTCTTATGTTAATTGCAGGTAGGGGAGTTCTACTTTCTACTCCGAGCCCTGACTTGGAGCCTCTGTGGTGGCTAGAGGCAGAGCAAGGTGGATTACGAGCTAGTCGTGCAGGGTTGATGGCACAGTGGCATCCCAGTCACATTGTTGCTCGCCCACAAAGGTTAATTAGGCTGGAGAGCGGGAACGAGCTGCGAATGGGGCGTGAGAGAGCGTGGTTTGTATCCGAGCTCACAAACAATTAACCTTCTAAACAAAGCCTCGGTGTGTGGGAGGGGAGTGGGCAATCTGTTATAGCCTCCCTGACGTTCAGAACTCCTCTCCGCCACGCTGCCTCTTCTGCTAGATTACTGGGGAGGCGTTGTTAACTCTTTCTGTGCCAGGCCTATACCAGCACTTCACTGTGGTGTGTAGTCATTAATAATAATAAGCCTTGCATTTGATATAGCGCCTTATATCAAATGACTGTTTGTGGGACACTGCTGTGCGCAATTGGCTGCCATGTTCCACCCACAAAATATACAGTCAATTCTCTTTACAGTATATCCTGTGAAGCGCTTTGAGATGTCTCGAAGATGTGATAAGACTCTATATCAAATGCCAGGATTATTATTATCACATTGTTGAGCGCTTCACAGAATACATTGTAAAGTGAATTGACTTCACTTTACAATGTATTATGTATTTGTGGGCGAAACGCAGCACCAATTGCGCACAGCAATTGTTGCATTCTTCCTCCCATTGACCCTGACCCCTTCCAGCGATGTCCCCGGCGACGACAAAAGTGCCCAACCCCTCACAGGCAGTCAGCACCTAGTCAGAGCCAGGCCAGGCTGTGCGCTCACTAAATGGGACGTTGTTTGCAGTAATCCTTGTGTAACACTGACCTTCAAAGAGCTTCATGGGGAATCGCTGTCAAGTACAGTGACTGTCTGTTTGTAAGCAAATGCAGCAGCTAATTTGCACACAGCAAGATCCCACACACATAGCTCTGAAATAAATGACCAATTAATCTGGGATTGGTGACCAGGGCAGCGGGAGGAACTCCCTCCTCTTTTCACTCAGTAGCTGACTGGAGCTGTGGGTAATGATGGAATGAGGTAGGTACGAAAATAGAGCCCAAGGCAGGGACCTTGAGCTCACAATCTCACTGACACACGCTCCAGTGTACAACTGGGGGTAGCCTTGCTTCTCACAGCTGAAGTCTTTCAACAACAACAATAAATTGCATATATAATAATAATAATAATCCTTGATTTGATATAGCCCCTTAATCACGTGTTCGAGACGTCTCAAAACACTTCACAGAATATAATGTAAAGTGAATTGACTGTATATTTTGTGGGTGATACACAGCAGCCAAATGCACACAACAGTGTCCCACAAACAGTGGTGGAGTGAGTGACTAAATTATTATTATTTCTTTTAAGGGATTTTTACCTCCAGAAAGTGATTTGCCAATTGACCGACAATCGAGTTTCTACTAACTGCTGGTAAACAGAGGCGTGTGGAGTAATTGGGAAAGTGAAGGAAGTTTGTCTGTGTCCTGGCCAGTTCATCGGTCAGTCACCTCATGCATTTTGACTAATCGTTCCCCTCCCCACTTCTCTTCAGCTCCCACCTCAGCTCGGGTGCCGAGCCAGGACTGTTAAGCGCCTTGGGACACCCTCCCAATGTGAAAGGCGCTGTGTAAATGTAAATTTGTGGAGTCCTGTATCTTAGTGGTTAGAGCACTTGCCTCGCAAGTGAGAGTGTCCAGGTTCGGTTCCTGGGCAGAGCGAAACCTTAGGCTAATTTCCTTACTCTGTTTACCGAGCAGTAAGGAGGAACCCAGTCGTTTGGCCATCACGTTTCACCCACAAAATATACAGTTAACTCACTTTACAATATATTCTGTGCGGCGCTTTGAGACGTGTCACCGTCATGATAAGGCGCTGTATCAAATGCGAGGATTATTACTATTTTTATGAATTTGTATTGTTTTGCATGTTTGTGGGACCTTTTAGTGAACAAAATGGCTGCCACGTTTGCCTGGGAATAACTGGTGTGAATCACACTGAGACACTTGGATAGGGAATTGCTAGTTCTTTCTTCAACTTGTGCCTTCCCTTCCTGCCTGGTCCACAGTCAGCCTGTGCCAGGAATTAGCTACAGGGCTCCGGGTCAGTCAGAAGGCATTGCTTAAGATGAAGGCAGGCGCGGGCGGGGGCTGGTGTGGTGTGGTGCGTGCCCAGCGGGGCGGCTGAGTGCAGGGAAACGGCCGACCTGTTGCGGATCAGCTTGACTCAGAAGCCGGTTGTTGTTCAGCAGAGGCCGGCGATCTGTTAGACAGGGACCCGTGACTGTGTGCGGTACAGAGGCCACGAATTACAAGGAGAGGGAGATGGGAACGCATTAGCGGTAACGCCTCATTATCCCAGTGTGTGTGTAATGGCGGCAGCACTACAGGGGCCCTGTGTGTGTGTCGCGCCTCATGAATCCCCGGCAACAAAATTCTGTGGCCGGCTGATGGCAATTTGGATGTGGGGTGGGGGGGGGAGGGGGAGAACGCGTCCTTAACTGTAATTCCAGATTCAGAGGGAACTAAACGGGCAAGGATCGCTTTTCCGGGGGTAATAATTCCTTCCTCCAAAAAAAACCAATGACAATTTGGTCACTCAGTCCACGCCTGTGTGTGGGACACTGCTGTGCGCCATTGGCTGCCGTGTTTGTTCACAAAATATACAGTCAATTCACTTTACAGTGTATCCTGTGAAGCGCTTTGAGACGTCTCGAAGACGTGATCAGGAGCTGTGTCAAACACCAGCATTATTATTATTGTTATTATTAAGTGTGAGAGAGTGTCACAGACCAGGCACCAGGGTTACAGCAAGGAGTCAACAAGGAGGAGGGGGATCTGGGATGTTATTATTTAATATTAAGAATAATCCACACATTTGATCCTCCACTTCTCGGGGAAATGCTGTACTGTATAGTGACTGTGTATTTGTTACACAGAGTAATTTATGCAGCACAGAAACAGACTACTTGTGTTTACACTCCACACGGGTCTCCTACTCCCCTCTACTCTCTTCTTCCCCATTTATGCACGTAACGGCCTTTTTACAGTTAGAAGGTGCCCACCCGCTCCCCCTCAGCACTGCACTGGAGGGTTAGCCTGGCCTGTGAGCTTAAAGTCTCTGACGTGGAGCTCGAATCCACAAGCTTCTGACCTCCGGCGGAGGAGAGCGTGTGAGTGACTGAGCCGGGCTGGATTCCATGATACTCTAATACTGTATTAATTTGCCTGGAGCAGTGACCGACCGCTACTGCCCTCCTGTGGAAGGAATCTGATAACAGTAATAATATAATTATTAATAATAATAATCCTTGTGTTTGAAGTAGCGGCTTATCACATCGTTGAGACGTCTCAAAGTGCTTCAATGTAGGGAAACCTGCGTAAGGTTTTGTCCCGCACGGGAATCAAATCCAGGTCCTCTCGCTGGTGAGGGAGTGCTTTGGGACGTCCTCCCGACGTAAAAGGCACTCTATAAGTGTAATTTTGTTGTTGTTGTTGTCTAACCACTATGGGACTCCACAGTACAGTAATAGCCTTGTGTTTGATCCAGCACTGAGTTTCCTAACTCCACACACTTCTGTTTACCAGCAGTAAGAGGAACCCAGTTGTTAGTCAATTGGTGGATCGCTTTTCTGGGGGTAATAATCCCTTCAAAAAAAAATTAAAATAATAATTTGGTCACTCAATCCACGACTGTTTGTGGGACACTGCTGTGTGCAATTGGCTGCCGCGTTTCACCTACAATCAATTCACTTTACAATGTATTCTGTGAAGCGCTTTGAGACGTCTCAATGACACGATAAGGCACTGTATCAAAAGCAAGGATTATTATTATTCAAAATGCTCTGTGAAAAGGCTCTCTCTCTCTCTTTGACCTTTGGTCAGCACCTCAACCTGCCCTCCTCTCCTCCCATCTCAGCGATTCCCAGCATTGTGAAGCACTGTGATCCTTCCGTCCTAAGTGAAAGGTGCTGTGTATGAGCAGTGAGATTAGTGTACAGTTTGAAGTTGGAGACTCTGAAATGAAATCAGGTTTAAATGATTTTGCTGATAAATAGACTGGATGAATAATTTCTGAATAGCGTAATTTTTCATTGATTACCCTGTGCGTTTGAAACCTTTCACGCCGGCACGGTTCTGTGAAATAGCTTTCAAAAACGCCAGCCTTTTAACGTCAAAATTATACCACTGTTGATTTTCAATTTGTTTTTTAATGCTGTGGTATTGAGTCACTCTGGCAAGCCGTCAATATTTTCTTTGGTCCATTACATTAAAAAGATCGGTTCCCTTCTCGTTTCGCTCTCTGTGTGTTCCTCCTCTTCTTTCTCTCTTTTTTGTGTCTCTTTCTATCTTCCTCTCCCTTCCCCTCTTTATAATACTTTCTCTATCTCCTTCTCGTTTCACTTTCTCTTTCTGTCCCCTCACCCTTCCTACATTTATCTCTCTCCTATTGTTTCTCGTTATCTCACTTTTTTTCTCTGCCTCATCCTCTCACTTTTTCTCTCCCACTCTTTCCCCCTTCATCTCCTTATTCCTCTTAACTCTAGCTATCTCTTTCTCTCCCTGCTTTCTCTTCTCTTTCACTTCCTCTCTTTTTCTTTATCCCTGCTTCTTTAGTTGTCTATATCTCCTTCTCCGACTCTTTCTTCCTCTTTCTCTCTCTCTCTCTTCCTCTTTTCTCTCTTCCTCTCTCGCTCCTTCTCTCTCCTCCCTTCTCCTTTTCTTGTTTTCTTTCTTGCTCTTTCTCTCTCTTTCTCTCTTTCTCTAATTCTCTCTCTCTCTTCCTCTGTGTGTGTGTGTATCTCTCTGTGCCTTTGTCTCTCGCTGTATTCTCCCATAAAATACACAGTCACTACAGTAAAAAAATCATTTAAGTGCTTTGAGATGTTTGATGTGATGAGGCACTATCTCAATTGCAATGATTATTCTTCTCTCTGTTTATCTCTGTATCTCTCCCTCCCCACTGTCCTTTATCTTTCTCTGTATCTGTGTGTGTGTATGTGTACCTTGCTCTGTATCTGTGTGTGTGTTTCTCTTTCTCTCTCTCTCTTTGTGTCCCTGTACCTCACTATGTATTTATGTCTGTGTGCGTTTCTCTCTTACTCCGTATCACTATCTCTTTGTCTCTTTATATCTGACTCTTTATCTCTCCCTTCTTCTCCCCTATCTCTCATTTTGTGTGTGTGTGTGTGTCTGTGTCTCAGTATTTCTCTGTATCCCTCTCTCTCTCGTGCACGCGCTCCCCCTGTCTCATTGCTCTTTTCCAAGAGTCCCCTGGTGAGAAATGAAAGATTAATTTAGTCGGGTCTAACAGGCTAATTACCGATACTAATTAGAGCTAATTACTGGAAAGACACTGTTATTACTTTCTATGATCGGCGAGAATTGGGTTTAATAACATTAACACGGTCGCGGCTCGCCTCTGCTTCAGGAGAAAGAAAAGTTGAATGGCAGACGTTAAATATCGGACACCCAGTGATTTACCTCTTTGTTTAGTTAACATGAATAATAATATTAATCCTTTCATTTGATATAGCGCCTTATCACGTTCTTCAAGACCTTCCAAAATGCTGAATTAATTGTATATTTTGTGGGCGAAACGCAGCAGCCAATTGCACACAGCAGTGCCCCATAAACAGTCAGGATTGAGTGACCAAATTATTATTATTAATATTTTTTTGAAGGGATTATTACTTCCAAAAAAGCGATCCACTAATCGACTAACAACCGGGTTCCTATTTGCTGCTGGGTAAATAGAGCCATGTGGAGTAAGGAAACTAGCCCAAGGTTTCGTCCTGTCCGGGAATCGAACCTGGGTCCTCTCGTTGTACTGTGTGTAGCAGTGAGTTGGGGTGAAGGGGGGGCAAGCACCCTGAACTGGGCTGTTAGTCGGTTGGGGGGGGGGGCTGCGAGCACCCTGAGCTGGACTGCGGGGGGGGAGGTTTGGGGGGGGTGAGCACCCTGAGCGTGGGTGTGGAGGGGGATGGGGTAACTCACCATCTGTACTCTCCGATCACACTTCTAAATCAAAAGTGATTGCTTGAAGTGGCTGCTAATTTTTCAAGGGCTCTGCAGAAAAAAGGGCATCTTTGAGCCTGCGATTAGAATATCTGAGGATGAGAACTCGGAGATACTTTAATTTCCAGCCAGATAATGGGAAATCAGGTGAGCTTTCTGTCGGAATATTTTAAGCTGATTTTCGCCAACCGATTGACTTAATTACCATAATGAGAGGGAGTGGAGACAGCGCCGGCTCTTACACGTGGAGTGAAGGAGCCCTGGCTGTGGTATAGCTGCTCCTCTCGCCCAGCTCCAACCACACAAAGAGGCCATTCGGCCTATCATGTCTGAGCCTGCTCTCTGACAGAGCTCTCTGATCAGTCCCACTCCTCTGCCCTTCCTATCTCTCCCTCTCTCTCTCCCCCAACCCCAAACACTTTTATATTTTTTCTTTTTCAAATACGTCCTTTTATTCCTTTTTGTGGTCCCATATTGGAGTCCTGCAGCTTAGTGGTTAGCACGCTCGCACAGAAAGGACCTTGGTTTAACATCTCACAAGACATCCTCCCGATGTGAAAGGCACGTGGAGTCTTGTAGCTCAGTGATTGGAGGACTCACCTTGCAAGTGAGAGGACCCAGGTTTGATTCCTGGGCAGGGCGAAATCTTAGGCAAGTTTCCTTACTCCACACGCCTCCGTTTACTTAGCAGTGAGTAGGAACCCGGTTGTTAGTCGATTGGTGGATAGCTCTCTGGGCTCCAATAATNAAAAAAATTGGTCATTCAATCCACGACTGTATGTGGGACACTGCTGTGCGCAATTGGTTGCCATGTTTTGAAACAAAATATAAAGTCAATTCACTTTACAGGATATTCTGTGAAGCGCTTTGAGACGTCTCAACGATGTGATAAGGTGCTATATCAAATGCAAGGATTAATATTGTTGTAAATAGCGATCACAGTGTTGGTCAGACACTCCACATCTGAGTGTAAAACAAATATTCCTAACCTCCTTTTATTTTGATGATCTTATCAAATGCAAGGATTATTATTATTAAATCGATGCCTCCTAGTTAACAACTGATCGACCAGTGTGTTAGAGGTTGCTTATTTCTGTGAGGGGGACAGACACTGAAAGCAGCCATAGAGGGAGGAAGACTGATTTAAGTTAAGTTACAATGAAAGCCGGCACTGTGCTTCGGTAACTAGTCAATGTCACAGCTTAATTGAAAAATATTGTGTCCTGTAGGAGACAGCGCCACGGGCTAATTTTACATTAATGGGAAGAAAGACAGTGCGGCAACATTAACCCATCAATGCCTGGTCAGGTCACCAGAGGCATTTGACAAGGCTCTTTGGCCCATCTGATCGCCTTCCAGAATCCACACCAACCACTACTCCCATCACAGATACGAGCTGTTTCTCTCACCCTCCTACCCTCACCCTCCTTGCCCTCCACCCCTCTTGAGACGACCTCTTGACCTGAAAGATGCTATACAAATGTAATTGTTGTTCCATTTCAGTCCACTATCCCAGCCTCAACCACTCTCCCTGACCCTAACCCTAAACCTGTTCCAGCTCATATTACCCTTCAAATGTTTCCCAGTGTCTAATCTGAAAATGCCCCTCACCCCTGATCCTGTGTTGGTGTCTTACTTTATCTGAAGGTATTGTGGCTTCACTTTCTCAAACTGATTCAATATTTTTTGCAAACAAAATATATAGTCCATTCACAGGAGCTAGAAGCGGGACGATGGAGTCCTGTAGTGCAGTGGTCAGAGCAATCACCTCGCAAGCGAGAGAACGTGGGTTCGATTCCTGGTAGGGAGAAACGTCGGGCAAGTTTCCTTATTCCACACGCCTCTGCTTACCGAGCAGTAAGCAGGAACCTGCTTGTTAGTCGATTGGCGGATTGTTTTCCGGGGGTAATAATCCCTCCAAAAAAGAATAATAATTTGGTCACTCAATCCAGGACTGCTTGTGTGACACTGCTGTGCACAAATGGCTGCCATGTTTCATCCACAAAATGTACAGTAAATTCACTTCACAGTATATTCTGTTAAGCGGTTTGAGAAGTCTTGAAGACATGATAAGGTGCTGTATCAAACGCAACATACCCAACATTTTGCCCTGCCTGAAATCGAACCCAAGTCTCTCGCTTGCGAGGCAAGTTCTCTAATCACTAAGCCATAGGTCTCCACTGTACAGGCAGACTGCACCTCGATTTTAACATCTCAAAGTCCCAGACGTTAGGCTCGAACTCACAACCTTCTGACGGTCTCAGCCCATAAAACCGTTGTCTTGAAGATAACGGAATTACCTACCTTTAATTCAGCCTCAATTTAGAATCCGCCTTTTTTTTAAGAAAGTGCAGATAAACAGCTTCCGGTTAAGGGTTGAATTTAAGACACTTTCACAGTCTGAGCTATTTGAGATGCTAAACCGAGGCCCCACCTGTGCCCTGTTCCCAGCACCTTGGGACATCCTCCTGACGTGAAAGGTGCTCTATAAATGTAATTTTGTTGTTGTTGTCCAGTTGATTGTTAAAGATCCTGCAGCGCTGTTGGAAAAGAGGAGGGAGTTTCTCTCTCTCCCGGTGTCCTGGCCGACAGCTGTTTGCGGTGTGCAAATTGGCTATGTTTCACCCACAAAATACACAGTCACTACATTTTTATAGTATATCTTGTGAAGCACATTGGGACATCCTCCTGATGTGAAAGGCGGTATATCAAATGCAAGGATGGTGATTAGTATTATCTGAAATTTTAAGGCGATGATCTCAAGACTGAGACTATGAGCAATTTCGGGCGCAGGTTCTGAATTTGGAGTCATTTGAGCTCTGAATAGGAATGATGTTTTGAGGGGACCCATCGCAATGTTTTATTTTATAAACCAAAATCTCCAGAGTCAAGACATTAACTTCAAAAAAAGGTCGATAAGTGAGTCAAATGGTTGTGGGCAAATGTGCAATTGAGTTAACTGGAATTGGCGTTGCTGGCAGGGTTAAGCTGCGACTATTCCTCGACAAGAGGAGAGATGACAGGCAGGGACTGCAGCAAGATAATTGCTGTCCTGAGTGTATCTTGTTAATTAAGGTCTAATTAGAGAGCGAGTCAGCGATATCACTTACACGTGTTGCTGTTAGCGCTAACACGAAGACGATGATATTTGGTTTATACTGACTAAGCGCGGGTGCACTGGGAGACAGGATGGGAAGGAGCCCAAGCAGAACTGATAGGAACATGCAAGCTATCATTAAAATCTCTGCTTTTATTACTCGCTCGCATATGATTACCATCTGAAGAGCCATCACCCTGAAGGAATAGAGAGCGAGAGGCTTTGACTGTAACCCTTTGTGCCCCACACAGCAGCACAACCAGGGAGAAAAGGTTTGAAGTGAATGTTTCCCACTTGGGTCCGCAGTTGGTGTTGAATTCCTCCCTTGCTCTCTGCTCCCATCATTTCTGACTTGTTTCCAACCATCAGGACGGCTCCATGACATTCAGCCATGTCTGTAATGGAGCCCTCCCTGTTTAACCCTTTCTATACCACTTACAATATATTACTCCTTACATTCGGTACAGGACAATGCATCAGGACAAAATAATGATAATTTGGTCGCTCAATCCACAACTGTTTGTGGGGACGCTGCTGTGTGCAATTGGCTGCCGCGTTTCGCCCACAAAATATACAGTCAATTCACTTTACAGTATATTCTGTGAAATGCTTTGAGACGTGTTGATAAGTGATAAGGCGCTGTATCAAATGCAAGGATTATTTTTATTTATTATATTTACATAGCACCTGTCATATCAGGAGGACGTCAAAGCGCTTCACAGGATATACTGTTAAATGTAGTGACGGTGTGTTTTGTAGGTGAACACAGCAGACAATTTTTGCACAGACAACGTCACAACAACAACAACAAAGGGAATGTCAAATTTTATCTGGGGGATTGTCCAGCAGCGTTGCGGGATCCTTTAACATTCAATATCTGACCAGGGCACAGATGGGGAGTGAGGTTTAAAGTCTCTTGCAGACGACTCTTGTGTAAAAGTAGTGTCTGTGCAGCCTGAACCTATTCCCCGCCCATTATCTCCTCTGCTGTAAAATTCTACGATCCACAGTAAGTCACAGTTGTAATCAAATCCATCATTGCACTTGTGTTAACCCTGAGAAGAACAGGGCAGAGAGATTAATATTTAATTTTTTTTACAATCTATTTCCTTTCCTGATTGGTAGTAAAGTCACTGAACACGCCCTGGAGAAATCCCAGTGACACAGCCACAGAGACCAGCATTTAAAGCCCCCACCGCAGGAGGCCATTCAACTCATCACGGCTGTGCCAACTCTCCAAAGCCTCTCTCGCTTTCCCGCTCCCTTTCCCTTTCTCCCTCACCCCCCGCATCTGCCCTGGTGAGGATGAAGAGGTGCCTGTCTCTCTGGCCGTGGAGTTCTTGTCCAAACACCACCCAGTCCCCTTCACACTAACCTCACCCTCAGACCCAAACACTTCTGTGGCCTTTGTTTTTGATTAGCCAGTTGTATGATGCACATGGAAACTGTGCGTCATGGGTGTGTGCAGTGGGGTAACTGCTGGATTCTAACCAGCTAAAACCATTGAGAGCTTACCATGGTTTGTCCAGCTTAGGACCACCCTCCCCGTTAGGGCTTTGGCTGTGGGGTTACCAGGAGCTGAGGGGGAGGATTCCCGGCCCCCAGTGACTGGTCGGCCCTTTAGGTCCTGCTGATGGGCCGGGCCGGGCTGTGCTATCATCAGCAGTGAGTGCCCTGGGATACTGTGGACCAGGAGCTGGACTCGTCAGAGAGGGTGGACTCGATTCCGTTGCCCAACACGTCACCTTTCAACCAGGACTACCCCGGCCTTACACCCCCCCTTAGCCTTAGCCCAGGTCTGTCTCTGACAGACACACATACCACACGCACATCCACAACACATACAGTCTCTTTCTCTATTGCCGTCTTTCTCTCTGCCCCTCTTGCTTCTCTCTCTCTCGCTCTCATTAACTCTTTTTCCGCTTTCTCTCTCTCTCTCCCCCCCCCCCCCCCCCAGTCTCTCTTCTCGCCCTTGTTGTGTGTGGCTGGGATATCTTCCCTCAGCTCAGCAAAATAAAACAATCTTTTTTTACTCCCGCGAATCCACTTGTGAGAGATTGCAATCTGAATGCGTGCTCGACACATTCATCAACCTTTATTTCTCTTTCTGTGCGTGGCAGTAAAAAAGCACTTAAATGCACATCAACAGCGTAACAGTCATTTCTGGGCATGTTTCGTCCCCTTGTAGTTGTCATTAGTGTTGGTCTCCCCCCCCAACCCCCCCCCTGCGTTCTCCCATGGGCTTTCACTGTTTAAAGAGTGCTTTTTATGATCATTACTGGAGTCTGACTGCGCAGGCTACGATTTGCAGATGAGAAGGGGCTCATTTATAACTGTGAAAAACTATCAATTTCACAAAGGCTGATGCCAGGACTTCATCATCGAAGCCATCAGCGCCCCACTGAAAGGGAATTAATCAGATTGTTAGCACTGCCGGAGGTGATGGCAGGAGCGGGCACCCTCACAGGACAGTAATGATGTCACCCCCACATTAATACATCACAGCCCTTCCTCTGACAGCCGTGAGGACACAGGCTGAGTGGCCACTAAACAGCGCGGCACTGCGTCAAACCTTAGCGGGCAGCTCTCTCCTGCACTCTCACGTGCTCGCACACTCTCGCTCCCAGTCGCTCTCTCTCACGCTCTCTTTTTCACCCTCGCTCCCGAGTCTCATTTTGTCTCTCCCCCACACTCCCACACTGTCTCTTGCTCTTCCACTAACCATCTTCCCCACACTCTCCCTCACTCGCTTCCCCCTTCCGCTCACTCTCACCTTTTTTGCCTACAAATACACAGTCCCCACAGTTGCCAGCAATTCCTTGGAAGTGTTTTGCAACGTTTCAATATTAAAGTCCTGTATCTTCGTGGTTAAAGCACTCGCCTTTGCAAATGTGAGGACCCGGGTTTGATTCCTGGGCAGCGCAAAACATTGGGCAAGTTTCCTTACACTGCTCGCCTCTGTTCACCTTGCAGTAAGTAGGAACCCGGTTATAAGTCGATTGGCGGATCGCTTTTTTGGGGGTAATAATCCCTTTTGAAAAAAGTGTGGTCACGACTGTTTGTGGGACGCTGCTGTGTGTAATTTGCTGCTGTGTTTCACCCACAAAGTATATAGTCACTACACTTTACAGTATATTCTGTGAAGCGCTTTGAGACACCTCGAAGACGTGATAAGGCTCTATATCAAATGCAAGGATTATTATTATTATAGTATAAAGTATAAAAAGGGAAAGGTCATTGTCATGGGGTCTGCTCTCTCCCCCTCACCCCGAGGGGGGGCAGTGAATACCCCCAGACCCCAGCGAGGGGGTTCGGGTTCTCACCTCCATCCCGCAGCCTGCTGATGTGCTAATTGACCTGACATTGTATTTATCTGCATTTATAAAACCTCTTTGCTCAAAATCAGCATTAAGTTAAGATTTTAAGAGGTGCTTTTTTTTCCGCGGTGCTAAATTGAATGTCAGCATTTGATTTTTGCTTCTGGTCTGTAATGAAATTTGACATTTAGTGTTCAGTGCTGCATTCCGAGCTTAGGAGCTTGATTAGGGAGCTGTAATTGAGAGTAATTAGAGATGTCTGCCATTCCGGCTAATTCCGCTATTAATTGTAACAGATGATGTGATTGAAGAGAAGTGTTGAGTCGCGTTGCCAAGGGGCCTGAAGTGACTGAGAACTGAGAGATCCCTCCCTGATATCACAGGCACGTTTAGTTTAGTGAGAGCCCGTCTCGAGGTTAGAGTGTCTCTCCTCCACCCCCCACCCCCCACCCCACCGGACTCGTTTACTGGTATCTTTGCTCTTTCTCCCCCCTCCCCCCACACGCACTTTACGAAGTCTAATTCAGGGTCCTGTAGCGTAGGGTTAGCGCTCGCCTCGCAAGCGAGAGGACTCCTCCGTTTACCAGTTGTTAATCGATTGGCGGATCGCTATTCGGGAGTAATAATCACTCCAAAAAATAATAATAATTTGGTCACCAATCCACGCCTGTGTGTGGGGACACTGCTGTGCGCAATTGGCTGCTGCGTTTTGCCGACAAAATATACAGTCACTGCACTTTATAGTATATTCTACGAAGCACTTTCAGACATCTCAATGACGTGATATGGTGCTATATCAAATGCAAAGGTTATTGTTACAATTATTATTTTGTTCTCAGACGCTCTCTCACACACACTCTCTCCTCACTCTGCACTGTACCTGTATCAATTGTTTCTAATTCACACAACCAATTAGAGGCCCTGAGCTCCGTCCCTCAGATGAGACGTTAAACCTCACTCCCCGTCTGTGCTCTGTTCAGGCGGACGTTAAAGATCCCGCGACGCTGTCGGGAAAAGAGAAGGGAGTTTCTCTCTCTCTCTCTGTATCCTGCCGACAATTCCCCAGATACAATCACTCGCTCATTTTTTACTGTTCTGGGTCATTCCTATCAGCAAAGTGTTTGCCCATAAAAGTGACTAAATGAAGCTGAGAGGGGTTAAGGCGTGACTTGGCCATGAAGGGGTAAATAGTAATTGATTATACCTACTGGTGGCTCAGCAGTCAGGAGAGGCACAAATTTAAAATACTCACAAACAGGAATTAAGTGTAGTTCTGTATCTTAGTTGTTAGAGGACTCGGAGCATTCCTGGGCAGAACAAAATCTTAGGCAAGTTTCCTGACTCCACACTCCTCTGTTTACCAGCAGTAGGTAGGAACCCACTTGTTAGTCAATTGGCGAATTGCTTTCCGGTGGTAATAATGCCCTCAAAAATAATAAGTTGGTCACTCAATGCCCGCCTGTTTGTGGGACACTGCTGTGCACAATTGGCTGGTGTGTTTTGCCCACAAAATTTACAGTCAATTCGCTTTACAGTATATTCCGTGTAGCGTTTTGAGACGTCTCAATGATGTGATAAAGCGCTATATCAAATGCAGGATTATTATTATAAAAACTACACAGAGAGTGGTGTGGATGTGGTATTCTTTGCTGTAAACTAGAGTTTGTAAATTCCTTTAAAAGAGAATTAGATTCTTGAAAAAGAGCAATATAATAATAACAATAATTCTTGTATTTGGGTCAGCGCTCTATCACATTGTCGAGACGTCTCAAAGCGCTTCACAGAATATATTGTAAAGTGTAGTGACTGTGTATTTTTGTGGGTGAAATGCGGCAGCCTATTGCGCACAGCAGTGTCCCACAAACAGTCGTGGATTGATTGACCAANTTTTTTGGAGGGATAATCACCCCCAGAAAGGGACTCGAACCTAGGTCCTCTCGCAAGGCGAGTCCTCTAACCACTACACTGCAGGACTATTGAAGGGCGTGGGGCGGGAGGGGAAAATGGGGTTAGCCGGTGCGGAGAGTGGGGAGGTGATCACCAGGGTGACTTACTGATTCAGCACACTGTGAACCTGTGCTGAACACTGTGCTAGTCTAAGGCTGGTATAGCACAAAGCTGTTACCAGCTGCTCTCTGAACAGATCCCTTGGGACAAATCACTGCTAAATACACGTGCTTGAGATGAAGAAACCTGGAAAGACTTAACACAGGAAAGTCTACAGCGCAGCCTGTTCCCATGGTGAGCAGGTGCTGGTCCCCCCGTCCCCAGCCCCTGTGCTGGGCCCCGGCCACGCTGTACATCAATGAGGAAATCCACACACGTAACTGGCATTGTAGCTCAGTGGTTAGAGCACTCGCCTCGCAAGCGAGAGGACCTGGGGTTAATTCCCTGGCAGGGCAAGTTTCCTTACTCCACACGCCTCTGTTTAACTAGCACTAAGGAGGAACCCAGTTGTCAATTGGTGGATTGCTTTCCGGGGTTAATAACTCCCTCCACCCCAAAATAATTGGCTATCGCGTTTCGCCCACAAAATCCCATCATTGTATTTTATAATATATTCTGTGAAGCGATTTGAGATGTGCTCACGATGTGATAAGTTGCTGTATCGAATGCGGGGATCATTATTATAATTTTTATTTGAAATTTTGCCCCTGGTGCAGGTCTAGAACCCGGAACCCTTGGCCCTCAGGCCAGCACGGTGCAGGCTGGTAATGAGGGAGCCATTAAGTGACCAGGTTCAGGGCTTGGTGCGAGGAGCTCAGTCACTGATTTCTTTTCTAACTTGTACAAGTGAGGACGGGATTGTTAGCGGCTGGGCTGATAACCGCATCCATTATCATCTGATTACATTAGTTTCCCTGTTACTTCTGTGCACCCGCCTGTACACAGCAAAGTAATGGGAAACTGGGAAAACAATTTAAGCATCAATCAAGGCAGCCAGAGGAGAAGTGATTCTCGGAGATCATTTATTTCAGCGAGCGAGACAGCGTTAATCTACTGACAGAAACTCACACAACAACATCACTGACATGGCTGCAGCAATGTGGCGTTTCCACTCTTCTATTCTATTTAAGAACACGTGTAAGCAGCTGACAGATTCCAGAGGGATGTGCGGCTGTATTTACATACCTACCATGAGCCGTGTGATTAATCTGCTCGGCTCGAGAGTTTACAGTACAAACTGTACTGGAGTGTCCAACGTTTAGCTGGTAAACGCAAGAAATGAAAGCCTCACTTAAGTCACATAGTCACGGAATCCTGTAGCTCAGTGGTTAGAGCACTCGCCTCACAAGCGAGAGGACCTGGGTTCGATTCCTGGGCAGGGCAAAACATTAGGCAAGTTTCCTTAATCCACACGCCTCTTGTTTTCCTATGAGTAAATAGGAACCCGGTTTCTAATCAATTCATAGATCGCTTTTCCGGGGATAATAATCCCTTCCAAAAAATAATAATAGTAATTTGGTCACTCAATCCATGACTGTCTGTGGGACGCTGCTGTGCGCAATTGGCTGTCGCGTTTCGCCCACAAAGTATACAATCAATTCACTTTACGGTATATTCTGTGAAGCGCTTTGAGACGTCTCAAAAACATGATAAGCCACTATATCAAATGCAAGGAATATTATTATTATTATTATTATCATCTCTATGTAGTCGTTCAGTCTAAACACTGATCACCACCCCTCTCCCCAGTCAGATACGGTGATCATTGTGGGATTTATTCCCCACAAAACTGCTTTTATTTGCTAGAAAGAAGTTGATTTATTAATAGCATTTTATACGTCCAGGTGCCCCAAAAGTTCTTTACACCAATTACTACCAAGTGTAGTGACTGTGAACATGCGTGCAAAGTCCCACATACAACACTGAAGTGAGCAAGTGATTCTATCAGGAGGATTGTCGGCCAGGACACCGAGAGAGAGAGAGAGAGAGAGAGAAACTCCCTTCTCTTTTCGAATCATGTGACAGGAGCTTTAACATCCCCATGAACAGGCAGACAGATTTAACGTCGCTCTCTGAAAGATGGTGACTCCCATAATATGGAGCTTCCACCCACGTTCCTGTACCTTTTATATTTTTCCCTGTCAAATGCGTATCCAGTTCCCTTTTAAACCTACAATCTCAGCTTCAACAAGTCCTGTGTTCATTCAACATTCAGTCAATGAAGGCCTGTAGCGTATTGGTTAGAGCACTCACCTCGCAAGCGAGAGGACCTGGGTTTGATTCCCAGCAGAGTGAAACATTGGGAAAGTTTCCTTACTCCACATGCCTCTGTTCACCAGCAGTAAATAGGAACCCGTTGTTAGAAGATTGGCAAATCGCTTTCCAGGGGTAATAATCCCTTCCAAAAATAATAATAATTTGGTCACTCAGTCCACGGCTGTTTGTGGGACGCTGCTGTGCGCTATTGGTTGCCGTGTTTCCCCACAAAATATACAGTCAATTGACATTCCAGTATATTCTGTGAAGCACTTTGAGACGTGTCGAAAACATGATAGGGGGCTATATCAAGTGCAAGGATAATTATTATTATTATTACATAGAGGTGGCGGGCGGTGCTGGGTGTGTGAGAAGCCACTCATTCTCAGAGAGATGTAAATGCGGAGGCAGTGGCTCAGAACCACTGGCAGATCTCCTCCTCTTTAAAAGTTGGTTGTGGAGTGAGTGCAAATTACCATCAGTTTATCTCATTTAGCAGGTAATCACGGTCCGAGGACGCACTCCGAAATTGAATTTTAGCTGTTTTGAAGTGTCATAAATCAAAGGGCGCCTGTTGCACGGCAGCTTGAAGGATAAGTGGCAGCAGCAGATCTGGCCGCTCTAATCCTCTCACCGTCACTGACAGGCCACGCAGAGATAATGAACTTCTCACGTGCTTAAGAATGATGCAGGATGCATGCAGACTTTACTGACAGATTCTAATGCCCCTCTCAGCAGCTCTGAGAATGATGGGCTTTGTCTCAGTCTATCCTCCTCTTTAAAGCCGCCACACAATTGATGGCCGGTGCAGATTCGGTCCTGGGCCGGGCCTGGTGATTAATGCCGACTGCCAGCGTCTGTCATTAATGTCTGTCT
The DNA here is from genome assembly GCF_018977255.1 of Callorhinchus milii. Lineage (NCBI taxonomy): Eukaryota > Metazoa > Chordata > Chondrichthyes > Chimaeriformes > Callorhinchidae > Callorhinchus > Callorhinchus milii. The sequence goes on along the minus strand of NW_024704743.1, from coordinate 123,890,570 downwards.
TTAAAGCTGCGAAATTTTCATCTCGTCTGCATTTCAAATGACACTCGAGGTGCATCTAACAAGGGCCTGTCTGAGAGATACACAGCGATGCTGCCCTGATCACTGAACGCCCTGCTTCCCCCTAACATCGCACTTGCTCCAGGCACCCTTCACACTGTATGTCAGAGAGGTTTGTGTGTGTTGTCTGTGAGTCTCTCCCGGTGTCCTGGCCAACAATCTCCCAAATAAAATAGTGCTCATTCACTTCATGGCTGTGTAAGGGACATTACTGGGTGTAAATTGGCTGCTACAATTCTCTTTGACCGTGCCTTCAGCTCCCCTCTCGACTCTCTTCCCCCTCCTCGCTCCCTCCCTTCCCTCCCCTCACCCTGACCATTTCCCCCTCCTTGCTCCCTCCCTTCCCTCACCCTGACCATTTCCCCCCTCCTCGCTCCCTCCCTTCCCTCCCCTCACCCTGACCATTTCCCCCCTCCTCGCTCCCTCCCTTCCCTCCCCTCACCCTGACCATTTCCCCCCAATGCTCGGGTCATGACCCAACTGTGCAGCGCCTTGGGACGTCCTCCTGACGTGAAAGGCGCTCTATAAATGGAATCTTGTTGTTGTTGTTGTTGTACATTCACCCAGAAAACACAGTCACTGCACTTTACAGTAAATCCACTTCACAGTAAATTACAGTGAAGCACTTTGGAACGTACTCCACCGGCTCCAGGTGTCTGGAATTCCGCCCTGGCTGGACTGGGCCTGAAACCGATTTTTTAAAAAAAGATTTCCGCTGGCGTGTACCCTCTCTCCAGCCCACCTCTCCTGGCACGTGCCAACACTGCGCATTAGCGCCCACAGCTTCCCCCTCGCTGTCGGTTCTCTGTGCCTGGTGTCTACGTGGCTGAGTGATTGCTGTTTTTTACACAGCAGTAGAAATGCATACGCAATGCCGGTAAATTTATTACCAGTGAATTACCAATACGCATGTTTTGCATTCCAGGCATTGGAATTACACTCACACTAGGTCAGGCTCGCCAGAATACATCCCTCCCCATTAGCCCCGCTAGCCAGGGTTTATCTGTATATCAAATGTAAGGATTATTATTAATAATAATACTTGCATTTGATACAACGCATTATCACATTGTTCAGACATCTCAAGAGCTTCACAGAATTTGTTTCGCCGACAAACTACAGTCAATTCACTTTACAGTATATTCTGTGAAGCGCTTTGAGACGTCTCAAAGTCGTGATAAGGAGCTGTATCAGATACAAGGATTATATCGTTATTAATATATTGTAAAGTGGATTGTATATTTTGGGAGATAAGATGTTCCCAAACAGACAATGGACGGCCTGTCCACATTCCCACCATCTGAGTAGTTTAAGCAAACCAAGTTTGCTTCTCTTCCCCCCTTTGCACTCCCCCTACTCACAGCCAGTGTGAGACTATTGTAGAAGGAGATAAATTGTAAGACAATAAAAAGCTCACAGGCTAAGGTGTGGTGGGATTCTGGGGCTTGTGGGGTGTCGGTGGGGTGGGGTTCCCTCCAGAAAAAATAATGTGGTCACTCAATCCACGATGGTTTGTGGGACGCTGCTGTGAGCAATTAGCTGCCACATTTCGCCCACAAAATATACAGTCAATTCGCTTTACAGTCTATCCTGTGAAGCGCTTTGAGACGTCGCGAAGGCGCGATGAGGCGCTGTATCAAATGTAAGGATTATTATTATTTTTAAGACTAACATTGCACTGGGAGTTTGGGGCTGCGAGTGGGGAATTGCTGTTCTGCCCTGAGCCACAGGAGGGCGCCATTGAGTGGTGGCTGCCCGGCTCCCAGTGAGGCAGGTCACAACAGCACAGGACCTGCTCTGAAACAGGTCCATCGCAGTGCTCGGGCAAACCCCCCCCTGCGAGGCTCCGCTGGCGGGTGTCTCCCCGGCTCAGCCGGTCACATTCTCACCTCCGGGTTAGCAGTTCACGGGTTCCAGCCCCACGTTGGGCAATTGAGCTCACAGTCCAGGCTGACGCTCCAGTGCAGTGCTGGGGGGAGAGAGCGCTGCACTGTCAGAGGTACCGTCCGTCTGGTGACAGGCGGAACACAAGGTCCCATCAGTGGCTATAAAGGTGGACATTAAACGACTCCTCACAGGGACCTTGTAGAGGTGGTAAAATGTTAAACGGAATTGGATAGTAAACCCTGGACAGTACAGTAGGAAGCACCCAGACAACAACTTGATTGACAGAGCGCCTGTTACACCAGGCGATGTCCTGACAGGAGAACAAGACAACACGGGCTTAAGAGTTTGCAAAGGGCAATTTCAGGTCAGACTCCAGGAAGTGTTTCTTTACCAAGAGGGTAATTAACGATTCCCTGTTTTACCAAATGATTCTGTTTTTATTAATCCCATTTCCTGTCTCTCCCCCCCCACCCCCCCCCCCCCCCACCACATTCCGTTAGGCAAGTTTCCTTACTCCACATTCCTGTTTACCGAGCAGTAAGTAGGAACCTGTGGTAATAACCCCTTTAAACAAAATGATGAGAATAATACTATTTGGTCACCATGACTGTTTGTGGGACGCTGCTGTGTGCAATTGGCTGCCGCATTTTGCCAAAAAATACAGTCAATTCACTTTACATTATAGTCTTTGAAGCACTTTGAGACGTCTCAAAGATGTGATAAGGCACTGTATCAAATGCAAGGAAACCAGGGCAGGTTTTTCTGCCCCGGAATCGAACCTGAGCTATGGATTAGCACACAGGCCCTAAACAAAACCTGACCTGGAGGAAAGCAAGTGGACCAGGATGGCCGGAGTGGGCTGTGCCCCCAGTGTGGGTCAGGGAGTTGTGTGGCCTCCCCACTCTTTGATTAGCCGGGGTTTAGCTGGCGAGTGTCTGTGTTAATTGTATTGTGTGCGGAGACCTGTGTTGAGCATCAGTTTCAGCCTGTGTCCCTTGCTAAAGCTTGTTGACATAGCCTGTCTGGTTGCTATGTCTAATCCGTGTGTAAACTGTAGGATTAGGTGGGTTTAATGAGCCTTAGCCCTATTCTTCATCCTTTCTAATTCACAGGCAAACCCTCCCATTTCCTTACCACATAATGGGCTTTTGCCATGGTAACTGCTGTGCAGCAAAGCCAGGGAGCAGCTCGTCTGACTCCTCACCGCTGTCTGCCTGGGACAGCCACCACCTGGGTGGGGGGGTGGGGGTGAGGACAGCAGCCTCCCTGGGCCACGCACTCACCGGGCGGGACAAGCGGGCAGTACATCCTGTGTGTGGGGGGGCATTAAACCCTAATTCACAAGGTCCTGTGCAGATGACATTGCGGGGCAGGGGAAACCTTAGACAAGTTTCCTTACTCAATGGACTCCTGTAGTCCGACATGATAAGGTGCTATACCGAATGCAAGGATTATTATTATTATTAATGCTATTGGAAAAGAGAAGGGAGTTTCTCTGGTGTCCATGACTCTCTAGGATCAAGAGAATGGGATGCCCCTCTGGGGGGAGAGTCAACACTCTATTCCAGACACGGAAATTTATAATAATATAACGTCCTCCCGATGTGAAAGGCACTATGCAATGTAATTTGTTGTTTGTTGTTGTGTTTTATACAACGCCTTTCACTTAAGGAGGATGTCAAGTGCTTCTCAGGATTTACTGTCAAGTGTAGTGACCAATTTTCCACATGTAGGACTCTGGCTTTGAGACTCTTAAGGTCACGGTGACGGGTTTCCGTGTGTGTCAGACACCGGCTGGTCACAGTGATGGGGTTTCCATGTGTGTCAGACACCAGCTGATCACGGTGATGGGTTTCTGCGTGTCAGACATCGGCTGATCACAGTATACTGGCCAATAATGAATATATGACTTGTTCACTCACATCTGTGTGTGAGACATTGCTGTGTGCAAATTGACTGTACAAATACAGTCACTGTGCTCAACAGCAATTGCCTGTGAGGAGTTTTGAGACATTTTGATATGATATGAGCTGTAGCAGTTGTAAGGATTATTATTTCATGTTGTTAAGATATAATCCATTGTGCACCTGGGAATGATACACGCAATAAAGAGACACTATGCACTGATCAGCAAGTCATTTGAGGACATTAATTGTGGATTCTTAACATAAGAGAAACAGAGAAGAGGTTAGAAACTCTCTCACACAGACACACACACAGGCAGGTACTAAAATATGGAATACCTTACCATAATGTGCTGTTAAAGCCCAGTTTGTAACTGTTGAAAAGGGAATTGGATAAAGAAATGTAATATAAAAGGATTCGATAAACAGCAGGGAATGGGGTTAGAGTAGAGAGCTCCAGTGGGGGAGCGAGCCCCAGCACAGACACGATGGGGAGAGCAACAAATTATATAACAATAACAATCACAAATTACATTTGTATAGCGCCTTTCATGTCAGGAGGATGTCCCGGAATGTGGACAGTCAGGGATCGCACCTGAGCTGGTGGTTGGGATCAGGAGGGGTGGAGGGTGGGGAGGGTAGGGGTAGAAGGGTGACCAAAGGTGGAAGGCCCTCCTGCCAATGGGGATCGTGAAGTAGGCTGGAACCCGCTGAGCGGACCGAGTGGACAGGTTGGTAGGGGGTTAGGAGGAGGAGCAAGGCCGTGGAGGCTTTGGAATGGGATTAGAGTAGAGATTTGCAATGGGGAGAGAGCACCAGCATAGAGATGCCAGAGCTTGTCACTCTTTTAAGAAACATCTCAACACAAAAATGGGAGGAAGGCAACTGGGGATTCGGAAAGAAGAAATCAAATGAGCCAAAGGAATAGGAACATAGTAGAAGTAGGCAATTCAGTCCCTCGAGCCTGTTCCACTGTTCTATTGGATCAGAATGGTGGAGTCCTGTAGCTCAGTGGTTAGAGGCACTCACCTCGGGACCTGGGTTTGGTTCCCGGGCTGGGCGAAATGTTAGGCAACTTTCCTTACTTCACAAGCCTCTGTTAACCGAGCAGTAAATAAGAACCTGGTTTGGTCACTCAATCCACGACTGTTTGTGGGACACTGCTGTGCACAATTGGCTGCTGCGTTTTGCCCAGAAAACATACAGTGAATTCACTTTTCAGTATATTCTGTGAAGCCGTGATAAGACTCTATATCAAATGCAAGCATTATTATTATTAAGTCTTAATTGTCCGAGCACCTTCTGCTCTGCTGTTCTCTGCCCGCAGTGACCACTGTGAAACCGGCGATTCACAATAACAGGCTGCAGTTAGACTTTCTCCTTCATCTCATTTCCTGCTGCTGCACATGCTAAATGTTTTGACAAATTGTGTTTAAACTGCGATTGTAATTAGACCTGGGCTGGTATAGATCCTCTTCCCTCCCGCAGGGCAAGGCTTTACGTTTTTTTTGTTTTAACAAATTGGCTGCCGCGGAATTTAAATAATAGTAATAATCCTTGCATTTGATACAGCGCCTTATCACATCGTCGAGACATCTCAAAGCGCTTCACAGAATATCCTTTGAAGTGTCGTGACTGTAAATTTTGTGGGTGGAACGCGGCAGCCAATAGCGCACGGCAGCGTCCCACAAATTGAGTGACCAAATTATTATCATTATTTTATTATGTTTAGATTGTGGGGGTCAGGAAGGAGAGAGACTGAGAGGGATTTGAGGGTTAAGGCGAGGATTTTAAAGTTGATGCGCTGTGGGCTGGGAGCCAAGGGGCAGGGGCAGGCCTCTCTATTCCAGGTGTCCATTAATCAAATAGCCTTCAGACACTCGCTGGCTATCTTCATATATGAACAAACCATCGAGTCACTCGCCAATACTGAGGGGAGTCAACAAGTGAGAGCACAGCCCACTCTGCCTCTGTGGAGGAGGTGTAACAAGGGGCCGGGCTGGTTACAGTGAGATCAGGACACAGGGGGGTGAGAAAGGGGGTCACACACAGCCCACGAGGGCAGAATCGATCGGGGGGGTTTAACAGGGAGATGGACAGGGACTTGGGCTGTAAAGGGGAGAGATTAAGGGGTGTGGGGAAAAGATGGGGAATAGGGATTCCAAAATCTGCCATGTTCTAATAACCTGATAAAGCAAGCTCGATGGGCTGAATGGCCTCCTCCTGCTCCTGTGTCTGGCGTTTGACTGAGGCACCTGTGAAGATTGGGGGTGAACATTGAGAAGCTGTGGCTGACTGGAGGCTGAGTTGGGTTGGGGAGAGGAGGTAGTATTCTACCTCTGACAGCTTCACACAGTGGATCCCAGCAGCAATCTGTCCTGTTCCTCATCTATCGCTGTGTGAATGACAGGGACATCTACTAACCCACCATCCCCAACACCAGCCCCTCTAGGCCCTCATTTACCCCGACTGGCAGCACTGAGCAACCATTTAAGCGCTCTGGGGTGTACTGCGTGAGAGGCACTAAATAAATGCTGTTGTTAAGCAACGTCTTGATACAGTAATGGGAGGACAGTCGGGTGGGGGTTCTGGGAGGAGATCGAATGAGCCAAAGGGTCTTCTTCATCCAAACCCCTCATGTGATTGCAATCAGACCGTAACGTTAAACCATCTCATAGCATTTCACAGGGAATTGCTGTCAAGTCTAGTGACTGTGTGTTTGCAGGCGAATTTGACAGCCAACTTTCACAGTGATGTCTCACAAACAGCCGTGAAATTGAGTGACTGATTTTATCTGGAGGATTGTCAGGCGGGACACTGGAAGAAAATTATTTTTTTTTCCCGACAGCATCACGGGATCTTTTAACATCCCCCTGAACAGGGCACAGACGGGGAGTGAGGTTTAACATCTCATCTGAAGGACACCGTCTCTGACAATGCGACTCTCTCTCTCTCTCTCTCCCCCCCCCCCCACTCAGCGCTGCACTGGAGCGTCAGCCTGGACTGTGAGCTCAGAGACCCCGACATGTGGGGGAGGTTCGAACCCACAACCTGATCAGGGGTCGAGAGAGTGGGGACTGAGAAAGTTCCATAAATGATTGAATATTTGAAATTAAACAAATATGGCGATTTCCCCTCCCGGTCACCCCATTCTGAGAGAAAACTGGGAACTAAGAGCAACTTAGAATAATAATCCTTGCATTTGATATAACGCCTTATCATGTCGTCGAGACGTCTCAAAGCGTTTCATAAGATTGACTGGAAAGTGAATTGACTGTATATTTTGTGGGTGAAACGCGACAGTCAATTACACACAGCAGCGTCCCACAAACAGTCGTGGATTGAGTGACCAAATTATTATTATTTTGGATTAATAATCAATAAATTACCAACAAATTAATAAATAATTTTTACATTTGATCCCGTGAGTACGAATAACCTCAAAACGTCACAGCGCAGCCCCCAGGGAATCACTGCCAAGTGAGTGTGTTACAGGTGCTTGTCTGTGTGATGGGGGGCACAGGGTTGATGTCAGCCCTGCAGTGAGAGGCAGAGGGTTGGTGAGCTCCCCCAAATCAAACATTCAGCTAAATGGAGGCCAGCGGCACAAAACGTTCACATCACAAGCCTCCGCTCTCTGCCTTTGCCGTCCTCTTCTGTTCACGGCACTTCCCCTCAGGCCTCCCATCTCCATAATGGCTGAGGTCTGATTGCACTAATACAGGTTAGGAATATTGGGTTTAATGATCTGCAAAATGAGGAGGCTGTACACTGACATTTACGGATGACGCTGGCATTGTTTGCTCTCCCAGTCCCCGCTCCCTCCGCAATTTGCAGTCCTCTCTCAGTTCATCTACACCTCTCTGTAATGATCTAATATACTTGCAACCTCGCCACAGAATTTACAAATACAATCACGGCACATTCCCTCTCTCCTTTCTCCCCTCCCCCACCCCCCACACAAACACAAACACACACCCCTCCCTCTCCCAAAACCAGAAACACCCTTTCATTGCTGAATATTCCCTTCCTCTATCCCTCCGCCTTGCCCCTTCCTTCCCCGTCTTCAGATCGCACCTGAAGACCTTCCTCTTCGACCGTGGCTACGGTCACGTCCCCCCGGCTCGGTGTCGTGCTCTGTCATTGTCAAGCGCTCTGAGACGCTGCCCTGCGTGAGGGCCAATGTATTGTTGTTGTTGTTTGGGAGCAGACAGTGGAGCCGGGGCTGATTAACAACAACACTGGGAGCCGCGCGCCGGGCAGATTCCCAGCCAGTGGCAAGTTTCTAATGTGACGTGGCGCCTCTCTTAATTAAAAGGAAAATCATAGCTGCCCTTTTCCTGCACCGAGGTTTTGTATTGGATTTAAATTACATTCTTCACCCATGCACGCCGGCTGCCTTTATAATTTCTCCGTAATTTGAAAGGACTTGTTGCTGATGTAGCGTTCCAAATGGGGTCACCAAGGTGAGCGTATTACAAGAGAGGGGGTGCCCACGGTCTACCTCTCCAGCTCTCTGAAGGCTCTGGAGTTTACACCTGGGACCTGGGCAGCGGGGCAAGGCTTAGCCTAGCTCCACTTCACTGGGTCTGACAGGAACACGGCTGACTGCAGAGCGTGTGTGAGAGAGTGCGTGTGTGTGAGAGAGCGAGTGTGTGTGATAGAGCGTGTGTGTGTGAGAGAGCGTGTGTGTGTGAGAGAGTGTGAGCATGTGAGCGAGAGTGTGTGAGTGAGTGTGAGAGCATGTCTGTGTGTGAGAGTGTAAGAGCGTGTGTGAGAGAGCATGAGTGTGAGAGAGAGTGTGTGAAAGAGAGCGTGTGTGAGAGAGGATGTGAGTGTGAGAGAGCGCGTGTATGTGATAGAGTGTGTAATGAGAGAGCGTGTGTGTGTGAGTGTGAGAGCGTGTGTGTATGTGAGAGAGCATGTTAGTGTGAGACTGTGTGTGTGTGAGACAGAGAGCATGTGTCTATGCGTGAGAGAACGTGTGTGAGAGAGCGCGTGTGTGTGTGTATATGTGCACTTTATCCTGCATTTCAAGTGGATTACTCTGCCTGTTCCCAGCACCCTAGAATCATAGAATTATACAGCACTGAAGGAGGCCATTCAGCACATCGTGCCCATGGCGGCTCTTTCAAAGAACTGTCCAAATTAATACCACTCTACCACTCTCTCCCCATACCCCCTAGTGCAGTCCTGTAGCTCAGTGGTTAGAGCACTCGCCTCGCAAGCGAGAGGACCCGGGTGTGATTCCCAGCCAGGATGAAACGTTGGGCAAGTTTCCTTATTCCACACGTCTCTGTTTACCAGCAGTGAGTCACTCGCTGTGTAACTGTGTGGAGTGGCTGTGTGTTCAGCACACTGAGGGTCACTCCCTCCGCTTTAATAATTGGTTCAGGGAAATAATAAATTCCTGTAACTGCTGGACTAAAAAATTACAAATGTTCAGATACGAGGGGAGAGAGGCTTCTCAAAGAGACAGCACTCACCGCCCAGCCTCACCTGCCCACAGCAGGACTCACAGTCTTGGCTGTGACTGCAGGGCAGAGAGCGCAGCATTGTCAGAGGCACCGTACTTCAGTTGAGAGGTTCTTCTACTGAAGACCTTTCTTTTCGACCGCGCCTTTGGTCACCTTCCCCCGGCTCCCCCCCCTCCCCCTGGCTCGGTCCCGGGATCCGAAACTGTAAAGTGCTCTGAGACGCTGTTCAGCGTGGAGGGCACTATATACATCCAAGTTGTTGTTGTTTATTCAGAGGAAGAGAGTCACTCGCTAAGAAGGGAACGGTATTTGATTACTCGGCACAATAGGAACATTTCACCCATTTATTAGAACACAGCAGATGTTTTGGTGTCTGCCTGGCTCAGTTGGTAGCACTCTCACTTCTGAGTCAGGAGGTTGTGGGTTTAAGCCACACGTCAGGACTTTGAGCAGTGCTGGGGGTATGTTGCATTGTGGCTGATGTTAAACCTCTGTGCCCTGTTCAAGTGGACATTAAAGATCCTGGAGATCTGTCGGGAAAAGAGAATGGAGTTTCTCTCTCTTTCTCGGTGTCCTGGCCGACAATCCCCAGATAAGATTGGTCATTAACTTCTTGGTTGTTTGCGCCAATTGGTTGCCATGTTCACACGTAAAACACTATCACGTCGTTGAGACGTCTCAAAGCGCTTCACAGAATATACTGTAAAATGAATTGACTGTATATTTTGTGGGTGAAACACGGCAGCCAATTGTACACAGCAGCGTCCCACAAACAGTCGAGGACTGAGTGACCAAATTATTATTTTTATTGAAGGGATTATTATTATCCCCGGAAAGTAATCTGCCAATCGACTAACAACCAGGTTCCTACTTACTGCGGGGTAAACAGAGACGGGTGGAGTAAGGTTACTTGACTAAGGTTTTGTCCTGCCCGGGAATCGAACCCGGGTCCTCTTTCCTGCGAGGCGAGGGCTCTAACCACTGAGTTACAGGATTCCACAGTTCCCAATCTGATGTTGGCACTAAAGTTCTTGGTGAGCTGGGGTTTGGGTGAGGCTGTCTCCCTCCAGAGCTGCCGGCCGGGGTGAGGGAGCCAACATGCTCCAGGTGTGGGATGTAATGAGCACATCCTGCAGACATCAGTACCCCGAGCTGCAAAAATAGACGGTAATGATAATAAGGAGAACAGCAATGTAATGACAAAAGACCCCCCATGGCTGTGCTGTGTGTTGGCAAGCCCCACAAAGCCATCGCGTCTGCGGACTGCTTTATCTAGCGTGAGATGAGAGATTTCCACTCCCTAATCACGTCCATTAGAAGCGATGGAGCCGGTGATGTCCCCTTTTCTCATTATTAGCAGGTATTCTAATGAGCAGCCAGCTTATTGAACTCCACGTTAGTAACTGGTTTGGGGGAAATAAATGCATTCCAGTGACTGATGGACTAAAAAATTACCATCGCTCAGACACAACAGAGGGAGGCTTCTTAAAGAGACAACATGTCACTGATTCAGGTGTTCCCCCCAACCCCACCCTCCCCACACACACACCCAGTCCATCACTCACACACTCGCTTCCAGGTCAGATTTGGTCACTCAATCCCCGAATGCTAGTCGTTGAGATCAAAATTGCTGTGCGCAATTGGTGCAGCGCTGGGGGTGAGAGAGAGAGAGAGAGAGAGACATTGTCAGAGACGCCGTCCTTCAGATGAGACGTTAAACCTCACTCCCCGTCTGTGCTCTGTTTAGACGGACGTTAAAGATCCCATTGTCGGGAAAAGAGAAGGGAGTTTCTCTCTCTCTCTCTCTCTCTCCCGGTGGCCTGGCTGACAATCCCCCGGGTTAATCAGCCTCTCACTTCTTGGTTGTCTATAGGACCTTGATGCGCGCATAATTGCAACGCCGTTTGTCTAGAAGCAACAGTCACTATACTTGACAATAGTTACTGTGAAGCACTTTGCGGCGTTTCGATGTAAGGTGCAATTTTCCTTCCTGGGATGTGAAGGAAGCAGTTACCTTAACACACTTTCTGGGCGCCCTAATCCTTCCCCCTAATACTTTCCAGAATTGGGTAAGCGGAGGATGAGTCCCTCCAGGGAGAGAGTGCATTCCATTCCAACAATCTTTCTCTGGGATTTCCATGTGTAGGTGGCAGACATATGTGAGACTTTGGGTTTGGAGTTAAACAATGTGATGGGTTTCCGTGTGTGTCAGACACCGGCTGCCGTATTGCAGTATTCTCCTGATCGCGCTGGTGTCTGTCACTATCTGGGGTTCTCTGCTTTATTGCCGCGGAATCCCAGGATTCTCCCGTCTCTGTGTACGGGATGTTGGGAGAGAGCTATGTGTTTGTCTTACGAGCAGACAATTGCCTGACAGCTTCAGAGCTGAGGGAAATCAGGCATTATGTAAATGAGTGTTATTTGCATAACCCTAATTAGCTAATTACGGATGAGTTTGGTGTGAATTGGAGACTGTCTGTCTGTCTGTCTGACCAGCCGTTAGCTACCCTGAGCTGCCTTCACTGATCAGTCTGCTCTCCCCCCGGCACACTGACCTGTGCACAGGGAGAAATACCGCAAAGGGCACAGGTTTCAATCTGTAACAGGAGACCTGATCCACCTCTTAACTATCGTAGACTTACACTGAGTGAGTGACACAGTATAGCACATCTGGTTCCCCCCCACTCACACCCCTCTATTCTCCTCTCCTCTCCCACTCGCTTCTATCCCCCTCTCCCACACCCCTCTATTCCCCTCTACCACACCTCTCCCATCCCCCTCTCCCACACCCCTCTACCACACCTCTCCCGCACCCCTCTATCCCCCTCTCCCACACCCCTCTACCACACCTCTCCCACACCCCTCTATCCCCCTCTCCCACACCCCTCTACCACACCTCTCCCACACCCCTCTATCCCCCTTTCCCACACCCCTCTACCACACCTCTCCCGCACCCCTCTATCCCCCTCTCCCACACCCCTCTACCACATCTCTCCCACACCCCTCTATTCCCCTCGCCCTCCCCAGCTCTCAGGGTGGTCCTTGCTGAACAAGCAGCAGGAAGCTTGCCAGACACTGCTCTCAATGGCTTGCTATGTGGTTTTAGCTGATTAGACCCCAGCAGTTACCCCATCGCACACTCTGGGGTCAAGTATTGGTTTTGTACAGTGAGCCCTGTGTGTCGCTTGACGTGGGTCCAAATCCCTGACTGTCCAGCGCCTTGGGATGTTGTCCTGATGTGAAAGGCGGTATACAAGTGTAATTTTGTATTGATTCGTGATTCGGATGAGACGTTGAACCAAAGTCTTGTCTGTGCCTGTGGAGATGGAAGTTCGAGTTGGTAAGGTGCTGTTGGCTAAGGGAAAGACAAGTCCTGGCCGAGAATCCCAGATTAGTCCCAGATAATGAGGGGTTTTGATAGAGTCGATTGGGAGAAACTGTTTCCTCAGGCAGCCACACATTTCTATTGGTCCAGTTATAGGGTAAGAGCGAGGGAGTGGGACTAGTTAGGATAAGAACAGGGGAGTGGGACTGGTTGGTGGTTCTTTCAAAGAGCCGGCACAGACATGATGGGCTGAATGGCCTCCTTCTGTGCTATAAGATTCGTTGTTCCTGTGTCCTTAAACAGTTGACATCAGATCAGATGCAAGAAATATTATTATTAATAACGAATTCAGAGACCTGTGGGCTCTAAGATGTCGCTGACCATCAGATGTCCTGGACATCCTGGGGCAGTGTGGCCTCGATCAGACATGTCTGACTCCCACGTTTACACAACCATTAAGATCCTCGTCGCTGTTATAAGAATATAAGAATTTGCTCAGCAAAAGAAGACCAAGGTCTATCCACCACCTGGCAGTTGCTTGATATGTCGTGTCCCAAACTACATACTGTATCCCGAAATTATTTCCTAACAGAAATCTATCTCATTTGTTCTTGAAAGAATCAACACTTTCTGCTTCCACCGTCTCCCGAGGGAGTCTGTTCCATACGTTTACTAATTCGCTCACTGAAGTAGTGTTTCCGCAGATTTCTTCTGAATCAATCGCAGGCCGTGTCCTCTGGTTCTACAGTAGAAGATAAAACAGCTTATCATGGTCTACATTATCTAACATGACAGCCTTTCTTCTCTTTCAAGTTTGCCCCACATTTTCCTGCTTGATCTGCAGGCTTCCAGCGGGATTTCATCCCCAAGATTACAAGAGAGGTTCAGATGAACCTTCAGCCCATCCCATCTCCTGCCCACCCGTCCCTCCATTGCAGTGTCCAGTTGATTCTTAAACGAGTTCGCAGTGCTCCGGCCTCAACCCCCTTCCTGGTCACCCAGTTCCCAGACGTTAATTCCCCACTGTGTAAAGCAATCCTTCTAGTGGCTGACCAGAAATTGCCCCCCCACTTCAATCCCTCCGCCTCGCCCCTTCTTCTCTTCTAGATCCTGAATCTCCCCCTTCGACCGTGTTTACGGTCACCTCCTCCGGCTCGGCGTCAGGCTCCGCCACTGCTAAGCGCTCTGGGACGCCACACTGAGTGAAGGGCACTGTAAATGTTGTTGAGATGTGATATCTGTGTGTGGTGTCTGACTGGTCCGTGTCAGGTCTGGTAACATGGTCTCTGTTGGGAGGGTAGACTGCTCTGTGTTGGGTCTGGGGTCTCTGCTGGTCTGATCTCCACCTCGTGTTAGGGCAGCTCATCACTCGCTCCCCCCTGACTTGTGTATTTTCTTTACAGAAGTCGAGGAGTCATACGAGTTTGTGATTGTGTCTCTGACGGGACAGACATGGCACTTTGAGGCCTCCAACCCCGAGGAGAGGGAGACCTGGGTACAGGCCGTGGAGAGCCAGATCTTCGCCAGCCTCCAGTCCTGTGAGAGCAGCAAAAACAAGGTGTGAAATGGCCTCCCAGCCTGTCCTCCCAACCTGCCCACCCAACCTGTCCTCCCAGCCTGCCCTCCCAACCTGTCCACCCAGCCTGCCCACCCAGCCTGTCTTCCCAGCCTGCCCTCCCAACCTGCCCTCCCCACCTGCCCTCCCAGCCTGCCCTCCCAACCTGTCCTCCCAGCCTGCCCTCCCCACCTGCCCTCCCAGCCTGCCCTCCCAACCTGTCCACCCAGCCTGCCCACCCAGCCTGTCTTCCCAGCCTGCCCTCCCCACCTGCCCACCCAGCCTGCCCTCCCCACCTGCCCACCCAACCTTCCCTCCCCACCTGCCCTCCCCACCTGCCCTCCCCACCTGCCCTCCCAACTTGCCCTCCCCACCTGCCCACCCAGACTGCCCTCCGAACATGCCCTCCCAATCTGCCCTCCCAGCCTGCCCACCCCACCTGCCCACCCCATCTGCCCTCCCCACCTGCCCACCCAACCTGCCTCCCAACCTGCCCTCCCAACCTGCCCTCCAGCCTGCCGTCCCCACCTGCCCACCCAACCTGCCCTCCCAACCTTCCCTCCCCACCTGCCCATCCAGCCTGCCCTCCCAACTTGCCCTCCCCACCTGTCCACCCAGACTGCCCTCCCAACCTGCCCTCCCCACCTGCCCTCCCCACCTGCCCTCCCAACCTGCCCTCCCAACCTGCCCTCCAGCCTGCCGTCCCCACCTGCCCACCCAACCTGCCCTCCCAACCTTCCCTCCCCACCTGCCCATCCAGCCTGCCCTCCCAACTTGCCCTCCCCACCTGTCCACCCAGACTGCCCTCCCAACCTGCCCTCCCCACCTGCCCTCCCCACCTGCCCTCCCAACCTGCCCTCACAACCTGCCCTCCCCACCTACCCACCCAACCTGCCCTCCCAACCTGCCCTCCCAACCTGCCCTCCCAACCTGCCCTCCCTACCTGCCCACCCAACCTGCCCTCCCAACCTGCCCTCCAGCCTGCCGTCCCCACCTGCCCTCCCAACCTTCCCTCCCCACCTGCCCATCCAGCTTGCCCTCCCCACCTGCCCACCCAACCTGCCCTCCCCACCTGCCCTCCCCACCTGCCCTCCCCACCTGCCCTCCCAATCTGCCCTCCCAGCCTGCCCACCCCACCTGCCCTCCCCACCTGCCCTCCCAGCCTGCCCTCCTAGTCTGCCCTCCCAACCTGCCCACCCAGCCTGCCTTCCCAACCTGCCCACCCAGCCTGCTCTTCCAGCCTGATCCCACTCCACACGCAACCCTGCATCGCCTCAATGTCCTGGTCTCTCTCCACACTGTTACTGCCTTTTGCCATTCCCTGGGCTGCCCTGCACCCAAACTTCCCCCAATCTGCCCTGTCCACCACGCCTGTCCCGTCCCAGCACGATCAGTCCCCACTTCTGCCACTCTGCCTGCCACACCCCGCGGGCTCCTGCTCTGTCCCCAGCTTTCTCCGCCCTCAAACTGCTCTGCCCCCAGCCTACCATGCCCCTGCATGCCCACCCCCAACCTCTTCCACCCTCAGCCTGCTCTGCCCTCAGTGGCTGGCAAGACTGGCCAGGCTGACGGAGCTAATCAGTGGGAACAAATGGCTGCTGATGCCGTCAGCTTTCAACAACGAGCCGCCCTTTGAAGACGTGCCATTGACTGCATTTGGCAGCCGCTGGCTTGTGTCTGGCTCACAGCCTGGGCTGTGGAGACCAAGCACTGAGCTGTTATATAGGGTGACAGGCACCTGAATACACACAGCGCTGTGTCAGGCAGCGATAAAAATACTACATTCCCTGTCCCTTTAATCAGGTGCCATTGGCTGCTCTTCACCACACTCACTCTCCAACCAAACAAAAGTACCGGGAGATTGATAGATTTCTTGTAGATAAAGGGATTAAGGGATATGGGGATAAGGTGGAGTTAGAATAGATCAGCCATGATCTTATTGAATGGCGGGGCAGGCTAGAGGGACCGAATGGCCTACTCCTGCTCCTAATTGTTATGTTCTTATGTAAATCACAGCCACCTCCAACATTCTCTCATCCTCACCCGGCTCCACTGGCTCCTCGTCCCCCTGCTCATCAACCTCCAGATCCTCATCCTGGCCTCCAAACCTCCATTCTTCCCCCAACCCCCATTCTCCCTCCCTTGCTCCCTCCCTCCCTCCTTCTCCCTCCTTCCCTCTACCTCCGTCCCACCCACCCACCCTTTCTGCTTCCCTTCCACCCTCTTTCCCTCCCTCCCTCGCACCCTCTCTCCCTCCCTCTCTCTCTCCCTGCCTCTCTGGCTTCAAAGCCTTTCTGACAACCTACTTTTTGCCCCCATGCCTTTGGTCTTCCCTACACCCCCTGACTTTTCTCATCAACAACAACAACAAATTGCATTTACACACGCTGGACAGTTAAGGATTTGCACCCGAGGTTGGGGTTGGGGGTGGGAGGCAGGGAAGGTGGTGGTGGGAGGTGACTGAAGGCATGGTTGAAAACGAAGATCTTGAGACAGGTCTTGAAGGAGACAAGGAAGGGGGCGAGGTGGTGGGGCTTCAGGATGGAGTTCCAGAGGGTGGGGACAAAGTGGCTGAAGGGCCGACAGCCATTAGTGGAGCGGTCAGGGTGGGGAACGTGGAGCAGGCCGGTGCCCGCCGAGCGGATGGAGTGGACAGGTTGGTAGGGTTTGAGGTAGGGTGGAGGAAGACTTTAAAGGTGAGGGTGAGGATGCTGCTGGATATGTGTGTGATTGGTGCTGTACACATTGTGGGAATGAAGCTCACTGGAGACGCCTCTTGTTTTCCAGTCCCGGCTGGGCAGTCAGAGCGATGCCATCGCCATCCAATCCATCCGCAACGTACGAGGGAACGCCTTCTGTGTGGACTGCGACTCGCCCAGTGAGTATGTGGGCAACAGGGCAGGTCCTGCCCTCCCCTGGGGCAGTGGTTTGAGCGCTCACAAGCCAGAAGACCTGGGTTTGATTCCTGGGCAGGGCGAAACATTAGCACATTTCCTTACTCCACACATCTCTGTTTACCTACTAATAAATACAAACCGATTGGCGATTGATCGATTGGCAGATCGCTTTTCCGGGGGTAATAATCCCTTGAAAAGAAACAAAAAAAATTTTTTTTAAATGTGGGCACTCAATCGACAATTGCTTGTGGACACTGCTGCATGCAATTTGCTGCCGTATTTTACCAATACAGTATAAATTCACTTTACAGTATATTCTGTGAAGCGCTTTGAGATTCCTCAAAGATGTGATAAGCCTCTGTACCAAATGCAAGAATTATTATGAGGCAAGTTTCCTGACTCCTCACACCTCTGGAATAGAAGGGAATGGGAGGGAACGGGTGGAGACTTGTGTGGCGTATAAACACTGGCAGGGACTAGTTGGCCAAGGGTCCTGTTTCCGTGCTGTACACTCTCTGATAATCAAAATCTAAGTTTGGGTTTGGGGGAATTGTCCACCATGTTTGCCTAAAAAATACAGTCACCACACTGAGGATATTCTGTGAAGGGAATTGACTGTATATTTTGTGGGTGAAAAGGGGCAGTGTCGATTCAATGTCCATTTTTTTTATTGGAGGGATTTTGTGAAGTCCTGTAGGTCAGTTGTTAGAGCACTCGCTTTGCAAGCGAGAGACCTGAGTTCAATTCCAGGCAGAGGGCGAAACCTTGGGCAAGTTTCCTTACTCCACACAGAGCCTAATAATAATCCTCCAAAACCAAAAACAATAATAAATTGGTCAGTTTCAATCTACGACTGTTTGTGGGACATTGCTGTGCGCAATTGGCTGCCGCGTTCGCCCACAAATATACAGTCAATTCACTTTACAGTGTGTTCTGTGAAGCGCTTTGGGACGTCCTCCCGACGTGAAAAGCGCTATATCAAATGCAAGGATTATTATTATTATTATTGAGATTTTTTGATGTTGCAGGCGCTGTATCAAATTCATCACTAGAGATTAATAAGTGAATGTTTTGCTTTCTGACAGACCCCGACTGGGCAAGTTTAAACCTCGGAGCCCTGATCTGTATAGAATGTTCTGGAATTCACCGAAACCTGGGCACACACCTGTCGAGGGTGCGCTCGCTGGACCTGGATGACTGGCCTGTAGAGCTCATCATGGTGATGACGGCCATCGGCAACTCCGTCGCCAATAGCGTGTGGGAGGACTCGGTGCAGGGCCTGGTCAAGCCCGGCCAGGACCACTGCAGGTAGGTGCTCACCCGGGCTCTGGCCCTCGCACACAGGCTTCCTTATCGGAGTCCTGTAGCTCACTGGTTGCAGCCCTTGCCTCGCAAGCAAAAGGATTTGGGTTTGATTCCCAGGCAGGGTGAAACATTGGGCAAGTTCCTTACTCCAGACGCCTCTGTTTACCCAGCAGTAAATGGAACCCGGTTGTTAGTTGATTGGTGGATCACTTTTCCTAGGGGAATATTCCCTTAAAAATAATAATAATTTTGGAAACTGTTGGAAAAGGAAGTCTCGGCCACAATCGCCAGATAAATAGTGACTGATGAAACTGGGATTGTTGCCACTGGGACAGAAAGGTTGACCTCCTGCTGGAGGTCTTCAGAATGATGAGGGGTTTTGACAGGTGAAAAATGGAAATGGAAACTATTTGCACTGATAACTGAAATCATGGATTTAAGATCATCACTAAAACAAGAAGGGAGAGGTTAGGAGAATGTGTGTGTTTTACACAAAGGGATATCAGCCTGGCTCAGTGGTAGCCCCCTCGCTTCTAAGTCAAAAGGTTGTGGATTCAAGCTCCATGTCGGGACTTGGAATCACATAGTCTAAGCTGATGCTCCAATGGAGTTCTGATGGGGTGTTGCGTTGTCCAAGGTATCGTCCTTTGGATGAGATGTTAAACCGAGGTCCCGTCTGCCTGTTCAGGTGGATGTTAAAGATCCCGCGGGGCTATTGGAAAAGAAAAGGGTGTTTCTCTCTCTCTCCCGGTATCTTGGCTAATAATCCCCCAAATAATATTGGTCACTCATTCAATGGCTGTTCCCGGATGAACAGCCATGGCTGGGCACAATTGGCTGCTGCGTTTCACTCGCAAAATACACAGTCACTATACTTTACAGTTTATCCTGTGAAGCGCTTTGAGACGTCTTCCTGGTGTAAAAGATGCTGTATCAAATGTAAGGATTATTATTATTATTATCAGGATCTGGAAAACCTGACCAGAAGCTGTGGTTAGAACCTGTAATTATTTCTAAATGAATATTGGGATAAATACTTGCAAAGGAAGAATCTAAACGTGTGTGTGGGGAGGACAGGCAGGGAATGGGACCGAACGGAGAGCTATCACAATGGCCAGGACACCGGGAGAGAGAGAGAGAAACTCCCTTCTCTTTTCCCGACAGCCTCGCGGGATCTTTAACGTCCGCCTGAACAGGGCACAGACAGGGAGTGAGGTTTAACGTCTCATCTGAAGGACGGCGTCTCTGACAATGGTCTCTCTCTCTCCCCCCCGGCGCTGGGCTGGAGCGACAGCCTGGATTGTGAGCTCAGAGACCCTGACGTGTCACCAAACGACCTCCCGGGCTGTCCCTGTCTGACTCCATTGGGTTTAATGTCTTTACAGGACACTGTTTTGCCCTGAGAGGCGGGAGGTGTTTCAGAGGCTGTCTTCAAGCCACAGTAACTGGCAGGTTCAGTGGCTGATCCCATTAGTCTTGTCTGTTAGGAATCAATAGAGATAATCCTCTGAATAGACAGCAGGCATCAGCCACAATCTGCTTCAGCCTGGCTCAGTCGCTCACACTCTCACCTCCTGGTCAGAGTCTTGTGGGTTTGAGCTCCACGTCGGGGTCTCTGAGCTCACAGTCCAGGCTGAGGCTCCAGCCCAGCGCCGGGGGGAGAGAGAGAGAGAGACCATTGTCAGAGACGTCGTCCTTCAGATAAGACGTTAAACCTCACTCCCCGTCTGTGCTCTGTTCAGGTGGACGTTAAGAGAAGGGAGTTTCTCTCTCTCTCTCTCTCCCGGTGTCGGGGCCGACAATCCCCAGATACAGTCACTCGCTCACCTCATGGCTGTTTGTGGGAACTTGCTGTATGCAAACCAGCTGACACGTTCACCCACAGAAGACAGTCACTACACTTTACAGTGTGTTGTGTTTTGACATTTTGGCTGTGTGTCCAGGCTGACGCTGAGCTCCCTGTGTTGGTTTTGTGGTGTGATGTGGTGTTGTGCGATGTGGTGTTGTGGTGGTTTGTATGTTGTGGTGTGATGTGATCTCCTACATGCTTCTGCCCTTGAATGGTTCAGATTGTGCCTCATACACCGCCTCCACTTCATTTCCACAAACAGCTCCTCCTCCAGCCCCCCCACCGTCTTGTGCGGCGTTCCTCAGGGCTCTGTCCTTGTCTCCTCCTCTTCAATATCTATATGCTCCTCTTGGTGACTTCATCCCCAGACATGGGGTCAACTTCCACATGTATGACACCCAACTCTCACTCTCTGCCTCCGCCCTCGACTCCAGGACCCACTGCTGTCCTGACAGAATGTCTGTCAGACGTCAAGTCCTGGATGAGAGCGAACTTTCTTCAGTGAACGTCAACAAGACCGAGGCTCCTGATTGACTCCCGTCAGCGCCTCCTCACCTCAGGCGCTGACAGCATCACCATCCATGGGGCTCACTCCCCCTCACTGAGCCAGTCCCGAACCTTGGGGTCTTGTTTGACCCTCAACTATCCTTTCTACCCCACATCTGTGCCATGACCCGCTCTGCCTTCCCCACCTCCGCAACATCCCCCGGCTCCGCCACTGTCTCACACCGCAGCCCCCAAGACCTTCACGCACTTTCATTACATCGAGGTTCAACTATGCAAACTCCCTGCTTGTCGGCCCCCAACTCCTCCCTCCACAGACGGCAGATCATCCAGAACTCTGCAGCCCGTGTCCTCTCCCCACCGGGCTCCGTGACCCTATCACCCCCACCGGGCTCCGTGACCCTATCACCCCCATCCTCGCCCGACTCCACTGGTTTCCCATCACACAGAGGATACAGTTCAAGATCCCCGTCCTCACCTTTAAAGCCATCCATGGCCTCGCTCCCCCCAACCTCTCTGACCTGCTGACTCCCTACCAACCTGCCTCCTCCCTCCGTTCATCGGGCTCCGGCTGCTCCATGTCTCCCGCCTGACCCGCGCTACCATCGGTGGCCGGGCTTTCAGCCTCTCTGCCCCCACACTCTGGAACTCCATCCCACGGTCCCTTCACCTCGCTTCCTCCCTCACCTCCTTCAAGGCTGTTCTGTTCGACCATGCCTTTGGTCTCCCTCCCACCTCCCTACCTTCCCTTACCCCTACACCACCCCTCCCCCATGCTCAGGCCCCGACACCTGACTGTTCAGCGCTTTGGGACGTCCTCCCGACGTAAAAGGCGCTCTATAAGTGTAATTTTGTTGTTGTTGTTGCTTCACGTCCCCCGCCTCAGTCGCCCCACTATTGGCGGGCTGGCTTTCTGCCACTCTGCCCCTACCCTCTGGAACTCATCCCGCAGTCCCTCTGCCTCGCCCTCTCCCTTGCCTCCCTCACGACCCATCTTAAGTCCCTCCTCTTCGACTGTGCTTTCGATCTCCCTGTTTGCCCCCCTGCCCTCCACCCTCCCTGACCACGATCCCCAGCTTGGGTCTGAAACTCTGTCTGTCCAGTGCCTTGGGACGTCCTCACGACGTGAAAGGCGCTTTACACAGGTCATTTGTTTTTTGTTGTTGATGTAGTGTGGTGTGATGTGGTGATATGTGGTGGTGCGGTGTGATATGGTGGTTCGTGTTGTGGAATGATGTGGTGTGGTGTGGGTTAGGCTGTGCTGGGGCCAGGCCGGAGTCCAGGTTTGGGTGTTGGTAGAAACACTGACCAAAGTGCTGATCGGGCCACAACTTGCTTAGAAACTCACACTCTCACCCTGGAAAATAGTGAGCTCACACGCCCCACTCCTACACACCTTTTCACACACAGACACACACGCCCATCATTCCAATTCTTACCACCACCAACAACAAATTGCATTTATACAGAGCCTTTCGTATCAGGAGGATGTCCCCAGGAACTGAAAGGCTCCCCTCACATAGCCTGTCATTGAGAGCACTATCTGGCTTTCCCACTGCTTGTCCAGCTAGGACCACCCAACCCGTTAGGGCTTTAGCTTGCAGATTAACAGGGGTAGGATGTTTCTCTGCCTCTCTAACTCACGACAGGTGAAGATACCATTAGCCCATCGGAAAAAGCTCTCGGAGGCTAACAGTCAATGAGCATCAGATAGACCCTGAGACAGAGCTGTCAACAGGTACTGACAGAGCGAGAAAGCAGGTGTGAGGAGGCATTGAAAGGCCTAATCTCTGACCACCCCTCAATGAGTC
Source organism: Callorhinchus milii (assembly GCF_018977255.1). Taxonomy (NCBI): domain Eukaryota; kingdom Metazoa; phylum Chordata; class Chondrichthyes; order Chimaeriformes; family Callorhinchidae; genus Callorhinchus; species Callorhinchus milii. The sequence continues at coordinate 123,867,999 of NW_024704743.1, read as the reverse complement.
TGGGTGGAGGTAGGGGGCATAATTCATTTATTTAGTGATTAATGGGATGGTATGGGTGGGGGGCAGGTTTGGATGTAATGGGGACCTGGTAATTAACGACACAATTACAGTGTTAAACCTGCCCACTCCCCCCTGAGCTGCCCCTGGGCTGGCAGGGATCATATCAGATCCATCACTGTGATAGTTTAGAGAGAATCCTTCCACAGGGAGCCGAGCAGACATTAACAGGAGTGATGCACTTTGTACCAGCTCTTCAATGTTAAACGGCACTGAGGAGTTTGGCTTGCCAGAGAGTGTGATGGTTTTATAAGGAATGACTGTGTCCACAGGCTGGAGTCCTTTCTCACCCTCGCCTGGCCAGCCTTTCACAGCAACTTCATTCATCCTCAACCAAGCCTCCTGCAGGAACAAAGAACAAAGTCAAAACAATTCAAACGCGCGCCCCAGAAATTCCCTTCACGTCTTGGCATCTCCTTACCTCTCCGACCTGCTTACTCTCCACTACACTGACTCCACTCGGGGAGCTCCGGCCTCCTGCTTGTCCCTCGTCCCCTCCGCTCCACCCTCGGCAGCTGTGCTTTCAGCCACTACGCCCCGAAGCTTTGGAACTCTCTCCCTCAGTCCCTCCGCCTCGCCTCCTCCTTTCTTTTGGATTCCAACTGAATACCTTCCTCTTCAACCATGCTTTCACTCACCCCCCGCTCTCCCCGGCTCAGCATTAGACTCCGCCACTGTTAAGCACTCCGAGATACAGCCCATGAAGGGCACTGTGTAAATGCAAGTTGTTGTGGACATTAAAGAGCCTGTGATGCCACTATTCTGGCCAACAAACCCCCAGATGAATTGGTCTTCACTTCATATCTGCAAAGTTGCTGCCGAGTTTACAGACTCTAGACTACACTTGATAACAACTCTCGGCGAAGCACTTTGAGAAAATCTCTTCATAATCCCCCCCTTTACCCCCTCGTGTGTCTCACCCCTCTCTATCTCTCATCAAATCTCACATTTCTTTGGCTGTACCTATGGTCTTCCCCTCCCCCTTCTCTCTTGTTTGGCATCCAACCTTGTCCGTTCTGATAGATTCCTATGTGAAGGCCGCTGTATAAATATAGGTTGTTGTTAAGATGTTTCGAGGGTATCAGACACCAGTCAATTCAAGATCTTTCACAGGGGACGTGATAACAACTTGCATTTACACAGTGCTCTTCATGGGCAGTATCTCACAGAGGATGTGGTAAGTGTGCTCTACGACAAGGTGGAGTCCTGTAGCTCAGTGGTTAGAGCCCTCGCCTCACAAGCGAGAGGACCTGGATTCAATTCCCGGGCAGGGCGAAACCTTAGGCAAGTTTCCTTACTCCACGCACCTCTGTTTGCTTAGCAGTAAGTGGGAACCCAGTTGTTAGTCGATTGGTGAATTGCTTTCTGGGAGTAATTCAAAAAATAATATGAAAATAATAATTTGGCCACTCGATCCACGACTGTTTGTGGGACGCTGCTGTGCACAATTGGCTGCCACGTTTCGCCCACAAAATACAGTCAATTCACTTTACAGTATAGTCTGTGAAGCGTTTTGAGACGTCTCAAAGACGTGAAAAGTGTTATATCAAATCCAAGGATTATTATTATTACTGTTGTTGAGATGGTTTGAGACGATCGGGCGCTAGTCAGCTCAAGATCTCTCACCGAGGATGCAGTAATCACTGAGGAAGTAGGGGAAACGATCCAGCAGCCAGAGGGTTATTTGACGAGGTGGAAATTAGACGTGTTTGTATAATGTTTCTACAGATGTAATGGCTCTGCCAGCACGTGCCGTTAATTATCGGTGAGGTGCCGGGTATTCCCCTGGCAGATTTAATTAACTGGAGGCAATGTTGTAGGTTAGTGTCAGAAACGAGTGTGTCTCTCTGCCCTACTACATTAGTGGCGCCCTCCTCATTAATCTCCTCACCCTCAGTTCCGGCATCTGATGTCAGATCGCTGGTGATCTCTCATCCTTGGCAGCTCAACTGTCAGGCTGTGCTGGCCTGGGCTGATCATGGCCCCTGGGCCAGCGAGCAACAGCTCCTCATCATTTATTTGCGTTCACCTCCTGACCGATTTTTCGACCTGTCCCCTCCCTCGTGTTTGTGAGGAGAGGATTCTGCTGATAGAGATCGGCTTTTTAACCCTTTGCTGGTCAAGTCCTGTAGCTCAATGGTCGGAGCACTTGCCTCGCAAGCGAGAGGACCTGGGTTCGATTCCCAGCACGTCGAAACCTTAGGAAAGTTTCCTTACTCCATACGCCTCTGTTAACCTAGCAGTGAGAAGGAACCTGGTTGTTAGTCAATTGGCGGATCACTTTTCCGGGGGTAATAATTCCTTAAAAAAAATGTTAACAAAAAGTAATAATTTGGTCACTCAATCCACAACTGTTTGTGGCACACTGCTTGCACAATTGGCTGCCACGTTTCACCCCAAAATATGCAGTCAATTCACTTTACGGTATATTCTGTGAAGCGCTTTGAGACGTCCCAACGACGTGATAAGGAGCTATTCAAGGATTACTATTTCTGGCCCCATGGATCGTTCGTACTGTGGATGTGCAAGAACATGGTTAAGGTTGGGACACTCACTTGTCATTCACTTGTGGGACCTTGTTGTGGGCAAAATATCTACCGCACAGCAAAGTCCCACAATTAGCAACTTAACTGCTTATTGATCAAGCGACTTATTATGTCATTGAAACGTGTAAGAGCTTTACTGTGAAGTACAGTGACTTGTATGGGGTGAACCAGCAGCCAATTTGACCCGCAAACAGCCGTGATCAATTTTATTTGGGGGATTGTTGTCCAGGATTCCGTGAGGAAGAAGCTCCCATATCTTTTCAAACAGCGCGTGGGATATTTAACATCCACCTGAACAGGCAGAGAGGTTTATGTTGTATCTGAAGGAGAGTAGCGCTCTCCCCAGCACTGCAGCGGTGCGTCAGCCTGGACCGTGAGCTCAAAGTCCGGATGTGGGGCTCAAACGCAGAACCTTCTGAATCCGAGACAAAAGTGATACCAAACTGAGCCAGGCTGACACCTTATATTTGTATGGCACCTTTTGTGTAGGAAACCCTCCCAAAGTTCTTCAGATAGGAGCCTGAGTTGGGCGGGGGAGATTGACGGGTACGAAGGAGGTAGCAGGATATGCAGTCCAAGAATTTGGGTTTTGTTTGGTCAGCCGGGTGTCTGACACGTGTGGAAATCCATCACCTGCTTAACAGATCTAAACCAAACTGAGAATTCCTTACATCCCATCTACACACGGAAATCCCAGAGATAGATTGTTGGAATGGAATAAACTCTCTCAGAGTGTGCGTTGGGGTAACGGCTGGGGTCTAACCAGCTGAACCCACACAGCTGTCCGGCAGCTTTCCCGCTGCTTGTCCAGCGAGGACCCCCCTCCCCGTTAGTTAGGGCTTTGGCTGTGAGGTTACCAGGAGCTGAGGGGGAGGATTCCCGGCCCCAGTGACTGGTCGGCCCTTCCAGGTCCTGCTGATGAGCCGGGCCGGGCTGTGCTGCCATCAGCAGTGAGTGCCCCGGGACACTGCGGCCCCTCCTGGTCAGGACCCGGACTGGAGACCGGCACAGAGGGGGGACTGGATTCTGACATCCTGTTGCCAAACATGTCACCTTGGATCCAGTTCAGCTCCGAGGAACCCCCACTTACCTCCCCCACCAATCAAGGAAAGATATTTAGGAGATAGAGTTCCATAGAGTGGATGAAAGATGGCTGAAAGCTCACCCGCCTGAGATGACTTGACGTGATAAGCGCTGTATTAAACACCAGGAATATTAATATTACTGCAGACAATTAGAGATGGGGTGAAGCTGAGCACAGTATTTGCACAGCCTGGGCTGTCTGACAGTCCTGGAGCATCAAAGAGGCTGCTCACACACACAGCACTACTATGACTTTGTTAGGCAATGTTAGATACTTTGTTATGCCTCTCTTACCTGTTAATTTAATTACGCTCTACTTTGGCTGCCCTGACTCCATTACTAATGAGCCCCGGACACATGCACCCACCCACCCTCCCACCGCTTCTTACTCTGCAAGTCTGTGGGGTAAGATTCCGCTTAGGGCTGGATTTACACTCTTAATTAGAATTTACACAGAATTTTATAATAATCCTTACATTTGATACAGCACCTTATCACGTCGTTGAGACATCTCAAAGTGCTTCACAAGATACACTGTATTGTGAATTGACTATATTTTGTGGGTAAAACATGGCAGCCAATTTGTGCATAACATTATCCTACACAAACAGGTATGGAGTGAGTGATTAATTTTATTTGAGGGATTGTTGGCCAGGGACACTGGGAGAAACAGAGAAACTCCCTTCCCTTTTCAAATAGCGCTGCTGGATCTTCAACATCCACCTGAACAGTCAGACCGGACCTCGGTTTAACGTCTCCTCCCAAGGACGGCTCCTCCAGGAATGCAACCCCCCCCCACCCAGCGCTGTATTGGAGCATCAGCTTAGACTGTGTGATTCCAAGTCCCGATGTCCAAAGTTTGGCGAATTGTTGAATTCAGGCTTAACTGTGAAGTCGGTTTTCCGTTAGCTCTGAGACGTTACTCTGCATGAAAGTCACTGTATAAAAGTAAGTTGTTGTTGTGGGATCATTACCATCCACTTGGACAGGCTGACAACAACAGGATTACATTTGTATAGCGCCTTTCACGTCGGGAGGACGTCCCAAGGCGCTGGACAGAGAACAGCATTTCAGACCTGAGCTGGGGTCAGGGGGGGAAGGGAGGGGAAGTGGGGTGGCCGATGGCATGGTCGAAGAGGAGGACTCGAAGGACGCTAAGGAGGGGGCGAGGCGGAGTGATTGGGGGATGGAATTTCAGAGGTTGGGGGCAGAGTGGCTGAAGGCTCTCCCGCCAATGGTGAGGCGGGGGACGTGGAGCAAACCAGAGCCGGGTGAGCAGAGGGAACGGGCGAGTTGGTAGGGGGTTAGAAGGATGCAGAGGTAGGGTGGGGCGAGGCCATGGAGGGCTTTTATGTGAGGACCAGGATCTTGAACTGGATCCTCTGAAGGATAGGGAGCCAATGGAGTCGGGCGAGAGTGGGGGAGATGGGGTCACGGAGTTTGGTGCGGGAGAGGACACGGGCTGCAGAAACAAACACTATAGAAACAAGCACAAGGTTTCTAGATTTAATAGAAGTGTTCACAGTGATGAGCGGTTTTGATAGAGGAGATGGGGAGAAACTGTTTTCACTGATTTGTGGGTCAGTAACCAGAGGACACAGATTTAAGATAATTAGCAAAGAACCAGAGGAGACGATGAGCCTTTTTTACCCAGAGAGTTGTTACGGCCTGGAATGCACTGCCTGAATGGGTGGTGGAAGGGGGTTTTATAATAGCTTTCAAAAGAGAATTGGATATTTAATTGAGCAGGAAACATTTGCAGGGCTATGGGGTAAGAGCGGGGGAGTGGGACTAGTTGGTGGCTCTTTCAAAGGGTTGGCACAGACACGATGGGCCGAATGGCCTCCTTCTGTGCTGTAAGATTCTATGATTCTAAGGTGCTGTAAACTGAAGTCTACACTCTATCCATGAACACAGACAACACTGTGAGTGAGCTCTTCATGCCACTGTGTCAAACCACAGCATGCCTGCGTAGCACAACAAAAGAGGCTCATCAATAACACCCGCCTGGCACTTGTGGGAAGGAGTGTGGGGCTGTGTAGAAAGCCGGGGGAGGAGAGGCAAGGGAACGCCATTCAGACTGGCCTGGCAGGAGAGGACTGTCTGTTCTCTCACCCAGGGAGTTCCTCATTCCATTCCCTTGGCAACCCCACCAGGGTCTGGCCCCGTGCCGGGGGCTGCAGTCTGTGTGGGTTAACAGGGTGCAGGGCAGTGAGTCACAGTCACCCCCAGGAGAGATCAGACACAGAGAGCACCGGCCTGGGGGAGGGTACGCGCTCCCCAGCATCTCTGACGCTCCGTGGCCATGGACTGTCAGGCTGTTTTGTTCCTCGGAGGAGGATGTGGTGGGGGGGACCCTCTGCTGAGGCTGATCTGCTGCCCACCTCCCCATCCCCCTGGTCTCTACCAGTGCCTTTCCACCAGCACTCACCTCCCTCACCCCCACACTTACCCAGTCTCTGTTCAGCAATGGGATGGTTCAGTTATTAATAAGTAATATTTCCATCTGATAAAGTGCCTTATTACGTCATTGAGACGTCTCAAAGTGCTTGACAGAATGATACAGTCATAGGAATCTTACAGTACATCTTACATTTTTGTGGAGTCCTGTAGCTCAGTGGTTAGAGCACTCGCTTTGCAAGTGAGAGACCTGGGTTCAATCCCAGGCAGAGGGCGAAACCTTGGGCAAGTTTCTTTACTCCACACAGAGCCTAATAATAAACCCTCCAAAACCAAAAACAATAATTAAATTGGTCATTTTCAATCTACGACTGTTTGTGGGACATTGCTGTGCGCAATTGGCTGTCGCGTTTGCCCACAAATATACAGTCAATTCACTTTACAGTGTGTTCTGTGAAGCGCTTTGGGACGTCCTCCTGACGTGAAAAGCGCTATATCAAATGCAAGGATTATTATTATTGTTATTATTACATTGTGCCTGTTCCGGCTCTTTGAAAGAGCCAGTGAGCTGGTCCCACTCCCCCGGTCTTACCCCATGGCCCTGCACATTTTTCCTTTTTACGTTCCTATCTAGTATATTGTAAAGTGGAGTCACTGTATTTTGTGGGTGAAACATGGCAGCCAATGGCACACAGCGGTGTCCCACAAACAGTCGTGGATTGAGTGGCCACAATTTTTTTTGAAGGGATTATTAACGCCGGAAATGATCCGCCAATTGACTAACAACCAGGTTTCTACTTACTGCTCAGTAAACAGAGGCGTGTGGAGTAGGAAACTTGTCTAAGGTTTCACCCTGTCCAGGAATCAAACCCGGGTCCTCTCGCTTGGGAGGTGAACGCTCTAACCACTGTATTCCACAGTATTACACAGATCACAGAAGCCATCTCCATCACCACTGACTCCACTTTAACATAGTCTGTGTTCAGTAACAGTGTGGTTCAGCCCAGTCTGTATTCAGGATTAATGTGGGTATTGAGTCTGCGACATTGATGAGTAATAAGGAAAGTGCTGTGTTTGTATTCTGACCCTCTGGTGTCAGAGCTCCTGTAATGTAGCAGTTAGAGCACTCGCCTCACAAGCGAGAAGACTCGGATTCAATTTCCGTCAGGGTGAAACATTGGTCAAGTTTCCTTACTCCACACACACGCCTCTGTTTACCAGCAGGAAGTAGGAACCCGGTTGTTATTGATTGGCAGATCATTTTTCCAGGGCTAATAATCCCTTAAAAAAACAATTTGGTCACTTCAATCCACGATTGTTGGTGGGACGCTGCTGTGCGCAATTGTCTGCTGTGTTTTGTCCACAAATATACAGTCAATTCACTTTACAGTGTATTGTGTGAAGCGCTTTGAGACGACTCGAAGACGTGATAAGGCACTACATCAAATGCAAGGATTATTATTATTATTATAGAGCTCAGCCCTTGGATTGGGAATGTTTCTCTATCTATGCAATTGGTGATCTCAAACCTAGAGGAAGATGTCCGGCCAACTTGCACCCGTGGGGCTGGACAATGCTGATCGTTTTTAATGCGCCACTCGCATTTAGCCCAGCAGCAATGCATGCATTCCCTGTAGGTTCACCACGCTTTTCAATCTGACAGTGTCAGAGCGATGGTCCTGGGTTATCTCACGAGCAGTCAGTGTGTAGAATACAGACAGAGTTTTACCAGCACCTTATCTTTGTCATTCCAATGAAATTGCGATGTGATTGTAGATAGGGAGAACCTTTGTATTGAGACTGAATAGACAGCGAGGCTATTGTACCAGTATTACACAGCTCACAGAAGCCATCTCCATCACCACTGACTCCACTTTAACACAATGATAGCGGGCTCTCAGGGACGCCGGCAGAGTAACTGCTCTGGGGTGCGCAGCAGCGAGGGTTAACACACTGGCTGATATCTTGTTCCCGAGGAAGTGAGACATGGGGGGAAGGGAGAATGAGGGGCAGGTGAATTTCCCCAGTCCTGGTGCGGGGGGACATAGCCCATCTGAGCCCCTCTGGGATGTGGTTTGACAGTGACAGGAACTGTGATGGGGCCTGGCACACTCGGGTAGTTTAGGAACTGGGAACCAACTTGACCATCTGCGGAAGCTGAGGTGCTCCACATCCCCACCATCGTAGCCGGGCCTTCAGCCTCTCTGCCCCCACCCTTTGGAACACAATCCCATAGTCCCTTTGCCTCGCCCCCCCCTTTGCCTCCTTCAAGGCACGTCTCAAGACCCTCCTCTTTGACCGCACTTTCAGTCACCCTTCTACAATGAATAATAATCCCAGCCGTGCGATATAACGCTTTATCACATCTTTGAGACGTCTCAAAGCGCTTCACAGAATATACTGTAAAGTGAATTGACTATATTTGGTGGGTGAAACGCGGCAGCCAATTGTGCACAGCAGCGTCCCACAAACAGTCGTGGATTGAGCGACCAACTATTATTTTTTGGAAGGAATTATTACCCCCAATTGACTACAACTGGGTTCCTGCTTTACTGCTAGGCACTGCTAACCCCACCCTCCCTGCCCTCCACCCCTCCTGATCCCAAACCCCAGCTCAGGTACAAATCCCTGGCTGTCCAGCGCCTTGGCACGTCCTCCTGACGAGAAAGGCGCTGTGTAAATGTAATCTGTTGTTGTTGTGCTTGCCAGTGGCTCTGGCTGTGGCTCCAGCTGAGAGGCGAGCAGGCCTGGACTGAGGACCCGCTGGGGTGGGTAATGTACACTAATACAGTTTAGTCTCATTCTAATTCAATTCCGATTAAAAGACTCCCAGCAAACAGGGCCACAGAGGTAAGTGATTTGTGTTTCCCTATTAAAATGTATTAGCAACTAATTAATCAGTAGTTACGGCACTTTGCAGATCCCAGCCTCTGGAATGTTTCCAGCTGGCTAGCTGGAGCTTGCTATTAATTCTAATTATAGGCTCCATCCAACTGAGGGCTCCTAGTGCTAGCCTGGTGCGGTTAAAGGGACAGGCTCCTTCCTCACAACAGGCCGTCTGTTAGCATCGCATTTCGTTCTTGTTGACTGTTCTTGTTTATCCCACGGTCTCTTTGCCTCACTCCCTCCTTTGCCTCTTTCAAGGCACGCCTCAAGATCCTCCTCTTTGACTGCACCTTCAGTAACCCTTACCCTCCCTGCCCTCGTGATCTCTGCCCCCAGCTCGGGTCCAAATCTCTGACTGTCAAGGAACTAGGGACATCCTCCTAATGTGAAAGGCGCTGTGTAAATGTCATTTGTTGTTGTTGTTGTTCTTAGTCTCTGAGCGATCGGAGATAGTATCCTGTTGAAGGGAGCTACATAAATACATGTTGTTGTGGTCTTTAGTGTTGATGTGTGATGCCATTGTGGCTTGGCAGACATTTCTACGCTTTCCCCGCAGTGGAATCCTCTTTTACCAGTGCTGATTGTGATAGGATTGGGGACAGATGCCTGGGATTGTCCACCCTTATCCCAGGATTGGAGTACTGTCGCGTAGTGGTTAGAGCACTCGTCTCACAAGCGAGAGAACCTGGGTTCGATTCCCAGGCAGAGTGAAACGTTGGGTAGGTTTCCTTGCATCACATGCCTGTTTACCAAGCAGTAGTAGCATCCCAGCTGTTAGTCGAATGATGGATCGCTTCCCAGGGGCTAATAATCCCTTCAAAAAAATCCCCCAAAATGTGGTCACTCAATCCACGACTGTTTGTGGGACGCTGCTGTGCGCAATTGGCTGCTTCGTTTCGCCCACAAAATATACAGTCAACCTACTTTACAATATATTCTGTGAAGCGCTTTGAGACATTTCAATGACGTGATAAGGCCCTATATCAAATGCAAAGATTATTATTATTATATGCCCCTTTGCCCTGGGACTCACCTCCCTTGCCTTGGTATTGTCAAATTTAATATAATCCCCCCCAAAATTAAAGGGGAAGTTGGAAAAAATGTCTTGAAACGGAGGCGTGTGGACTATGGAAACTTGTCCAATGTTTCACCCTGCCCAGGAATCGAACCCCGGGCCTCTCACTTGCAAGGTGCGTGTTCTAACCACTGAGCTATTTAAAGGGGGATTGGAGATCTTTGAGATGTTTTGAGATGTTTTGATGTTTTAGGTACCTAATGGTGTAATTGAAGGAGATCAATCACTTGGTGGTTGTCTGTGGGATATTCCTGTGTGCACATTGGTGTAGTGACAGACAGTCACTGCACTTTACAGTAATCTAATAGTCCTGTGATTTACTATAAAGTGTAGTGACTGTGTGTTTGTAGGGGAATGTTGCAGCCAATGTGGGTACAGCATCGCTGTGAGACGTCCTCCCCATATGGAAGGTGCCGTGTCAAATGTAAAAATGATAATATTATTGTAATGTTTAATATTCTGATTATTAATGCTTTGGCGATTTCAATGGCTGAGCATCCAGTCACCCTGGCGCCCTCTATTGGAGAGAGGTAGGAAGTGCGGCCAGTGTCCTCCCGCACATTATAAAGTCCGTGCAGTCGGTGTGGTCCTGAGTGTGTAACAAAGAGTAAATTAGATGTTTGGAGCAGTGTGTTTCCTAACACTCAGCTCTGCTCATCCCAGCCTCAGCTGCTCACCTCCCAAGAAGCTTAGAAATCACGGCACAGGAGGCCATTCAGCCCATCAAGTCTGCCCCAGCTCTCAGAGCAAGTTGTCCATTCAATCCCACCCTATCCCCACCCCTTCAAGCCTCTATCCTTTGTATACCTGTCTTACTTCCCTCCTGAAACCCACACTGGTCTCTGCCTCCACCACCTTACTATCAGGGCGGTCCACATCCCTCCAACCACTCTGTGTGGAAACATTTCACTAAACTCAGCATGAAATGCATGAGAGCATTGCCACCATCTTCTTGCCCATAGCTCAGACACATGTCCCCTCCCACTGAGCGATGGTTGCACGAGTTGGAGGTGCGGAGTTTAAGCGGCAGCTGCTTACCTCTCTGCAGGCCACTCAAAGTGGGTTCCAGGGGCTGGACGTACGAATATGTGTGACAAAGCTAGACTCCAGGTAACAACTTCCAGCAGCTGTCGTCCCAAGCCTTATAGAGTTTCCTCATCAGCTATCTGATGGACATCTGGCTTCAGTGTGGTGGGAGGACCTTTACAGGACAGCTTGTGACGTGCCATTCACCTTGACGTTCTCGAAGTCCAAGTCTAATGTTGTGTACCAGGCTTAGTCAGCACCAGCTGCTCAATCCAGGTCCTTATGTGAGGGGCCTCGGCAGAGGAGGATGAGGTGATGGTGAGGATGGGGTCAACCGATGTCAACACAATCGCACTTCCTATTTGGGGAGGAGGCGTTGGAGTCCTGTAGCTCAGTGGTTAGAGCACTCACCTCGCAACCGAGAGACCTGGGTCTGATTCCCGGGCAGGGCAAAACATGGGGCAAGTTTCTTACTCCACACACACGCCTCTGTTTACCTAACAGTAAGCAGGAACCCGGTTGTTAGTCGATTGGCGGATCGCTTTTCCGGGGATAATAATCCCTTCAAAAAATAATATTAATAATAATAAATTGGTCACTCAATTCCATGACTTTGTGGGACACTGCTGTGCGCAATTGGCTGCTGCGTTTCACCCACAATATACAGTCAATTCACTTTACAGTGTATCCTGTGAAGCGCTTTGAAACGTCTCGAAGATGTGATAACAACAACAACAACAAGATTCCATTTATTGAGCGCCTTTCACGTCTGGAGGACGTCCCAAGGCGCTGTACAGTTGGGTCAGAACCCGAGCATTGGGGGGAGATGATCAGGGTGAGGGGAGGGAAGGGAGGGAGCGAGGAGGGGGTAGAGAGTCGAGAGGGGAGCTGAAGGCTGAAGGTCAAAGAGAAAGGTCTTGAGACCGGCCTTGAAGGAGGAAAGGGAGGAAGCGAAGGCACTGGGGGATGGAGTTCCAGAGCCTCAAGGCTGAGAGGCTGAAGGCCACCGATGGTAGGGCGGTTGGCGCGGGGGATGTGGAGCAGACTGGAGCCAGAGGAACGGAGGGTACGGGCA